>NC_092375.1:81525975-81864308 GCF_030028105.1 Mobula birostris | reverse complement strand
TTGGCTTGTCAAAAAGTCCCATTTAATTCCTTAATACCCTTTATTGAGAAAAAGCTTCTATTTTAAAATGAGCCTTCTTCATCTTGTGTTGTCCCTTAAGGTAAAAGCTTGCATGCCTCCACTCTACAGCAGTTCTGAGGATTCTGAGGTTATTATTGAGACCTAACATATAAATTGCATGGGTTTGCTGCTTTGCAAATCAAAACACAGCAGTGATTTTTCTTTAATAATAAAATTTTTAGTATCTGAAAATTTGTTATCCGATTGTTCAGAAATTGCAATGCTTTAGCATCTGGCTCACAGTGTACTATTTTCCCTACTTCCTTTGAACTTGCTGGGGCCCGATTTCCCATACTTCCCTTAAATTCCTTCCAGGCTGGAGCTGCTAGTCTTTGCCAGATCTCACAGTATGCTGTTTATCATTCTACTAGACAGCTCATTAACAATATTCCTTCAGTAAATTCCATTATTTACATCTCCAGCTCCTCTAATCCAGTGGAGAAGGTAGACTAGACACATGGCTATGCAAATCGGGTCAGAAAATTTGAAGATGACAGCAAGATTGAGCGTGTAGTGGACAGTGAGGAGGGTTATTAGTGCTTGCAGTGTGATCCTAGCCAGCTGGGAAGATGGGGTGAAAAGTGGCCGATGGAATTTAATGCAAACAAGTTATATGCCACTGCACTTTGGGTTGACATACTAGGGCAAGACTCACAAAGTGAATGGTAGGGCTCTGAGATTTGCTGTAGAGTAAAGGGACCTGGAAATACAGATCCATAGTTCCTTGAAAGTGGCATCACAGTTACATAGGGTAGTAAAGAGTGCTTCTAGCACATTGGCCCTCATTAATCAGGGCAAAGAGTACAAGAGATGGGATGTTACGTTGGGAGCTGTACAAGACATTGATGAGGCCAAATGCAGAGTATTGTGTGCAGTTCTGATCATCTACCTACAGGAAAGATATCCATAACTTCAATCTGTGGCTTAACTTCTACTTCCAGTGCATAGGCAGAGACTGAAGACGACAGCATCAGTAGTGAGGACGAAGAAGGTATGGACAAGGAGGTGGAGGAGCACTTACAGGACTGGACAATATTCAGGAATTCATCTTCAAGTCGGAATAAAAACGCCACAGTTATCACTGACTTCATCAAGACCTGTGTGGCTGAGTGTGTGTCTTCGATAACATACCGGACATACTCAAGTCCAAAGCCGTGGATGAACCAAGAGATTGGCAGCCTGCTGAAGGTCAGTTCTGTGGCATTCAAGACCGGTGATCCAGAACTACACAAGCAGTCCAGGTATGACTTACGGAAGGCTATTTTAAGGGCAAAAAAAAAAAAAAACCCAATTCAGATTGAGGTTCGAGATGGAATCGGATGAGAGGGTTTGTAGGATTCTTCCTACAAAATAAAACCTAACACATTGAACGGCTGTGATGCTTCACTCCCAGATGAGCTCAACACTTTTTATGCATGCTTTGAAAGGGAGAATAAAACTACACCTGCTCAAATCCCTATAGCATTCAGTGACCCTGTGATTTCTGTCTCGGAGGCCAACATCAGATCATTTTTCAAGAGGGTGAACTCTCAAAAGCTGTCAGGCCTGATGGTGCACCTCGTAGGGCTCTGAAAACCTGTGCCAACGAACTGGAGTGAATGTCCAAGGACATCTGCAATATCTCTCTGCTGCGGTCAGAGATTCCCACCTGCTTCAAAGGGGCTACAATAATACCAGTGCCCAAGAAGGGCAGGGTGAACTACCTCAATGACGATTGCCCGGGCCACTCACATCTACTCAAATGAAGTGCCAAGAGAGATTGGTCATGGTTAGAATCAACTCTTGCCCAAGCAAGGACCTGGACCCGCTGCAATTTGCCGATCTCCACAATAGGTCTACAGTGGATACAATCTCACCAGCTCTCCACTCAGCATCGGATCACCTGGACAACAGCAATACCTACATCAGGCTGCTGTTTATTGACTACAGATCTGCGTTCAATACAATAACACCCTCAGTGCTATCAATAAGCTCCAAAACCTGGTGCTCCATACCCCCCTCTGCAACTGGATCCTTGACTTCCTCACCAGGAGGCCACAGTCTGTGTGGATTGGAATTAACGTCTCCTTCTCACTGAGACGGGTGCATTCTCAGCTCACCTCTCTACTCTCTCTACAGGATGTGTGGCTCGGCACAGCTCAAAAAGCCATCTATAAACTTGTCGATGACACAACAGAATTTCAGATGGTGATGAGGTGGTGTGCAGGAGTGAGATAGATCAGCTGGTTGAGTGGTGTAGCAGCAACTCAATGTCAGTAAGAGCAAGGAATGGATTGTGGACTTCAGGAAAGAGAAGTCGAGGATCTCATAGTGATACACAAAATTATGAGGGGTATAGATTGGGTGAATGCATGCAGGCTTTTCCCCCTCAGGATGAGTGAGACCAGAAGTAGAGGTCCTAAGTTTATGGAGAAAATTGAAATATTCAAGGGTAATCTGAGAGGAATCTTCTTCACTCAGAGGGTGGTGTGAATCTGTAATGAACTGCCAGTGGAAGTACAGGTAGTGGTTGCCTGTTCAATTGTAACATTTAAGAGAAGTTTGTGTAGGTATAGTCGAGGGGTTTGGTCTGGGGGCAGGTAGAAGGGACTACAGAGACGATCAGTAGGCATTGACTGGATGGGTCAAAAGATCTATGTCTGTGCTGCTGTACTCTATACTGCCATTAATATCAGCAAAATGAAAGAGCTACATAATAACAAACACAACAAAATCTGCAGATGCTGGCAAATCCAGAGCAATACACACAAAGTACTAGAGGAACTCAGACCAGGCAGCGTCTATGGAAAGGAGTAACCAGTCGACATTTCAGCCGACACCCCTCCTTCAGGACTCAGAACCGGTTAACAACTTAGGGAAGGAGGGAAGGGTGATCATAACTCTGTCCTCATCAAAGGAGCTGCTGTAGAGATGGTCAAATGCTTCAAGTTTCTTGGCACCCATATCACCAGCAATCTCACCTGGCCCCTCCACTGATATAGCAAACCCCATTAGCAAATTTATTTTCTTAGCTGTACAGAAGATTCAGCACATCCAAGAGGATTCCCTTGAACTTATTATGATGCACAATACAAAGTACTTTCATGGGCTACATCTCAGTCTGGTACAGTAACTGCTCTGCTCTGGCTTCACACAACTGCAGAGGGTGGTAAACACAGCCCAGTCCGTCACAGACTTGCCACTTCCCTCCACCTAGTTCATCTTCACAGCACACTGCTTCAGGCAGGCTGTTCGACAAGGATGCCTGCCACCCTAGCCATTTCCTTCTTCCTCTTCCGCCTTCTGGGAGAAAATGTTGGAGTTTGAAATCCTGGATGTCCAGACTTAAGAACATCTTTTACCCCACTGCTGTCAGGTTCCTGAACCAGTCACCTCTTTCCCATCCCCTTCCTAGTGGTGCTGTCACGTTCTCGGACTCTTAACCCTGCCTCTCTCAGACATTCTGGAACTGACACTTCGACATTTCTTGTTGCCAGATTTCAGACTGCACCTCAGCCTTTCCTCCATTCCACTGTTTTGTATCCATCATTGTAATTATTAGACCATAAGCCCATAAGACAAAGGAGCGGAAGTAGGCCATTCGGCCCATCAAGTCTGCTCCGCCATTTTATCATGGGCTGATCCATTTTATCCTATTTAGTCCCACTGCCCCGCCTTCTCACCATAACCATTGATGCCCTGGCTACTCAGATACCTATCAATCTCTGCCTTAAATACACCCAATGACTTGGCCTCCATTGCTGCCCGTGGCAACAAATTCCATAGATTCACCACCCTCTGACTAAAAAAATTTCTTTACATTTCTGTTCTGAATGGGCGCCCTTCAATCCTTAAGTCATGCCCTCTCGTACTAGACTCCCCCATCATGGGAAACAACTTTGCCACATCCACTCTGTCCATGCCTTTTAACATTCGAAATGTTTCTATGAGGTCCCCTCTCATTCTTCTAAACTCCAAGGAATACAGTCCAAGAGCGGACAAACGTTCCTCATATGTTAACCCTCTCATTCCCGGAATCATTCTAGTGAATCTTCTCTGTACCCTCTCCAACGTCAGCACATCCTTTCTTAAATAAGGAGACCAAAAATGCCCACAGTACTCCAAGTGAGGTCTCACCAGCGCCTTATAGAGCCTCAACATCACATCCCTGCTCCTATACTCTATTCCTCTAGAAATGAATGCCAACATTGCATTCGCCTTCTTCACTACCGACTCAACCTGGAGGTTAACTTTAAGGGAATCCTGTACGAGGACTCCCAAGTCCTGTTGCATCTCAGAACTTTGAATTCTTTCCCCATTTAAATAATAGTCTGCCCGTTTATTTTTTCCTGCCAAAGTGCATAACCATACACTTTCCAACATTGTACTTCATTTGCCACTTCTCTGCCCATTCTTCCAATCTATCCAAGTATCTCTGCAGACTCTCCATTTCCTCAGCACTATCGGCCCCTCCACCTATCTTCGTATCGTCAGCAAACTTAGCCACAAAGCCATCTATTCCATAATCCAAATCGTTGATGTACAATGTAAAAAGAAGCGGCCCCAACACGGACCCCTGTGGAACACCACTGGTAACCGGCAGCCAACCAGAATAGGATCCCTTTGTTCCCACTCTCTGTTTCCTGCCAATCAGCCAACGCTCTATCCACGTATGTAACTTTCCTGTAATTCCATGGGCTCTTATCTTGTTAAGCAGCCTCATGTGTGGCACCTTGTCAAAGGCCTTCTGAAAATCCAAATATACAACATCCACTGCATCTCCCTTGTCTAGCCTACTGGTAATTTCCTCAAAAAATTGTAATAGGTTTGTCAGGCAGGATTTTCCTTTAAGGAATCCATGCTGAGTTCTGCCTATCTTGTCATATGCCTCCAGGTACTCTGTAACCTCATCCTTGACACTCGACTCCAACAACTTCCCAACCACAGACGTCAAGCTAACAGGTCTATATTGTTATATTCATTATTATATTCAGTTCTGTTTACTCTGGGAGTTTCATTTCATAGCACCCTGTACAGAACAATAAACTAATCTGAATCTCACAGAGTACACCATACTTGTCATTAGAGCTTAAACTTTAATGCAAAAATATTCTTTAATAGAAAGGGGTGTATCTTCTCAAATGGCAATCTCTTTGAGAACTTTTCTAACAGTCAATTTTAGGTACCCTGGCAGCTCTCTTTCATTCTTAGGCAGTCAGATCAGTGACTCACATTTCAGGGGTTACACCACGACCCCTAAAACAGGAATCAGCTTTATAAGTCTTATGATTATTGCGTCTAACAGAGAACACCCCCACCCATCCTCAACACAGCAGCTTCCTGCCAGTGTCTCCCTCAAGAAAATTCAGGAATCAGGTTTAATATCATCGGCATAGGTCATGAAATTTGTTGGTGTGTGGCAGCAGTACAATGCAGTACATAATAAAAACAGTGAATCACAATAAGTATATGTATATATAAAAAGTTAAATTAAATAAGTAGTGAGAAAAAAAAAGCAGTGAGGTAGTGTTCTGGGATGTTCATACATTCCCCCTACTTCGCACACAGAGGAACCCTGTTGCAGGTGATCATATCCAGGAGCCTCTCCATGTCTCTCTAACCAGACCCCGGAATATCTTCCTGCTTACTGGAAGAACGGTTGCAACATGATGAAGTAATCAGCACTCTCCAGTTACTGAAAGAGTGCAGCTACTCCTGTGCACGCCTGTGTTAAAGGGCTGAAAGCAGCAAACAATAATGAAACTAAAACACAGAGTAACCCAACAACACCAATTTTTACAGCATGCCGCAAAATAACCCATTTTTAAAACAATGCTAGGGAGGTGTGCAACACTGTGTTAACATTCAAGAGAAAACCTGCAGATGTTGGAAATCCAAGCAACACACACAAAATGCTGGAGGAACTAACACTGAAGTGATGGTGTTGAGGAATTTCTAGCCCAGGGAGAAGAAGGGGGAGAAACACTGCAGCAAAAGTCTGTGCAAGGCTAATGTGTTTGGTCATGGAATATTCAATAAAAACCAAAGTAAAGATTGGGAGGAGCTAGCAGAAGAGGTCAGCATGCACTTGTGGGTGGTGGTTAGTCTTTCATCAGGGGGAGAGATGAAACCTGAGGGACACCTGCAGCAAGGGCAAGTGTAGGGGACTGGAAAATTAGTGTTGGAACCAAAGGAAAGTAAGAATCATAAGACTTGTGTTAATTTCACACTGGACTCCATGGGTGCAAAATGGATCAGAATGACCCCTCTCAACAACACAGAAACTTAATCAACCTGCCAAATGAAAGTGTGCACCTGTATCATCGGTCCCTGCCATTTGTGGGCTATATCTACAGAAACAAAGTTCATGCAAAAGAAATCAATGTAAATGCATTAAGTGTTTTTAGCTGACCTGCCATACATCAAGCTCTTGCTTAGCTTCACTGGAACAGTCACAGCCATACAGAGAATTAAGTACAACAGAATTTGCTTTTAGCTCTATAAATGAACCATAATCTTCTGTAATTGAAGATTACAAATTTGCACAAAGACCTCAGCACTTTGATGTGCCCTTTACAGGACATTTAACTTAGTCATTTTTAATAGACATTCTACTGCTTAGTTTTAGGTTCAACAGCGACATCTCAGCCAAGTTATTTAATTAAAGGAACATTGTTCTCCCTCTGGAAGGTGAAAAGGTAAAGGATTTAGCATATGCACTAAGAACAGGTCACTGAGTTACCAGCCATGGCAACTGACAAACATTGTAACTTTATTTTCTGATATTTAAAAGTTTTTCCAAAGACTTTAGTGAAGATATCACTGATTAGACTATAATGGAACTACAGTAACACAGTCTGCAGATAGCACAAAGTGGGTGGTTTGCTGCAATGTACAGTTTCCAGCTTAAGTTCAACATTCTATTTCCCCCTTTTGCCCCGTAAGGTTCTTTACGCTTTTCACACGTCCTTTTCAAAACGTATCCAAATTAATGAATGTGCCTTGTTTCAAACCGTTCAACTGGAAGTATATCTTGAACTTAATGATCCAATTCCTGCTTCTGGATTCCAGCAACCCCCATAGATTTACAGTGCTGGTTAAGCTCAACTATACTATTTGCAATGTGCATCTGCAAAATGCTTTATGATTACACAAATCTAAAACAAACTAATTTTTAGGCATGCCGTCACCATTGTAATATGAGGAGCCAATTTGTACACAGGAAATCCTCTCAGAAAACAGTGATAATAATCAGACAAGCTGACTTTAAATGCTAGCTGCTAATTTCAGATTATCTTGGAGCACCGAGAATAATACTTATAATCAAAAAGTTATGATTACAATGTTTTGTGTGAGAAAAAGTTACTGCAGGTTGCAAGCATTCAGTGACTGCAAGAAACTAGAGTGGTGGACACAACACAGCTTATGGCAGAAACCAGCCTCCCCTCCATGGACTCCGTCTGTACACTTCTTATGGCTTCTATAAAGCAGCCAGGATAATCAAAGATTCCACCCAGCCCAGATATACTCTCTTCACCCCCAATCCCATCGGAGAGAAGATACAAAAACATGAAAGCATGTACCATGAAGTTCAAGCTCTGTTACTATCCCACTGTTAGAAGACTAATGAATGGTTCCCTGGCACAATAAGACCTACTCATGAACCCACAATCTCTCTTCTAATGACATTGCACCTTTTTGTCTCCCTTCACTGCATTTTCTCCAAAGCTGTGACACTTTATTCTGCATTCTGTTATTGTTTTACAATGCATTGAGAAATTAACTGATGTGTGTAGATAGCATGAAAGATGATTTTCACTCTACTGTACCTCTGTCCATGTGGCAATAATAAACCAATTGAAAGCTCATTGTATGTTTTGTCCCCAGGCTTTGAAGGGAGTGGATTTCTAACGAGTTGTGTTGTTAAATTCCAATTAAATCCAATGGAACCTGAATGTTTATAGGTGGAGAACAACGACAGCCAAAGTTCCTGCATTCATTTGACATTAGTGACCATAGGAAAATGTCTCCCCAAGGGAAGTATTTTACTGACATGGAAAGTTAAGGTGCTTCTCCCAGCAGCTTCTCAACCTCCTTCTCCCTGCTCCAAGGCACTCCTTATCATTGCACTCTTGTTATCAGAAATTCACTCTTGAGATGAGTGTGTATCAGTGCTTAGACGCAGAACCCCTGGCGTCCACTGAAAACTGAACCATAGGTGGGAAAGTGGAGAGAGATGCGAGAAGAGCAACAGTTGGGATCTGAGGCAATGCTGAAACAAGCAGCAGCAAGTTGGTAGTAAAGAGAGTATAACAGAGAGAAATGCTAACAATCAAATCAATGCTAACAAGGCAACATGATACTCATCAGAACAGCAGCAGAGTGTGTGTGAATCCATCTCTCAGCAAAGCCTTTCTCAACAGAAGGCAAGCTGGATCTATCTATGCCAAGTCAATGAGGAGCAGTGGATTGGATGTATTCGTTATAAGTTGCATTGCTCTGATACTAATTTAAAACATGCCTTTTTTGAACGTGTTGACTTCCATCTACAGCTAAGCAGACAAAACAATGAAAAATATTAGACATTACGTAAACTCTTCCTTGGATTCTTCTTTCATGTTCCTCTGTGGGCAAGATGATGGATTTTAGCTGATTCCATTCTTGATAGGTTCCCAAACCTTAACAGCTGGCTATCCCTGAACTTCTGTACAATCATTATATCTTGCCTATAACATCAAAGTTCAAAGTAGATCTTATTATCATAGTAGAATGTCACCACATACAACCCCGAGATTCTTTTCCTTGCAGGCATACTCAGCAAATCTATAGAGAAGAAAATGTAAACAGGATCGATGAAAGAGCGAGAACATAGAAGACAACAATCTGCACAAATGCAAATATAAATAAATAGCAATAAACAACAAGAGCATGAAGTAACAAGATAAAGAGTTCCTAAAGTGAGACTATCGGTTGTGGGAACACCAGAAATGGAATGAGTGTAGTTATCCCCTTTTGTTCAGGAGCCTGATGGTTGAGGGGTAGCAACTGTTATTGAACCTGGTGGTGACGTCATGACCTCAATATATCATTCGTGATTCTTCTCAATAAGATACTGAGGACCAAAAGATGATCTTTCTTATCATTTTATTACCACAGTCTCACAATGCTGCAGTACGTGAAACCCTTCCACATCACATCAGCTTGAGCACTCTACGCTCACTGTTCAGACTAATGCACAGCTGATAAATGCCTCCCCTAAATCTACCCTGATAAAGTTTTGGTTATACTAATGAATTAGATATATCAGTGAAATCTGAGCAAATAAATGAGCCAAAAACTAAACATCAGAGTTTCAATGGGTGTTGTCTACTTGAGTGCAAAGAAGCAGTAGCTAGTGAGTCAATCTTATCCAAGTATCAACTAATTTATACCAAACTGGAAGGAAGTAATTTCAATCCCCACAAGATCTATTTATTTATTTATTGAGATACAACACGGCCCTTCCGTCCTTTAATTCATGACACCAAGCAATCCCTGATTTAACCCTAGCCTAATCATAGGACAATTTACAATGACTATTTAACCTACAGGTTGCTGGCACTGTAAAGCATTGTGCTAACCATTATGCTACGTGTTTGCCCCAGGGACTGCAAAATGATTGAACCAATTTGGCTTTAGACGGGGCAGACTGCTAAAAGGTATCCACTGTAATTAGATTAAGAGGACAGACTGCATAAACATCATTTGTATTCCTATGGTTCAGCATGTTGCAGGATGAGCTGAAAGAATTCAAAATATTTAAGGCATTCAGCAGGGAGGATAAAGTGAAATTATGTCCTCCTGTGGACAAATCTTGAACAAGGAATATCTACTTAATTTAAGAGCTAGATCATTTGGGAAGAAATTAAATAAGCCTTTTTAATAATACAGAAAAAGACTGGACTTCTTTCCACACAGGAATGTGGACCATAGACCAGTTCAGAAATTCAAGGGATCTAATGCAAAGGCAGAAAAATGGAACTGATGTGCAAGATCTCATTAGATTACTGCAATGCAGTCTTTGCTGGCCTTCCAAAGCAATCTATTGACAAACTTCAATTCATTCAGAATGCTTTTGCTAGACTTTTAACTAAATCTAGGACGAGCATATCACTCCCATCCCATCTACTCGGCACTGGCTTCCTGTATCTTCTATAATTAATTGTAATGTTCTCTTAGCTCTTAATGGTCTGGGACCAGAGCGCATCACAGAATCATTGTCGTTTTATAGTCCTGCTTGAGATCTCAGGTCTTCCTCTGCCAGTCTCTTAAATTTAAACAACCTCCCTCTAAAGAAAATTGACAGGTCAGCTTTTTTGAACTACGCTCCTAAACTGTGGAATTCAATACCTAAAACTTAGGGGTTGCAGATTCAGTTGATGCTTTTAAATTTTAGCCCAAAACCTGTTTATTTAACCTTGTTCTAACTAACATCTCCTTGTCTTTTATTTTCATTTTTATTTTTTATTTTATTTTCATGATTGCATTTTATTCCCTTTGTAGAGTACTTTGAACTACATTGTCTGTATGAAAGGTGCTCTAAAAAAAGTTATTATTATTATTATTATTGTCGTTATAGTTAATGAATGGGAGGAATAGGCTTGAGAAGCTGAATGCCCTTCTGTTGATCCATAGCAGAGGGTCACTTTCATTACACTGATTGCAGGCATGGCATTGGATCAGTTCTATCTGAAAAGACTGTAGTGTGCTTCTGCCAAGAGTCTCCATTCCTTATATAATGCACAGCAGAAATGTTATACTTCTCCTGATTGGTGTAATTCAGCTGTTAATTATCTCAGCACCTCATCTCAACAAAATTCCCCTAAGAAATAAATCATTACCTTTTATTTGGATTTTTGTAGACCTTATACAGAATCAGGGAAGTATGGGAATTTTAAAATTTGCCCCTCTAGTGATGCATGATATCCATTTATAGATTTATTGACAGAAAACTGTTTATATTTCCATGCTACTCTCTTTCAAATCCTCTTCTAGTGTACTAAGAACGTGGTTTGGACCAAATTCAACCAATCCTTGAGATGATTTCCTCTGTGCACTATGTGTAACTAAATCACAGCTTTCTTTGCCAACAGGTTTTCAACTATGCTTAACACATAAGAAATCTTTGAAACTGAATTTAGTAACTGTCATGTGACTAGTCCAAGGAATGTACTAACTGATCACTGGCAAATAACCCTTGTCATTTAGAAGGTCAATTAAATTATTTTTGTTTAACTGTAAAGTATGAAAGAACTCTCTCATCTCAAGATCAGATGAGGTAAATTAAGGAGGGTTTCCAATCTCAGAAAGTTCCTTTTGTGACAATGGATGAATTAACTTGATGCAGTCTTCCAAGATCCACAAAAATAATTCACCATTGGCCAAGAAAGTGGACTAAATATACAAAGCACATTCACAATCGATTCAACCTACACTTGCAGTCATTATTCTATCCATGCTATAGTTTCCTGATCTCTAAAGTCGATGTTTCAGGCTGAGGCTCTTCATCAAGATTAGGAAGGAAGGGGGCAGAAGCCAGAATAAGATGGTGGGATAGGGGGTGGAACGGGAAGGAGTACAACTTGCAGGTTAAAGTAAAAAGCTGGGAGGTGATAGGTAGAAGAGGTAAAGGGCTGAAGAAGAAGAAATCTGATTGGAGAGGAGAATGGACCATGGAAGAAAGGGAAGGAGGAGGGGCAATATTAGCACAAACATTAGTTTTTCTAACTTCCAGTAATTTGTTCCCTCTCCCCTTTCTCCTTTATCAATCTCTGTTCTCTGTTACCCGTTCTCTTCATCTACTCATCACCTTCCTCTGCTGCCCCTCCTTCTTTCCTTTCTTCCATTGTCCATCATCCTCTATCAGATTCCTTCTTCTTCAGCAGTTTACCTCCTCCATTTATCACCTCCCAGTTTTTTTACTCCATCTCCCCAACCCACCTTCCCACTCACCCAGCTTCACCGCTCATCTGCATCTTGCCGATATAAAGGGATATAGAACAGTACAGCACAATATTGGCCTTTCAGCCCACGATGCAGTGTTGACTTCTTAACCTACTCCAAGATCAATTTGACCCTTCCCTCCCAGGTAGCTCTCCATTTTTGTTACATCTATGCATCAACCTTAAATGTCCCTAAAGTGTCTGCCTCGACCAGCAGATCTACCACTTTCTGTGTAAAAAACCTACTTCTAGCTTTCCCTCCAAAAACTTTATAGTGATGGCCCCTCTTACTGGCCATTTCTGCATTTGTAAAAAGTCTCTGGCTGTCCACTCTACCTATACCTCTTACCATCTTGTATTTCCAAATCACCTCTTATTCTCCATCAGTACAAAAAGAAGAGCCTTAGCTCATTCTCCAAATCCTAATAGAACATGCACTCTAATACATGCAGCATTGTAGTAAATTTCCTTTGTACCCTCTCTAAAGCTTCCACATCATTTCTATAATGAGGCAACCAGAACTGAACCAAATGCTCCTCGTGTCACCTACCCAGAGTTTTAAAGAACTGCAACATTACCTCACAGCTCTTGAACTTAATCCCAACTAATGAAGGCCTACACACCATACAACTTCTTAACCACATTAACAACTTATGCAGCAACTTTGAGAGATCAATGGACATGAACCCCAAGGTCCCTCTGTTTCTCAACACCACTGAGAATCCTGCCATTAACTCCATGTTCTGCCTTCAAATTCAACCTTCCAAAATAGATCACTTCACACTTTTCCAGTTTGAATTCCATCTGCCACATCCCAGCCCAGCTCTACATCCTGTCAATGTCCTGTTGCAAACTACAACCCTCCACACTATCCACAACTCCATCAACCTTTATGTCATCTGCAAACTTACTAACCCATCATTCCACTTCCTCATCCAAGTCATTTGTAAAAATTACCAAGAGCAGGGGTCCCAGAACAGATCCCTGTGGAGCACCACTAGTCACGCACCTCCAGGCAGAATACAGTCCATCTACTAGAGAGAAGAGCTTCTCTCTTCTATGGACAAGCCAATTCTATATCCTTGTAGCCAGGTTTCCCTGGATCCCATGCCTCCTGACTTTCTGAAAAAGCCTACCATGTGGAACAATAAAAAATGCCTTACTAATTTCCATATATACCACATCCACTGCTCTACTTTCATCAATGTGCTCAATGAATTCAATCAAGCTCATGAGGCATGACCTGCTGTTCACAAAGGCTCGCTGACTATTTCTAATCAACTATGCTTCTCTAAAATCGGGTAAATCCCATCTGTAGAATTTCCTGTCTTACTAGATTTAGGAATCCCGATCTCACTGGTCTATATTCCCAGGGTTATTTCTAGTCCCTTTCTTAAACAAAGGAATAACATATGCTACCCCTAATTATCCTGTGACCAGGGAAGACAGGAAGATCATCACAAGAATGCGGCAATCTCTTCCATCACTTCCTGTAGTAACATGAAGTATATCCTATCGGACCTCGGAGATTTATCTATCCTAATGTTTCAAAAGTTCCAGCACATCCACTTTCTTAAGGTCAGCATGTTCCAGCATATCAGCCTGTTCTGTGTTCACCTTAATTCGTCAAGGTCACACTCACTGGTGAATAACAAAGCAGTACATCTACCTCCTCTAACTCGAGGAATGTCTTTCCTCTTTTACCTCTGATCAATCATACCCTCACTCTAGTCATCCTCCTGTTCTTTACGTATTGTACTCCTTCACCTCCCCCCACCTTCTTATTCTGGCTTCTGTTCCCTGCCTTTCCAGTTCCTGATAAAGGGTTTTGGCCCAAAACATCAACTGTTTGCTCCTTTCTATAAATGCTGCTTGACTTGGTGCGTTCCTCCAGCATTTTGCATGCATTGCCTCCCTCTTTTCTTTCCTGATTCACTTTCATTTCCACTTTCTGTGGTTCAATAATGGTTGGATTAAGAGTACTCTGAAAATTTTACTTGTGTTCATTATTGAAATAGAAGTAGTTCCTACAGCCCGTTAAAGATTGCCACTGGATTTCTAATCAAATCAGCAGAGAGAAGGAATAATTCTATTCCTTCAACAGTCTAACAATAATGACTACACATAACAATTTGGCAATTAAATTCTTTAGCACTGTGCATTAAGTTTGGTGGACAAGTGATGGAATTTTTCTAAAAGTTCAATTTGTATGTTAGTAGTTTGTATGTAATTTTAAATGCACAAACACAAGAGGGCCCTCTGAACATCACACAGCACATGCTTTGTTGTCATTTGCACATGGAAGTTGTACACAAAGAAGGAGATGTGGGGCTAAAGTTATCGTTATTTAACAGACCCCTCATCTAACCTGAGCCACTGCCTTGGAGCACGAGACAATCTTCTAATAGCGACCATGTACACCCCTCTTCTCTCAATGCCAATGTCTTCAGCATCCGCTCCAACTCATCAATTGCCTCTTAGACGAGGATTGCACACCTAATCTGGCTGTCTCATCAAGCAACCCAACATGATTGACTTCACAATTGGATCTTCCAAATTCCTTCTCTTTACCCAGTGCTCCCCATCGTACATATTATATCTCCCTCTCACATACAATCTCTACAATATACTCAAAATTAATGTGCACTCGTAATCCTTGCTAAACACACGGCACTAGCTTATTATACTGTATGTGCAAGCTACATATTGATTTAGCATTCTTCCAGATGTAACAGGTCTCAAAGAGACTTTTTAAACCATAGGATATAGGAGCATAAGTAGGCCATTTGGCCCATCAAGTCTGCTCCACCATTCAATCATGGGCTTATCCAATTCTTCCTGTCATTCCCCACTCCCTTGCCTTCTCCCCATAGCCTTTGATGCCCTGGCTAATCAAGAACCGATCTATCTCTGCCTTAAATGCATGCAATGACTTGGCCTCCACAGCCGCTCGTGGCAACAAATTCCACAGATTTACAACCCTCTGACTGAATTAATTTCTCTGCACTTCTGTTCTAAATGGACGTCCTTCAATCCTGAAGTCGTGACCTCTTGTCCTAGACTTCCCTACCATGGGAAATAACTTTGCCATATCTAACCTGTTCAGGCCTTTTAACATTCGGAATGTTTCTATGAGATCCCCCCTCACTCTCCTGAACTCCAGGGAATACAGCCTAACAGCTGCCAGACATTCCTCATACGATAACCTTTTCGTTCCTAGAATCATTCTGGTGAATCTTCTCTGAATCCTCTCTAATGTCAGTATATCCTTTCTAAAATAAGGAGCCCAAAACTGCACACAATACTCCAAATGTGGCCTCACAAGTGCCTTACAGAGCCTCAATATCACATCTCTGCTCTTATATTCTATACCTCTGGAAATGAATGCCAACATTGCATTCGCCTTCTTCACTGCCAACTCAACCTGGAGGTTAACCTTTAAGGTATTCTGCACAAGGACTCCCAAGTCCTTTTGCATCTCTGCATTTTGAATTTCCTCCCTATCTAAATAATAGTCTGCCCATTTTATTTCTTCTACCAAATTGCATGACCATACACTTTCCAACATTGTATTTCATTTGCCACTTCTTTGCCCATTTCCCTAAACTATCTAAGTCTCTCTGCAGGCTCTCTGTTTCCTCAACACTACCTGCTCCTCCACCTATCTTTGTAACATCGGCAAATTTAGCCACAAATCCATTAATCCCATAGTCCAAATCACTGACGTACATCGGAAAAGCAGCAGTCCCAACACCCACCCCTGTGAAGTTCCACTGGTAACCGGCAGCCAGCCAGAATAGGATCGCCTTATTCCCACTCTCTGTTTTTTGCTGATCAGCCAATGCTCCACCCATGCTAGTAACTCCGCTGTAACTCTATGGGCTCTTATCTTGCTAAGCAGCCTCATGTGTGGCACCTTGTCAAAGGCCTTCTGAAAATCCAAGTATACCACATCTACTGCATCTCCTTTGTCTACCCTGCTCATAATTTCCTCAAAAAATTGCAGTAGGTTTGTCAGATAGGATTTTCCTTTCAGGAAACCATGCTGGCTTTAGCCTATCTTGTCATGTGCCTCCAGGTATTCTATAATCTCATCCCTAACAATCGATTCCAACAACCTCCCAACCACTGGTATCAGGCTAACAGGTCTATAGTTTCCTTTCTGCTGCCTCCCACCCTTCTTAAATAGTGGAGTAACATTTGCAATTTTCCAGTCATCCGGTACAATGCCAAAATCTATCGATTCTTGAAAGATCATTGTTAATGCCTCCACAATCTCTCCAGCTACTTCCTTCAGAACTCGAGGGTGCATTCCATCAGGTCCAGGAGACTTACCCACCCTCAGGCCATTAAGTTTCCTGAGCACCTTCTCAGCCGTAATTTTCACTGCACATACTTCACTTCCCTGACACTCTTGAATGTCTGGTATACTGCAGGTGTTTTCCACTGTGAAACTGATGCAAAATACGCATTCAATTCCTCTGCCGTCTCTGTGTCTCTCATTTTCTTTCTGAATCATTAGTATTTCCACAAATAAAACTAAATTCCAGTATTTCCTCCTGGTGAGATATGAAAGAATCGTAGAGTATGTAAAATAAAGCAACAACATTCTGTCTTTTGTTTTTGATGAACGAGGCAGGAACAAGGTTGAACATTAGAGTGTATGCAGTTGGAAGTGTAGCTGAGCATAACAATGTACTCCTTTACTCTGATGTAAGAGAGACGTGGCGAGGTTTCTATTAGTGAAAACAAAACAAATGTTCACAGCAAACTAGGGTTCTGAAGAGTTGCAGTCTACCTACTGACAAAAAAAATAACAATTGTACCTATTTCTATAATCATCTTCCTTTGTTCTACAAAAGTCATAATGCTTGATATTTGTCAGTTGTGTTTTTGTCCAGGTGATTGGCATAGACTTGAGGTGAAAGATTTTTGAAGTGCTTGAGTTTCACATCCGGATAAAGCATGTGAGTGGAGAGGAGTCCTTTGTTTGCAGAAGAGGACTGGAATGTTTTTGTCCTCCAGGGACTGGCAAGAAGGATCCGAGAGATTGGATCATATCCGTCTGGGTTCCAACAGTAGGAAAGTTTATAGCTTTTCTTACACCATCCAGTTGATTTGAGATGTACTGGGGATAATGAAAGATAGGTAGGAAAGTAGAGAGTGAGAAGAACATAAGGAGACTACAAAGGAACTACAAGTAATTCAAGCATGTGGACAAACCTTTGGGAATTAGAGCATAACGTGGAAGATGTGAAACTGTTCATTTTGTCAGGAAAATCTACAAAGGCTCATCATCTAGATGGTGAAAGATTTCAGAATTCAAAACACAAAAGGATCATGATTTCCTGGTGCATGAGTCCTGGAATGGGCAGATCACCTTTAAAGAATGGTAGGATTAGCCTAGACATGTACCTACTGGAGTTTTGAAGAGTGACAGCCATGTTCATTAAAACTTCATTAAGGTCTCGAGCGGTCTTGCAGTCATTCAGTCTGAATCAGGTTTAACATCACTGGCATATGTCATAAAATAAAATTGTTGCTTTGTGACAGCAGTACACTGCAATCCATAATTTTTTTTTAAACTATAAATTACAAGAAATATATATTAAAGATTAAATTGAGTATTGCAAAAAGAAAAATAGTGAGGTAGTGTTTATGGATTCACTGTCTATTCTGAAATCTGATGGCGGAGGGGAAGAAGCTGTTCCTGGATCATCGAGTGTGTGTCTTCAGGCTCCTGTACCTCCTCCTTGATGGTAGCAATGAGAATAGGGCATGTCCTGGGTGATGCGAGTCCCTAATGATAGATACTGCCTTCTTGAGGTATCACCTTATGAATGTGTCCATGATGAAGCTGACTGAGTTTACAACTCTTCTGCAGCTTTTTCTGATCCTGTGCATAGTAACATACAGCAAATTGCCCATGCTGAGGTACATACCTTCCCACACAAATCTCATTTTGCTGTTCCTCTCCTATCCATGCTTCTTTAAATATTGTGTTTGCACATGCCTCTACACCTCCTCAGACAGCCTGTTCCATTGACCCACCACCATCTGTGTGAAAAATCTACCCCTCAGATCTCCTTTAAATATTCCTCTCTCTTTAAACTGATATCCTTTGGTTTCACACTCCTCCATCTTTGGAAAAAGATTGTGACTATCTATCCCTGTGGCCTCCTGCACGCCAGGGAGAACAAATCTAACCTATTCCATCTTCCCTTGTAACTAAAGCTCTCCATTTCAAACAACACCCCGGTGAACCTCTCTTCCACTCATTCTATTGCTTTAGTGTGATGACTAGAACTGTACACAAAATTCCAAGTGTGGCATCACCAGTGTCCTACTTGTATGCTGAAGCACAATATCCCAACTCTTTTACTCAATATCCCTGCCTTTGAAAGCAAGGAATCTAAATATCTGTGGATTGAT
Source organism: Mobula birostris (assembly GCF_030028105.1). NCBI lineage: Eukaryota > Metazoa > Chordata > Chondrichthyes > Myliobatiformes > Myliobatidae > Mobula > Mobula birostris. The sequence continues at coordinate 81,845,856 of NC_092375.1, read as the reverse complement.
TTTTAAATATGCTTCTCAAAATCCAGTTCTACATAATAGAGACATTGGTTTAAGGATGTGTCATACAGGGTGAGAAGACCTCCACAACAAAATGTAACTCCTGCTCTGTGAAATTCCATAGTTCTAAATTTAAAGTTGAATTTGTAAACTCTACAATGCCATGACTTGGAATCAAAAACCATGGAATACTCCAATGAGATTTGTGTCATCTAATCCCGCGTACCATCCTGACTTGGATAAATATTGCCACGCCTTTTGTGGTTGTTGTTTTTGCTCTTCTTCTTCCTTTCTGTGACACATCAGGCAGCAACCTTGCTGTTTCTTTAGTGTTTTTTGTCTGTTTCTTCACGAGGCTCAGTTGCTCGCTCGATGCTCAACCTGTCACAGAAGGAAAGCGTGCAAGGCGCCGGTCGGATTCGAACCCAGGACCACTTGCCTCAAGGTCCAGTGCAGATGCCACTACACCACCAGCCAGCTGTCCTTCCATGGTCGCTGGGTAAAAATCTTGGAACCCTCCATCTAGACACACACAGCGCAACGGTGCACCACTATCGGAAGGGCAACTTGAGTTGTGAAGTAACAACAGATCGTTTCAGAAACTGTCTCAGACACACACACTCATGATCCTCCAAGGCTTGTGGGATACAAATAAAGAAGTTATGACAACAAAACCCATATAACTACATACACCCAGTCCACTAGAAAAGATTACTCTTACTTTCTCATGGGCAGTTTTGATTTAACTTCTTAACAATAGTGGCATAATTTTTGTTTTCAGGGCCTACTTGACCAAATCAAACACTGATTGCAGAAGGAATCCTTTGCCATTAAGCCTGTGAACAAAATCCAATGTTTCTTCAGCATATTTATTTCTAAGTTACATCTGAACAATCTAGCTTATGTGTTATTTGGATTTAATATTTCTAACATGATAGAGAAAATTATTTGGATGTGAAGGGGATCATTGCTTTGATGTCATTACTTTGGGCACTGAGTTGAATTGCCTTCAGTGAAATGGCAGCGTTCAGTGAAGTGCCTTGTTCAGAACAGCTGGATGAACAAAGAACCACATCAAAGGACTAATTCTCTCTTCTCGCTCCACACCATTTCCTATTCAGAAACTTTTATTAAACAAAAATTACCAAGATATTAGAGCTTTTATGAATATTTTCTAGACTAAACTACCCACATTTTAATATTCGATACCATTTGCAGTTATATTAATTTGGTGAAGATTGTTTTAACTGCATGTGGTCAGACAAATATGTTACTAAATGCACTGCATTCAGCAATATGCTTCATACCAGAGCCTCCACTCCAGTATTCCTTAGACAGGATTATACATTCAAACAGATCTTTGTGATGAGAACGCTACCCAGACAGTAGCTTTATAAGTGGGACCTTGTTGGAAAAGGAAGGAGAGCTCCATTTGAAACACAGCTTTCCTGTTTAGCATCAGCAGGCTGCATGCATCTGAATGTAGTAAACCACCCCAAGCTGTTTCACAGATGTATCATCAGAAAGGAGATTGCCACTGAGCACAGGGCATTAATATGGTGGGATTTAAAGGTCACCTGAAAAGGAGATGAGAAAATTCTAAAGCTTAAGGATGGGGTCAATGAAACAATTCTCACCAAATTATGATATTCAACATAATTGACTAAGCTTTGTTTTAAAAAGGCCTTTATACACTTAACAATCCACGATGTCACGAAGATAACTGCAGCAGCAACGTAAGGCTAGAATTTGCACTACCATATTCGTGACTCACCCAAAATGACATATGTGGAAGTCCCATAAGGAACAAGAGCTTTAGATGTTGTTTTGCAGAAGAGCGCTGCTGGGTTTCCTTGTGTAATGCAATGCTGAAAATGTAATCTCTGCACAATGTTCCCCACTGACGCACTGCAGGTTCTTGTGGCTGTCAGCATTTAGCTCAGTGGTCAGTTACTAGCTGAGAGAGACACTCCACAGTGCAAGAAACGCAATCCCAACTCTTGAGCGGCATTTTTAATGAATGAAATAATTATGCAATAAAGGGAGGGAATGGGAACGTTGTTAGTTCAAGTTCAACATCATCTGACTGTACACATATACAACTAAATGACACAACGTTCCTCCGGACCATGATGTTGCCACACAACATGTAGCACAAACAGCACATAAACCAAAATATTATACCATGAATAAGTTAATAAAATATAATTCAAAATGCATGTAGTAAAGCGTAGTGCAGATAAACAGTAAACAGCTCACGTGGCTTGACAGGGTATTCTTTAGTCTCACAACCCGGGGGAAGAAGTTATTACCCAGTCTGGCAGTCCTAGTCCTGATGCCTCTGTACCTCCTTCCCGACAGTAGTGGATCAAAGAGATTGTGGAATGAGTGACAGGGATCCTTGACAATACTTTGGGCCCTTTGTCTGTAATGCTCCGGTAAATGCCACAAATGGGGGTGGGGGGAGACTCCGGGGATCCTCCCGGTGGCTCTTACTGCCCTCTGCAGGGTCTTGTGGTCTGATGCCTTGCAGCTTCCGTACCACAAAATGATGTAGCCAGTCAGGACACTCTCGATGGTGCTCCTGTAGAAAGCTGTTAGGATGGGGTCGGCACTCAAACGCTTCAGGAAGTGTAGATGCTGCTGTGCCTTCTTGCCTAGTGAGGAGGTGTTGTGGGTCCAGGTTGGATCATACCTTATTCCCACCAAGGAACATTTTACTCTTCACTCTCTCCACAGCAGAGCCACCGATGAGCAATGGAGAGGGGGTTGACCTGCACCTTCCCGAGGTCCATAATCATCTCTTCTGTCTTGTCCTTGCTGAGACTCAGGTTGTTCTCGCACCACTGGACAAGCCTCTCTACCTCTTCTCTGTATGCCAACATATCATTGTTGCCAATGAGGCCAATCACGGTCGTATCGTCAGTGAACTTGGTGATGAGGTTTGAGCCGGATCTGTTAGCGCAGTCGTGGGCCAGCAGCGTGAACAGCAGCGGCTCAGCGCACAGCCCGGGGCTGGGGGTGGGAGCACCAGTGCTCAGTGTGATGAAGCTAGAGAGGCTGCTGCCAGTTCAGACTGACTGGGGTCCTTTCTCTCAAGAAGTCCAAGAGACAGTTACACAGAAGGGTACTGTGACTTGTCCCACATCTTTGCAAAGCAGAGGTGCTTTTCTCAAGGAGAAGTCACCATACACCTGAGCTGTGCGCAGCCATTAAAGTCCAGAACAAGCATGGCAAAATAAATAGGCATAGCGCTGAAAACCCGGGCAGACAGTTGGAGTTAGCAAACCACTGGTCGACCAGTACGGCAATTTACTTCTTACAACTCACATGCGTGTAGTGCACCAATTAAATGCCTGGAACTGAGAATCATTTAGCAACTCGCTGCTTTATAAAACTAACAAAACAATATGCATCTTTCACTTGGTTTGCTCAGCTTTTAATTCTTTTCTCAATGACCAGAGCTGGTATAATTAATGTGGCTAGATCCTGCAACTTCATGCGAGATTTACAAGTCAATATTGCAATAAGTCAAAACAATCACCATGCCTGGTTCTTGAATGAAAAATGAGCTACACTTAAATAAATCAGACACACATAATTCCTGAAGACACAATGTTGATATTATGGTTGTTATAATATCTATGGCAACCACATCCATGAGAGAGGATCCATCTACCTGTCATGTGCCTGGAATATATTGCAAGCATTGCTTGGCAACAACGGGTTTACACAAACACTACCTTCCAGAACCAAACAAAATTCCACCATGTGTGCATCCAAAAGCAATCAAATAAAGCAAGGACAATTCATTAGACTTTAGATTTTTAAAAATATTTCATTCATAAGAATTATCACTTACTAAAATATTTACAAGTAAACCTAAGGCTAAATTTTATCAGGAGTGGATGGTTCTTGATCTTGGAATCTGGTTGTTGGTAGGATCACAAGGGAATAAGCAGGATTCTAATGGACCAGTCCATATTCATCTGTATCAATGACTAACTACATGGTATTGCCACAATGGCCTAAGTTGCTATTTGCTTGGAAACGTATCACATTGTTCAGGCAAAGTGGGCAACTTAAAAGGATACAGACAATACTGGTGTAGATGTGGTTATAGTCCTGCGTTACATTGTCTGATGTGTCATCTTATCGCACTGGATGCTAGAACAATTCCAGAGGAGAAACTATGATTTAGCTCATCTAATTCATCCCACAGGCCTGTTCTCTCAAGGGCAGGCACTCTGTGAGCCACATGGAGAGGATATTGATGGGCTCGCAGAGTGCATCACTGATTACATAAACCTCTGTGTGGACTGCAATGTTCTGACAAGAACTGTCCTTTGTTATTCAAATAACAAGCCATGGGTGACAAAGGACATTAAGGACATCCTGAACGCTAAAAAGAGGGCGTTTAGAGATGGAAATAGGGAGGGGCTGAGGGCAATACAGAGGGACCTGAAAGCCAGGATCAGGGAGGCTAAAGACAGGTACAGGAGGAAGCTTGAGTGGAAACTCCAGCAGAACAACATGAGAGAGGTCTGGAGGGGGATGAGGACCATCACTGGGTTTCGGCAAACTAGCAACAGAGGAGCGGAAGGCAGTGTGGACAGGGCCAATGGACTTAACCTGTTCTTTAACAGATTTGACATTGTGACCCCTGCCCATCCCCCACATGAGCCATCTGTTGTCGGCCCCCAACCAACACATATTCCACTCTCCCCTCCTACCCCTCCTCACAGCCCCCCACCCTGTTCTCATGACTATACCCCTCCCCCACACAAAACCACCACGGTGGGCTTCACGACTGAACAGGTGAGAAGACAGCTGAAACGTCTCAACCCAAGCAAGGCTGCAGGACCGGATGCTGTCAGTACCAGGGTGCTCAAAGCCTGTGCCCTCAGCTATGTGGAGTACTTCGCCATGTATTCAACATGAGCCTGAGGCTCCGGAGAGTTCCTGTACTGTGGAAGACGTCCTGCCTCGTCCCGGTGCCGAAGACGCCGTGCCCCAGCGGCCTCAATGACTACAGACCGGTGGCATTAACCTCCCACATCATGAAGACCCTGGAGAGACTTGTTCTGGAGCTGCTCCGGCCTATCGTCAGGCCACACTTAGATCCCCTCCAGTTCGCCTACCAGCCTCGACTAAGGAGTTGAGGATGCCATCATCTTCCTGCTGAACTGTGTCTACGCCCACCTGGACAAGCCAGCTAGCACTGTGAGGGTCATGTTTTTGACTTCTCCAGTGCGTTCAACACCATCCGTCCTGCTCTGCTGGGGAAGAAGCTGACAGCGATGCAGGTGGATGCTTCCCTGGTATCATGGATTCTTGATTACCTGACTGGCAGACCACAGTACGTGTGCTTGCAACACTGTGTGTCCGACAGAATGATCAGCAGCACTGGGGCTCCACAGGGGACTGTCTTGTCTCCCTTTCTCTTCACCATTTACACCTCGGACTTCAACTACTGCAGTCTTGTCATCTTCAGAAGTTTTCGGATGACTCTGCCATAGTTAGATGCATCAGCAAGGGAGATGAGGTTGAGTACAGGGCTACGGTAGGAAATTTTGTCACATGGTGTGAGCAGAATTATCTGCAGCTTAATGTGAAAAAGACTAAGGAGCTGGTGGTAGACCTGAGGAGAGCTAAGGTACCGGTGACCTGTTTCCATCCAGGGGGTCAGTGTGGATATGGTGGAGGAGTAAAAATACCTGGGGATACGAATTGACAATAAACTGGACTGGTCAAAGAACACTGAGGCTGTCTACAAGAAGGGTCAGAGCCGTCTCTATTTCCTGAGGAGACTGAGGTCCTTTAACATCTACCGGACGATGCTGAGGATGTTCTACGAGTCTGTGGTGGCCAGTGCTATCATGTTTGCTGTTGTGTGCTTGGGCAGCAGGCTGTGGGTAGCAGACACCAACAGAATCAACAAACTCATTCATAAGGCAAGTGATGTTGTGGGGATGGAACTGGACTCTCTCACGGTGGTGTCTGAAAAGAGGATGCTGTCTAAGTTGCATGCCATCTTGGTCAATGTCTCCCATCCACTACATAATGTACTGGGTGGGCACAGGAGTACATTCAGCCAGAGACTCATTCCTCCGAGGTGCAGCACAGAGCGTCACAGGAAGTCATTCCTGACTGTGGCCATCAAACTTTACAACTCCTCCCTTGGAGGGACAGACACCCTGAGCCAATAGGCTGGTCCTGGACTTATTTCATAATTTAGTGGCATAATTTACATGTTACTATTTAACTATTTATGGTTCTATTACTATTTATTATTTATGGAGCAACTGTAACAAAAACCAATTTACCCCGGGATCAATAAAGTATGACTATGACTATGACTATGACTATGGATCTTGCCTAGACTGTTTATCAATCCTTTAGTGGCATTAGTGTGGCAGCCATGTATTTATTTTCTGTCTGTTGGAGCCATGCATATATTTTCTATCCATGTTATATCTGGTGTTGCATGTTTATTATGGGTAATCCGTCACATGGGTAAGGGCGTGATGGAAGCAAATGAGTACAGCTATGTACGCAAGCCGAGTTAATTTAGTTTAGTCCAGTAAGAGGGAGTAAGCCACCAAGTGATACTTTTTGTTGACCACTAATTTAATTCGACTGCTTAATTACACTAATTGGAATCGCTAGTTGAGACTTTATTCTAATGCTAACTAGATCACTAACTTCGCTTAAATATGTTAGTTCGACCGCTAGTTCCATTACTTCACTAATTTGAAAGCTGTCTCGCCAAATTAGTTTTGTTGGTTTCTTAATCACTACAAGACTGTTCATCTTTGCTGGTTTCGTAATAAAGGATCGAACATACCTTTCTCGACTTTGGAACTTCATTATTTGGAAGCACATCATAGAGTGTTGATCTACGGGCATAGCTCTTAATGATTTGGTTTGTTTTAAAGTAACTGCTACAACTGGTTAAAATGAAATCAAAATTGGCCTACCATATATTCAATATGGAGAGAAATTGTAAACTGTTCTGTGATTAGGCTAGACAGTGCAGCTCAAAGGGTTGGAAGGGCCATTTCCACGCTGTATCACATTAAAATAAAGTAAAAGCAAGTATGTTTTAGGACTGTGAGTATATAGTACACAACTCCACAAGCCGCTGATACCACTTTCAAGATACATTGAGGTTTGACAGCTAACCTACAGTGAGCTAGCTGGATGTGACTTGACATTAACTGGTGTCCTACAAAATCACATGATGTGAATCTCTTCCTCTTTGCTGGATGGGTGCAGTTGTAATGACACAATCAAAGCCCAAGCCAGGACCTCTCCGTTTTTTAAAAAAAAACACGGATTGTGGATTTCATTAGCAAGGCCAGCATTTATTCTCTTCTCTAAGGAGGTTACAGATAGCTCCCTGAAATACAGCACTCCTTGCGCTGATGCTACTTTCATAGTATTTACATGAAAGATGAAGTAACAATGATATATACTGTATTTAAATTCCAATAGTGCTAGGATTAGAGGAGACTGACAGGGTTCAATATTCAAATGCCATTGTCTCAGTGGTGGTGTACATCTGACCAGTGTAGCCAATGGGTTTGGGAAGTGCTGTGAAAGAGGCCTTACGAGTGTGGGAATACTAATAGCTTGTAACATGTACCATATTTGATTGGTATTTCAACCGCCAAATTAAACTTCTCCCCCCTCCCTCATTGGCCAACCATGGATGAAGTTTCCACACTATATGCAACACCTTTACTAATACAACATCCGTGAATCCTGCATTTCTCTTGAAATACTTCACGCTGACTGGGCATATATCTTATTGCTCCTTCATGGTCACTGAGCTGAGATCTCCTGTCATTGTGACATAAGAGGTAGCTCACCTGTGCTGCAGACATGAAGAAAGTCCATCAATGCCTTCAGAAAGGAGTCAGGAGTACATGCCAACGTTGCCAGCAATTTAAAAAAATTTGATATTTGGAGTCAGTGTTCCTGAACTGGGAGTGTGAGAATTTACCCTTTATCCCAGAGTATTAAATCTTTGAGAAACTGAACTTTCAAGTTTAGCACCAGGTTCTACAAAGAAGCCACTGATTATTACAAATTGCAAGAGTGCGGACAGCACGGTTGAGCTGCTGCCTCACAACTCCACAGCCCGGGTTAAATCACCACCTTTATGCCATCCATGTGGAGCTTGCATGTTCTCTCTCTGCCTGCACAGCTTTCCCCCGAGCGCCCTGGTTTCTATCCACGTCCCAAAAGACGAGCAAACTGTTAGGTTAACTGGGCACTGTAAATTGCACCGCGTGTGTCGATGAGTGGTCAGGCCTGGGCAGAGTTGCTAAGAAAGAGGAGGTAACAAAATATGGGATTTATGTTGCATTAGCACAAGTGGCGTGCTTGATGAGGATGGACTTGGAGGGTCGAAGGGCCAGTTCCATGCTGTGTAGCTCAATGAGTGTGATCCATTTTGATGAGATGGGCAGATTGGACTCCAGTAAGCATGATGATGTCCACAGTGTGTTCGCACTCAGTGGTAGTTTACTTGATGGCAGCAGCCTGGCTTTGACACCAGGCAACAAAAGCATTAGAAAGAAAGTTGCAAATGGAACAGTGACTAATATACTTATTTCACTTTTGTAATTTATATCTCTCAATATTTTCAAAGACAGGAGTACCCAGCAATCCAGTAGCTTGACAGGTTCAATGCCTAGTTCTGTCTCAGGGAGTGAATGGACAGGGGTTTATTTGTACAAAGGAAAGATACTGAGTAGATTTTAAACTTAATATCCAAGTTTAATGCTCCCAATCGTTTAAGAGTTAGAAAAATTACAACACCAGGATGCACAACACCAGTCTTACACAAGAGCAGGAATGGAAAATCGAGCATATAACATCACTCAATCTGTCCATTGTTCCTCTCTCAACTTGGCACACATTCTCAACTAAATGATTTGCTTATATTCAAAAAGTTACATTACACAAATAGATCAATGAGCATATATTCATAGTATTTTCAAAGCCCCCCAAAATGATGTGTTTATAGATCCTTAAGTAGCACCATAATGGAGCTGAGTTAGCTAGTCTTCAAAAACAAATGCTGGCATTGTATGATTAATCCTCGACAGTTTACAATGAAGGCATCATGCCAATATACTACGCTGCCCGCTATCTATGGTTCAAGCATCCAGCAGCACTGACCACTGCTTGTAAGTGGATGATTAGAAGAGAGCCACTGTTGTCAGCACCCAGAAAAGCAAATACAGACACCACAGCGTCAAAGACAGTGTAGTAGGAGAATGTGAATGAATGAGAAATGGAAGTAGCAATCACATGTATCACAATGGATGATGCCTTGGCTGCCTCCCCCCTTGCCACTTCTACTCTCCCCCTCCTCCATCGACTAACATACTCCTGCTCTTCAGCATAGAATGTGACGGGGAGATTTTCCAGCAGTTTGCCATGAAACCCTGACCTCCAGCTTGCCAAGAACTAAAGGGCATCCTCAGTGTTGACCATGAAGCAGAAACAACGTAATATTTAAATAAATTGTTAATATAATAGCTGTAAAGCTAAATAAAGCAGTTTAGTGATTAGCTAAATGGAAAAGAATGGGCGTTTACAGAAATATTATCCGACTTCTAAATAAACAAATTAAGTGATTAACTGAATAAATAAAATCAATTAACAATTTTTTTAACCCAGTTCCTGCTTTCCATTCTCAATCTCAATTTCACCATTCCCTCCCTTAATTTTGATTTTGGGCTTTTGGCAGGTTCTGGACAGACCGCAATCTCTCAATCTCTCAATCTGTCCGTGTACATTACCAGAATTGGTGGATAAATAGTGCTATGTGGTCAAGATGAACTTAATGACTGTTCCCTGCCCACAATTCTCATACATCCAGAAACCACTCTTCCTGCCCCAGTCCAGCAGTGTCCATGGACCATCTCCTGCCCACAGTGCACCTTGGCTGGAGAGAAATTTCCCTAACGTCCACCAGTGGCTGGACCTCAGGCTGAAACCTAGCCTTGACGTTGATTAGAAGCCAAATCCCATGAATACTAGAAAGCCCTGGAAGTTCAAAGAGAGGGAAGATTATTAAAATATTCTAGTCAGGTGCAAAAAATGACCACAAAGGCTTCTGGGGTTTAAGGATATACAAGTTATCTCACAACATTTTAGAGCACAGGTTGTACCACAAATGGACAACTGTATACTATTCTGTATGCCAGAATATACTGGTGTGCTAGAGAATGTGGCATTAATTAGTCTCTTGCTTTCTGGGTTTTCACAGCTGAATTATGTGGAAAAATCATGCAGACAAACTGTCCACAGGAATATGAATGGAAATTTGAGCAAGGTCTTCATGCTATTAATAAAAATTAAAAGGGTTGATAGAAATTATATCTCCTAGTTGGCAAGTCTAACATTAGAATATACATTTTTTTAAAAATCAGAGCCAGCCTTTCAGAAATAAAGTTAGGAAATACCACTCTCCAAAAAGGTCAGTAGAGCTTTGAACCGAATCACTGAAAACAAATGGTATGCTGGTCAATTGTTAATTTGAAATCTCAGATTCATTCATTTTGAAGGCATAGGACATAAAGATGTGGAGTAAGTCATATAAAGTTCACAGCACAAAGTAAATTTATTATCAAGGTACATACATCTACTGTATGTCACTATATACAACCCTAAGATTCATTTTATTGTGGGCATACTCAATAGAATAATAACCATAATACTGTAAAATGAATGAAAAGCCGAACCAACTCTGGCATTCAACCAATATGCAAAAGTCAATAATCTGTGCAAATACAAAAAGAAAGAAAGAATAATAATAAATAAGCAATAAATATTGAGAACATGAGATGAAGAGTGCTTGAAAGTGAGTCCATGGATTGTGGGAACATTTTAATGATGGGGCAAGTGAAGTTATCCCCTTTTGTTCAAGAGCCTGATGGCTCTGGGTTAATAACTCTCCCATGATTAGGCTAGAGTTAAAGCAGGGGATTGCTGGGTGGTGCGGCTCGAAGGGCTGATTCCACGTTATATCTCAATAAATACACAAATAAATATAAAACTGATTGAAACAATGAGAACAAAGCCTATTATTCAGGACTGTCAGTGGGTGGTAACAGTGGTGGTGATTGGAACTGATGTAAGGTTGTCTGTGCTGCACAGAAGGAAATGGTTCACATGAAGTATTCATGGAAAGGTTGCTCTCTGAAGGCACTGGCAGCTTGGGACACTGATAGTCATTGCTATTTTTGTTCCTTTCCCTTCACCTCTTGCAACCCAAATTGCAGTGAGAATTAACTCCTCTGTCATCAATGATATTCCTTACAGCATCTAACCAAACAGAAAAAGGCCCTTCCAGGCTCCATGTCCACAACGACCATCAAGTCAACACTAATTCCATTTCTTAGCACCTGGTCCATAGCAACTCACTTTTGTGGGCCATCTCTACAACAGTGCCCGGGTTCCTGACAGGATTCATGCCTGTATCTTAAAGGGGGTCACCTAACACCCACTCTACACTGCCTTTATTCTCTCCTGAGTCACAGAGGGCTGATGTGGATCAAACTAATCAGGATTCTGCCCACAGAATGGGTATAAACTTGTATAGTGTGTTGATTACTGTAATATAACTTAATCTTTTTTATCTCTTGTATTGTATAAGACCAAAAATTAGGGACCAAAACACCTTTTGTTTATTGCATAATTACAAGTATGCCTATTCTAGCAAAAACATAATATTTTTAGTACAAACCCCTTTATCCACTCATTATAACATTTTGTATTTCTATACTTACCCAAAGTAAATGGAGACTAACATTTGTCAACTGATTTCATCAAAAATTGCCCATAATGATTAAAGATGCATTAGGCTTATAAGCAATATGATCACATGCCCAATGACAGCACAGATGCCGGTCGTGCATGCAGTCTGTTACAGCCGTTCCGACTAGTTTTCTTACTTTTTTCTTCTTACCTTTTTAACTTAACGTTATTTATTGTATTTTTATTCACGGTAACACGTTGAAGCTGCACCCTCTCTAACATGCTGGTGGAGAGGGTTTTATTTGGGTTTTTAGCACTGGAAATAGTTACATTTGGACACGTCTCATTAGCGGGGCAGAAGCATGGTCGCATTGTTTATTCCAGGGACCAGCTGATTGAGCTTATGCCAGCCGGTTTAGCGAACAGAGCAGTGGACACCCCTGCTGAAATCTGGAGGAAAACACACAGAGGATGCAGAGGGGGATCACAAAGGCGAGGAAAGAGGACCGGGTGGAGACAACAGAGACTTATGGAGAAGAGGAGTTTGGTGGGTAATAAAATAGATGAGTTCATGGCGCTAGCCAGGCATCAGAGAACATTTCGGGAGGGCAGTGTGATGTGTTTTACTGGAACAGGGCTGCACGAGGACATACCCGATCAAAACTTTTCCATGGACGGCTTCCAAACCGGGCTGACCAGAAGTGCACTGAGAACGGTAAGCGTAAAGGAGTTGGGTGCTTGCTGTTCTGGTTAACAACGGATGGTGAAATCCTGGTCATATTATGATCGAGGAACGTGTTTGTAGACCAGATATTGAAATTTTTGCTGTTGGACTCCGACCATATTCCACCGAGATACAACACTGGGCGTCACGGGAGGTTGTTCCTGCCTGTGGTCATCGAACTTTGCAGCTCCTCCCGTGGAGGGTCAGACACCCTGAGCCAATAGGCTGGTCCTGGACATTTCCATCTGGCATAGTTTGCATTTTGTTGTTTGATTGTGGTTTTTGTATTGCTATATTTATGCTCTATTCTTGGTTGGTGCGGCTGTAACGAAACCCCATTTCTCTCGGGATCAATAAAGTATATCTATCTATCTATCTTTAACTTAGCCACAAAAAGAGATTCCCAAACAGCAACTTGTAGCTTATAACTAACATACTGTAAGTATGGAGTTGGAGCATTAAGAAGAACGAAAGGTTTTGTTGAGTGCTGTTTAACAAAGCAAGCAAGTTTGCAATGTTCAGCTAGAAGTGACAAGTGGATGATCCATGTTGGTTTCCCAGTCCTAGGACACAGCTACAGGAGAGCAAGGTTGAGTCTTAGGACCAGTTACTTCCAGCTATTTCATCATTGACCATTCTTCCATCATAAGGTCAAAATAGTGATATTCTCTGATGATTGCAACATGTTCAATTCTATCCACGATTCCTTAGAAGATGAAGCAGTCCACCCCTCTTAACCTAAAGTTTGAGTTCTACATGATGCATTACATAATTAGCAGATAACCTAGTCCATATGTTTCCATGTAATAAGAAGAAATAACTGACTGTGCAAGAGAAAACATAATTATGATACTACCAACTGTTTGTGTTCCTTAACTAGGCTAGCTGTTCTTAAACAACGTTCAAGCAACGTCTGATAAGTGGCAAGTAACAATGACATCATAAGACTGGCAAACTATGGTGATCAATTAGAGTGAGTCCCTCTCCCAAACCTTGACTGTCATTCAGACCCATACAGTCAACATTCTCATAGTCTCTCTCGACTATAAACATGCTTCCTATCACAAGCCTGGTACAGTATTATAACTGGACAAGGATCCCCTCAATTCCCTCAAAGCAACATAGGCTTTCTGACCGTACAGGCCACACAGCACAAAATGTGCCTCCAAGGAGCTGAAGATCATCGAGCAAGTGTGGAAGAGAGTTGATGGAAATAGGTTCATGGTCTACAGATCAAGGTGAGTGGATGCATGGATGGCGGAGGGGGTGGGGTGGTAGAGAGTGCACAATGAGGGGTGGGCAGTGATGTTCACTGGGGTGACCAACTCGAGTGGTGAATGTAGGTGTAGAACAGCAAGGGGCATGGGCAATAAGTTAGGGAGAAAGTTCAGGAAGCTACCTGAAGAGAAATGGATACTTCGAATTCCAAGCAATAGATTCCGTGTAAATAAATGATGGATATTAATGATCCCAAAACACCATTCCAAATACTGTAAATATATTTGTGGCCAATAAATAACAATAGATTTTTGTTGAACATGGGATCTCACTGTGTATAAATCGGCTGCTGTATTGAGACAGTAAATGGGATTCAGAAAGTACTTCATTGGTTGCTATGCAGTTTGAGAGGTTCTGAGGTTGTGGTATTGATTTAAATGCAAGTTTTTCTTTCTATTACCAAAAGCAGCAATTTGGATACAATGTTATTCATTGCTCTGTTTTCTGCTCATAATTCCCATTCATCCAGTGACAGCTAACTGTTTCGGAGAGTCTGTATGAAATGTTTGTAGGCTGAGATGTGGAGTAATTGGTGAGCGAGCAGAGGGTGGGAGAGAACACAGCAGGTGTGTGTAATGAACCAGTGCATGTCTATACTGTCCATGTCAAGGAAGAGGGAACATTTTTCCACTTTCTCCTTAGTTTTACCACACAGTAGTTTAGCAGTGAGCTGAGAGAGTATCTCTGCAGAACTTGTAACCTAATAGTTAGAAAAGAGTCAAATTTGCACCAAAGCATATCAGAAAATAACTGGAAAAGATCATCTTAAATGTTGGTGAACTCATTCTTCCCTTCACACGTGCAGTAATCTCAACGTATATTTTGACTCAGCAGCTGAATTTAACATAGTGAGCCTCTTCAGCACTTGAAGCGTAACTGTCTGACTGGCTGCAATTCATGCAAGTTGTGCTGCTACAGTTGGTGTGCATCCTGCCATCAATAGCTGTTATTATAACAGCGTTACGTCTGGAATTCTGGATTGTTTGCTTAAAGCTGCTTCTTTCAAACTTTCTGTATGACTCTATACATACAGATGTTTCATCAAACTTCACTGTGGTAACATGCTTCAATGCATTAAGCAGCTGATCAAGTCCTTGCTTTGAGCAGCTGTCAAGTATGCTTGTAACTCAAATGAGTTTGGCTCAGACTTTCCATTTGCTGGGTTTAGTGTTAGTTTAACATTTCATTCAACCTCCAGTTTGTTTTTTGCCCTTTAAGATTCTGGACATGAAAGATTGACCTGCGTAAGTACCTGGCCAGCTCTCCTCCTTACATAATGAGATTATTGTTATTAGGAAGGAATTAGGAACAGCAGAGAAGAAAATAGAGTGAAGTTGAGTCAAATGGAGCATAGAAAAAACATTCCAGATTGCTACAACTGAACATCTTGCATTACTCATACTTTATTGTCGCCAAACAATTGATACTAGAACGTACAATCATCACAGCGATATTTGATTCTGCGCTTCCCGCTCTCTGGATTACAAATCAATTGTAAATATTAAAAATTTAGATTATAAATCATAAGTAGAAAATATAAAGATGGAAAGTAAGGTAGTGCAAAAAAACTGAGATGCAGGCCCAGATACTTGGAAGGTACAGCCCAGATCCGGGTCAGGATCCGTTCAGCAATCTTATCACAGTTGGAAAGAAGCTGTTCCCAAATCTGGCTGTATGAGTCTTCAAGCTCCTGAGCCTTCTCCCGAAGGGAAGAGGGACGAAAAGTCTGTTGGTTGGGTGGGTCGTGTCCTTGATTATCCTTGCAGCACTGCTCCAACAGCGTGTGGTGTAAAGTGAGTCCAAGGACGGAAGATTGGTTTGTGTGATGTGCTGCGCTGTGTTCACGATCTTCTGCAGCTTCTTCCTTCTTGGACAGGACAACTTCCATACCAGGTTGTGATGCACCCTAGAAGAATGCTTTCTAAGGCGCATCTATAAAAATTAGTGAGGGTTTTAGGGGACAGGCCAAATTTCTTTAGTTTTTTCAGGAAGTAAAGGTGCTGGTGGGCCTTCTTGGCAGTGGACTCTGCTTGGTTGGACCAAGTCAGGTCATTTGTGATATTGACCCCGAGGAACTTAAAGCTTTTGACCTGTTCCACTTGCGCACCGCCGATGTAAATTGGGTCGTGCAGTCCGCTACTCCTTCTGTAGTCAACAACCAATTCCTTCGTCTTACTGACATTGAGGTTATTGTCTTCGCACCATGCCACCAGGTTCTTAATTTCCTCTCTGTACTCAAACTCATCATTAGCCGAGATATGGCGTACAATTGTTGTGTCATCAGCAAACTTATATATTGAGTTCGATGGGAACTTGGCTACACAATCATGGGTGTACAGTGAGTACAGTAGGGGGCTGAGTACACAGCCTTGTGGGGCATCAGTGCTCAGAGTGATTGTAGAGGAGAGCTTGTCCCCTATTTTTACAGCCTGGGTACTGTCTGTGAGGAAGTTAAAGATCCAGCTGCAGATCTGAGTGCTAAGGCCCAGGTTCCGGAGCTTAGGAATCAGTTTATTTGGAATGATGGTATTAAAGGCAGAGCTGTAGTCAATGAAAAGGAGCCTTACATATGTATCTTTATTCTCCAGGTGTTCGAAGGAGGAATGTAGGGCCAGAGAGATGGCATCTGCCGTTGACCTGCTGCTCCGGTAGGTGAATTGCAAAGCGTCGAGGTTGACCAGTAGGCTGTAGTTGATATGTGCCAGAACCAATCGCTCGAAGCACTTCATAGCAATTGATGTCAGAGCCACAGGTTGATAGTTGTTCAGGCATGCTACTTTGCTCTCCTTCGGCACTGGGATTATCGTTGCCTTCTTAAAGCACGAGGGGATCTTAGACTGAAGCAAGGAGCAGTTGAAGAGCTAGCTCGCTTGCACAGGCCCAGAGAACCCATCCCGGGACACCATCTGGGCCCATTGCTTTCCTTGAATTTATCTTCAGGAAGGCCCTTCTAACGTCCTCCTCGATGACGATGAATCTCAATGCCACCAGGTCTGGTTCATCTGGAGGGTGCAAGACGCTCCTCTTCTGTTCAAATCTTGTGTAGAATATGTTAAGTTCCTCAGGAAAAGAAGCGCCACAGTTATTGATATTCCAAGCCTTTTCTTTGCACCCAGTGATCTCATTTAGACCGAGCCATAGTCTACTGGCATCTCTCTGGTTAGCCTGGGCTTCCAACTTGGCTTGATATTGCCTCTTGGCACCCTTAATGGCTTTCCGGAGTTCACGCCTGGATTCCGTGTAGCGACTGGTATCCCCGGACCTAAAAGCTGCAGCTCTAGCCTTCAAAAGGGACTTGATCTCATAATTCATCCAAGGTTTCCAGTTAGGGAATACCCGGATCGTCTTGCAAGACACACAATCCTCCGTGCATTTCCAAATAAAGTCCGTGACAGCTGAGGCATACTCATCGAGGTTAGCTGCCGAGTCCTTGAATACTAATCAGTCCACCAATTCAAAGCAGTCACGGAGGACTTCATCCGTTTCCTCCGTCCAACGCAACACTACTTTTGACACCATGACATCCCGCTTCAGTTTCTGTTCGTAAGCCGGGAGGAGGAGTACGGCCTGATGGTCCGATTTTCCGAAGTGAGGTCGTGGGATGGAACGGTAGGCATCCTTGACTGCTGTGTAGCAGTGGTCCAGTATATTTGGGCCTCTAGTGGGGCAGAAGACATGTTGGTATAACTTTGGTAGCACCTTTCTGAGGTTGGCCTGGTTGAAGTCCCCAGCTGTAATGAGCAAAGCCTCCGGATACCTGGTCTCAAGTTCACTGATGTTGGCATACAGTATGTTCAAAGCACACTCCACGTCCGCCTGGGGGGGGAATATAGACCGCTGTCAGTATGACCGAGGTAAATTCCCATGGCAGATAGTAGGGACGACACTTCACCGACAGGTGTTCCAGGTCCGGGCTGCAGGAGCTTGTCGGTGCCACTGTGTCTGAGCACCGTGCAGTGTTGATCAATAGGCAGACACCACCTCCCCTCGTCTTGCCCGAAGACGCCATGCGGTCCATCCGATAGATCGAAAGTCCCTCCGGTCGGATGGGACAGTCGGGGGTGGCAGGGAAGAGCCAGGTCTCAGTGAAGCAGAATACACAGCAGTTCTGCATCTCCCTGCAGTAGGTGAGTCTCCCTTTAAGATCATCCACCTTGTTCTCTATGGCTTGCACAAATACTGATCAATATTACCGAGAAGTTCCAGACTACCTACTGTTTACTGCACTTCGTAAGGCTAGGTAAGTGGGAGTATATAAACACTGACAGAAATAACTGACACATCATGGAAGGCACTGATTCCAAAAGAGAGAGACCGGGTGGGAGGATTCACAGAAGTTCATTATCGTTATGGCTTGTCAGCCCAAAATTAAATGGACGTAATCACTTGTCAGATCTACACTGATGTTATTAAGGACTTGAAAAATAGAGGCCCACAATAACTGGGTGGAGGTTCTACAATAAACACAAACATAGCCAAAGTTTGGAATCTGTTTTGAGAGCTTTTAATTGAAGAGGCCAGGTCTTCATTGAAAGCATTATGCAAACCTTGTTCTCCCATAATCACAAAACACACTATCACACATCACTTAAATATGCACTATTGTGAAAATAAATTATAGCAGCAGGTTTAACCTTCTCACTCCTTCATTGTCCCCATGTAAAATATTTGATGTACAAATTATTTAATAATCATCATTTCAATATCATTTAATAATTTCTTGTTAACAGTTGATGCCTTTAGGATACGGTGTCCTGGTGACAAATTGAAAACCATGGGGATGAAGCAGTGAGTAGCTGTCTGATGCTGGCCAAAGGGTGGTGGTGAAGGACTGGAGTAGATATATTTAAAGTATTCAAAAGCAATGAGACACAATTACATGTAAGTCACTCATCCAATGAGCAGAGATGGTTCTTGGAATAATTGGTACAGAAAGAATTGGGGGAAATGGGTTAAGAAGGCATGGTGGCTTCACACTTGCCTGTGATGTTCCCACACTCACTTGCTATGTTTAATATGGACGCTCAGGGGTACACTATTATGAGAAGTTCATTGTTAGAGAAAATTTCACGAATTAAATTGTAGAAACATTCAAAACAATTAATGGGGATCATTTACAATTTACTGCATAGCCTTATTAAAGTAAAATTAAAACAATATTTTAAAATCATTCAGTAACAAGGTCTGCTTGAACCCCCATTCCAATTCAATGAACATTGCTTTCCCGGAAATCTCCCTGCATACTTCGCTTCAGTCCCAGGGTTGTAATGACTGGTTGTTGCCCCAAAGCTGCTTTCTGAACCTCATCATTAATGGGTCATTCCCAACACTCTGCTCATCGTGTGTAGGGAGGTCACTGTGTTCTTGACACCCGCTGGCCCCCAAAGCTTCAGAAAACTTTGGAGCTTCAAGAGGGGCCATGCTCAGATGCCACTCCCAACGTAAGTAGGGATGCAGAAAATGCAATATTTGTGTATGGAGGGAAGGCAAAGACAACTTCCCCAGGCCAACTAAGCTGTTCTTTCTTTCTCTGGTTTTCACACTATCTCATTCAAACCCCGGCCACTGTTTCTGTTGCAGTCTAGATTTGGTAAGATGATGAAGCAATTAAATGTGAAACAGTTTAACATGTTGTATAAAACAAAAAAAACATCCCATCCATTACAGGAACTTAATTTGCGTTTTCCTAGAAGTAGATGCATCCTCAGGAGAACAGCAGACTATATGACTCAGCTGTCAGAACCTGCAACTTGTAATGCAGAAGTCTGGACTGCTAGATACGTTCCTATGTAGGTAGCGAGGTAGCGCTACACACAGTCAGTATACTGTGGTCATCCAACTGACCAAATAACAACTGAAAAAAATCACGATAAAGCTGTCATTTCCCGGCAATCCCGTATTATTTGGACTACTGCACATTCTGCTTAAATTAACAAAACATTCCCCTTCAGGCAAACAGAATGAAAGATTGCACTTCTAAAGCTTGGGATCTCCTTCAGTGCAATGTAACCCATTATATAGGTTGTGAGGTGCACACACTATTGGAAGGCAGGGAAGCACTAAAATAAACTGGTGTAACTTGAACTGCAGACATTCTTCCATTACTGCTTTAATTAACTCTCCAAAAACACAAAGGAGATTTAAACACCCAATGTATACCACTTGGCTCATGCTTCATCCCAGTTTATTGCCATTCTGCTTCATGTCAGTTATCAGCATGACTTTCCTCACTAATGCATTTATCGAGCTTCTCCTGAAATGCATCAATGATATTTGGTCAGACACTCTCTGAGGCAAGCTTTATGTTCTCCCCCCTTTCTGCCTAAGGATACCTCTTCAGCAACTTTACTTTACAGTTGGACAGAGCAGTTATCCTGGGACAGATATACTCCATCATTGTGGCTATCCCTCGAGGTCGAGGATGATGGTCTTCGTTCTGTTGATCTACTTATGGGCTCTCAAGTGGCTTATGAGTCCAATCTTGGCTTTGAAAGTTCTTCTGCATTCAGGACAGGTAGTTCCAGATGGCAGATCGGGCTTTGGTTGTTGCTGCCTCTCTTTCCATTTTCTTCTCTTTTCTTCTAATTCTGCACATCTGTTGGCTTCGAAAGTTGCTGTTCCTTCTCGGATGATGGCTTGCCAGAGTTTCCTGTCCTTGGCATTGGTTTCCCAATTGTTGATGTTGATGTTACATTTCTTCATGTTGGTTTTTAAGACATCTTTGAATCTCTTCTGTTGTACGCCCCTTTTACGTTTGCCTTCTTTAAGATGGGAGTAGAAGATTTGTTTCAGCAGACATCCGTCTTTCATCCGAACAACATGACTGCTCCATTATATCTTAGTTATATTAGTGGTGAGATGGAAGTAAAATGTCCTGCCCTAAAGTAAAGAAATTTCAGTATAAAAACCTGTAATATTCAAACGCAATCTGCCTGTAACATGAAAAAAATTAGCAAAAGGATATTTTATGGAGCAACTCCCCTAAACTGTGTGGTTTTAATAACCTTGAATAACATTAATTGTCAATAATCTTACAGGATTCTCCTGGAAGTATATCAGAGGTTCTTGTCCTACCACCCTAACAATGATCGATTCTGGTTTCTTACCAAGTCCCTTCTGAACTCCTTCTCTGTAATCTGAAATTGAATGTTTAAATGACAGAAAATTTATTGAGATACAATATGTCTAAACAACTTACAATTTTAAACATTTCTTATTGTTCTCCTTCTGAGACAGAAGAGAACTCTGGCAAGCAATTTTTCCTTGCATTTAATTCCCTTATATTCTTTGAATAACTATAAGTATCTGACGGGAGGAGAAGATGGCAGCACGACGCAGCTTGCAGCGGCCTCTCCAGTGAATGATATCTGCAATCTGTCAAGTAGGATGCTGTGCACAATCCTGATTTGATGGAGACAGACGTGAGAGCACGGAGGAACATCTGGTGAAACTTCTGAAATGCCAGTTTCGCTGCCACTGCTACTGTGTGATCCAGAATCTCCAGAGAGAAAGGCCCCGAGTCATCGACTTTGCTTGTTGCTCGGTGGCCGGGGCGGGGTCGAAGCGCTCGGCAGAGATGGTGCTCGGTGCTCTGTGTTGGAGGCTCGAAGTTTTCAGGTGGACTCAGAGCTGGCTGCGGTCGGGTGCTACCAATGCATCAGCAAGTTTGCGGCGCTTGGAGTTCATGCAGGGAGAGTTTCTCCCTTCTACCGTCTGCGTGAGATGATGGGGCTATCGGGACTTGAGACTTTTTTTTAAACCATGCCCATGGGCTGATCTTTATCAAATTACGGTATTGCTTTGCACTGTTGTAACTATATGTTATAATTATGTGGTTTTGTCAGTTTTAGTCTTGGTTTGTCTTGTGTTTCTGTGATATCTCTCTGGAGGAACATTGTATCATTTTTTATTGCATGCATTTCTAAATGACATTAAGTGAGGACTGAGCGTCCTCATAATCTAATCTAATCTAAAGTAGTCTCCTTCCAAAGATCATGAATACATTATTGGTGATAAAATTTCACCAAGGTCAATTAGTTTTAAAATGAACTCCTGGGATGAGCATTACAACATTCTATTTTTTGTTGTTGATAACTTAGAACTGGTTATATTACTATTTAACACATAGTTGGCATTCAACCTACCTTTGCTAAATGTCATAATGTTTTATTTGCTCATTATTAAATTACACCTGTTATTCCTCTACTTGCCCATTGAGCTTGAAAAGGGTGAAAATCACATTTTTTAATGTTTATGTTCTTCTTTACTGTAAGTACTATATATTTGCATTTGTCTATAAATGTCACCATTGCGACCATATTTACTTGGTAATAGGCAGAAATGTGGTGTTATTAATCTCTGCTTTTTGATTATGCAGACAAGAAAAACTATTTCTAAAGTTTTAAAAACATTTTCCAGAATCTGGAGATCTGCCTTTCCCTTCTTTCCTGAATCATAGATCTTACAAATTGACCCATAAAAAAGAAATCTCCATCAATTTCACCTTTCAACCCCCTATTAATCATATAATGCTGGAGATATCGTCCAACCACAGCAAATAACCGAGTAGTTTTTCTTAAACAGCCCTGGTATTTGACAAGAAAAAGAACCCATCCAAATTCAATTCCTTTTCCTAAGTACTCTGCATCAATTATTTATTAAGTCACAACACAGAACAATTTTTTAGAAATCAGTTTTTATTATTGCCATATTGAGAATACAATGAAACGTATTTATTTTATTCTTGTGCGCATTTTTATTTATTGAGATACAGCACAGAATCGGCCCTTCTGACCTTTCGAGCCACGCTGCCCAGCATTTCCACAATTTAAAGCTAGCCTAACAACGGAACAATTTCTAATGTCCCATTAGCCTACCAGCTGGGATAGCTTTGGACCGTGGGAGGAAGCTAGAGCACCCAGAGGAAATCAATGCAGTCACAGGGAGAACATACAAGCTCCTTATGAACAACATTGCTTTTGCCTGAGGGACTATTCGAAGCAAGGCCAAGTGGTTCATCGATGTGATATTGAAAGAGTGCAGTGCTCTTCAAGGTGACGCGTTCTGAAGCAATATTATCCACTTACTTAGATTTAAGAGAGCCACAACACTATTTCAAAACCTCAGTGTTGAGGCTCTCCTCAATGTATTGCACAAAATTGACGTCTCAACCAAAATCTCTAAAAGTAAACAATGGTGAAAAGAAGTAACTATTGTTTAGATTTATTGTGAAATATTAATTGTGAAGATACCATCCAAGTTATGTCACATAACTCGTCTTTCTACTTGAAAAAGTCAACAAACTGTCCATTTTTGTCATGCTTTGTAATGTGCACAAGGTACAATATATGCACCCAGCTAAAGGAGTTGAATTAATTAAGTTAGTGCAAAATGAGAGCAAAAAAAATGTGAGGAAGTGTTCATGGGTTCATTGTTCATTCAGAAAATTCTGATGGCGGAGGGGAAGGCGATGCTCCTGAAACACTTTGCGTACGGCTTCAGGCTCCTGTAGCTCCTCCTTGATGGTAGCGGTGAGAAGAGAACATAACCTGTGCGATGGGGCTCCTTAATGATGGATGTGCCTCCTTGAAGCACCTTTTGAAGGTGTACACAATGCTAGGGGGGAGGAGGGGGCTAGTGCCCATGATGGAGGGGGCTGAGTTTACTACTTTCTGCAGCTTTCTTCTGATCCTGTGTACTGCCCTCCCAATACCAGGTGATGCAAACAGTCAGAATACTCTCCACAGTACACCTGTTGAAATCTGTGAGAGCCTTTGATGACATACCAAGTCTCCTCACACTCTTAATAAAATATTAGCCACTGTTGCGCCTTCTTTGTAATTGCATCAGTAGGTTGGACCCAGGATGGATCTTCAGACAGGCTGACACCAGGATCATGAAACTGCTCACCCTTTCTGCTGTTGATCCATCAGTGAGGACTGGTGTGTGTGTGTCCCCCTGACCTACACTTCCTGAAGTCAACAATCAATTTGTTGGTTTTACTGACTACAATTCCAAATATTAAAAAGTTAAGAAATTATAAGGCACCAGCCTACTTTTCTGCAACTGGGTTAATATGTTTTAAGTGCAGAAATGCAGCAAAGTGTCAACATCATGGAGTGACCTATTAAGAGCTCTGATTCTTGCATGCCTTATGGCAGACACACACAAATCACAGAGCAATCTGGGACAATTACAATTCACAGTTTACCTCTTCCTTATCACAGGTCGTCTGGCCTACTAGCGTCCACTCAACATGCCTTTCATTCCCTGAGAAGTTTCTCTGAGAAATTTCTCTGACCCCAAAGAATACTTTGAGTGAAGTACCAAACTCCTTGTTTAACTTACATCATTCAACCTTAAGCAGCTGCTTTAAAAGCTTGACATTTCTTTGGTGCTTCAGCAACTATTTTTCAATAAACAGTGTTTTCCAAACTATAAACTTAATAAATGTCTGGCAGTGAGCTCATGGCAAGAGTTTGCCAATATTCAGAAACCACTCAAGCTGGCCCATGACGTTTATTATATTGTAGGAAGGTAATTAAAATCATTATTTTGTACCGAGTCCATTAGTTGTTCTGTGTATCTGTGTCAATCTCTATATATTATGATTTCTATCTGGTTAGAATGTAGAACAGTGCAGCACAGTACATGCCTGTTGACCCACAATCTTATGCCAACCTTTTAACCTCATCCAAAATCATTCTAACCCTTCCGTCCAACATAGCCTTCCATTTTTCTTTCATCCATATGCCTATCTAAGAGTTCATTAAATGTCCCTAATGTATCTGCCTGTAACACCACCCTTGACAATGCCTTCCATACCCTCTGCAAAAGAAAGACTACCTCTGACATCCTCCCTATACATTCCTTCAATCATCTTAAAGTTATGCTCTTTCATATTAGCTATCTTTGCCCTAGGAAAAAAGGTGCTGAAGGTCCACTCTATCTACACCCTGTATCATCTTATATTCCTCTATAAAGTTGCCACTTGGCTCCAAAGAGAAAAGCACTACCTCGCTGAACCTAACCACTTAAAGGAGCATCCTGCTAGAACTCCTTTGTATCCTCTCTAAAGCTTCCATATCATTTCTATAATGAGGTGAACAGAACTGAACCAAATGCTCCTTGTGTCACGTAACCAGTGTTTTATAGAACTGCAACATTACCTCACAGTTCTTGAACTCAATCCCAACTAATGAAGCCCTGCACACCATACACCTTCTTAACTACACTATCAACTTGTGCTGCAACTTTGAGAGATCTATGAACATGAACCCCAAGCTCCCTCTGTTTCTCAACACCACTGAGAATCTTGCCATTAACTCTATGTTCTGCCTTCAAATTCAACCTTCCAAAATGCATCACTTCACACTTTTCCAGTTCGAATTCCATCTGCCACGTCCCAGCCCAGCTCTACATCCTGTCAATGTCCTGTTGCAAACTACAACAACCTTCCACACTATCCACAACTCCATCAACCTTCATGTCATCTGCAAACTTACTAACCCACCATTCCACTTCCTCATCCAAGTCATTTATAAAAATTACAAAAAGCAGGGGTCCCAGACCACTGCGGAGAACCACTAGCCATGAACCTCCAAGCAGAGCACACTCCATTTACTGTCACCTCTTGCCTTCTGTGGGCCAGCCAATTCCAAATCCACACAACAAAATCTCATTGGGTCACATGCCTCCTGACCTTTTGAGTGAGCCTACCATGGGGAAACTTGTCAAACTCCTTACTAAAATCCATATACACCACATCCACTGCTCTACCTTCATGAATTTAACCTGCCCACATACAGCCATGTTGACTATCACTAATCAAATTATGCTTCTCCAAATGTCATATATCCTGTCTCTAAGGATCCTCTCCAATAGATTGCACATCACTGATGTAAGGCTCACTGGTCTATAACTCCCAGGATTATCCCTATTACCTTTCTTGAATAAAGGAATGACTTTTGCCATTCTTCAATCTCCTGATAAAACTCCTGTGGTTGTACGGAATTGTCGTGAAGCACAATGGTGTGGATGTGATGCAAGTTCTGAAGTGATCTGCCTAAAAATGCCTTGTACCAGAGAATGTTTAATTCAGCCATGTAGCTCCAAACAGCTTATGTAGTAAATTTTCTTTCACCTTGGTATATTATAGAAAATACAACGCATGTATGTGAGATCAGAGTGATGAAAACAAAGGTTTAATGCTAAACAACGCAAAGGCTAAGACTCAGACTTCCCAATATATTTACTTACACTTTGAGCTTTATAATGGACTTGCTTTATTGGAACCATTCCACCAATTCTGCTACATAAAATTACAATTATTTGTAAATGATAATAAAGTTGAACATTAGCTACTAAATGCTGGTCTGCAAACTGTTTTCTGACAGGTGGGAATGTAAAATATATGCATCAGAACTACTATGATGATGAAACTAGATACGTTGCAATTTCAGGCAATTTAATTAAACACTTGATACTTTATTTAATCTATCAAAATTAGGCTAAACGGTAAAAAGAACAAATTAGTTCACTAAAATACAGCTTAAAATTTACATATGTCACACAGATTGTCTTTACAAAATGACAATAATTCTGATTACAATATCAAATGCTGGATTTCTTCACTCAAAGGGTCAGGCAGAAGAAAAATCCCAGTGTAAGGGGGAATAACTCATCTTGCATTTAGATAGATTTCAGCCCTCAGAAATCAACATTGAGTTCAACTATTTTCAGATAATAGTCATCCACCTGTAACAATATCTCATTTTCTTTCTCAGTCATTTTTTTATTTACTGAGATATAGCGTGGAAGAGGCCTTTCTGGCCCTTGAGCTGCACCGCCCAGAAAACCCCCAATTTAATCCTAGCCTAATCGTGGGGCAAATTTCAATGACCAATTAACCTACTAACCGTAGGACAGTGGGAGGGAACCGGGTCACCTGGAGGAAACCCATGCTCTCATGCGGAGAACATACAAACTATTTATAGGCATTAAAAAAACTGACGAACACCCAATGTGCAGAGAAAGAGAAGAAAAAACAAATCGTGCACATAATAAAAGTAAGCAAATAGCATTTTGAACTCCTGTCTTGGCAAGGTTCTGGACCCACTGCATTTTGCCAATTGCCACAACAGGTCTATGGCGGAAGCAATCCCATTTGCTCTTCACGCGGCCTTAGATCACCTGGACAATTCTAATATCTATGTCAGGATGCTGTCTATGAACTGCAACTCAAGGCTTAATACAATCATTCCTATAGTTCCGATCAAAACGCTCCAAACCCTGGGCCTCTGTACCTCCTGCTGCAACTAGATCCTTGACTTCCATACCTTAAATCCACAGTCTGAGCGGATTGGAAATAACATCTCCACCTCGTTGACAGCACTGATGCTCCTCAGGGATGTGTGCTTAGCCTACTGCTCTACTCAAAAAGGTGGCCTCCATCATTAAGGACCCCATCACCTAGGACCTGCTCTGTTCCCATTGCTATCACCAGGAAGGAGGTACAGGAGTCTGAAGGCACACTCAATGATTCAGGCACAGCTTCTTCCCCTCTGCCATCCGGTTTCTGAATGGACACTGAACCCACGAACACTACTAACACTACCTCACTATTTATTTTTATTTTTGCATTACTTATTTAACTATTATATATATATAAAAAATGTAAAAAAAATATACACACACACACATACTTACTGCTTGTTATTCACAGTTTTTATTATTATGAATTGCATTGTACTGCTACCGCAAAGACAGCAAATTTCACAACATATATCTGTGATATTAAATCTGATTATGATTTAATTCTGAATGTTCAACCAAAATCACTAAAACAGATTTATTTGGGCATCATCGCGCTACTGCTGGTAAACTCTTGCTGTACGTGACCTTATGGAATTTATGGAGATAAAAACTTAATAAATACAAAATGCAAAATAAACAACATATTTTGTCAATTTTTGTCACGGTTTGCACTGGAAATGAAATTCCTCCATAACACAGGGATGTGCTGTAAATATTACTTTTTTCTTTGTAGAACATGATGAACAGCTAGAAAATCTTGGGCACCGTACACTACACATTGTAACATGGTGCTAAATACATCATTCTGAAACTCCCCTGATGTAAAGGCTCCATTGCTTCAGTGTTGCAACAACTTTTAATGAAGGGTTTAATAAACTTTGCAAAAAAAGAGACTAAAATAATCATGGTAACATTAATCTTCAACACTAATTGGGAAAATTCAAGTGTCAGAGGTAGCTACAGGGTCTGAACGTGTGAAATCAACTAAAGCTCAGGCATTTTTAGATATGGCTGTGTGCAACCACATCATTAATTAAAAGCCAACTTCCAGGACAAATGAACACAAGATGCATTTCTTATCCAATTTCAAAGTGAGAAACTTAAGTCAAAAATTTTTATTTGTAACTTAAATAAAGGCAATCACAGTCATGAAGACAGAACTGACCGAGATGGACTCTGAAAATAGATTAAACATTCATATGTGTTGAAGAAGGGTTCAAATTTGTACGTGTATACAATATTGTAAAGAATAGTGATAGTCCAGACATTGCGAAAAGTTTTTAAAACTTGTAAAAGATGGTGGAACATGTGAAAAGGGAAGAACATAAGAGTATGCAAATAAACTATCCAGGGATATTAAGACAGACAATAGGAGCTCTATAAATATGGAGTGTAAAGGAATAACTAAGGATATAAAAAGCAGGGTGGTTGATGAGGCACTCCGTTGATGAGAGTCGACCATGGATGTTATGTCCTAGCTGTCTGTATGATATGCAAGCCAGGCCAGTACTATATGGAGAGCAAGCTGTTGCCCATACAGCAGGCTTCCCCTCTCTACTTAGCTGATTCATCTAAAGGAATGGCAGAGACCGATACAGTTTGACACCAGTGGCGTCGCAGGAATTGCCAATGTTGCACTCAATGTAGGACACCCTTCGGGACTCCATCTTCGGATATTTCCTCGGGGTTTACTCCGAAAGCCTTCCCAATGAGTGGGTATTGCTGCAAGGCAGTGGAGGCTTGAGATGAGAGTTTCCCTTCTCCTAGATGAGCTGCCAACCATGACTGATGAGCCCCATCTGCCCGAAGCCACTGGTTTTAAGGCACCAGTAACATGGCTTTGCCCCTTCTCCTGTCAGTCAGATTGATTCTGCCGGGCTCAGTAGCTAAGCCACACGTGAAGGCCAGGAGTTGGACTTGGTTGTCAGAGGCTATTTGTGATGCACATAAATGAGAGCATTTAATAGGTAGTGGGAGCTTATCCCCACTACCACCCCCTCGACTATGACAATCGTAATGAACCAGGGTGGTTAATGAGGACTAGTAAAGACAGTCTATTTGAATTTGAGAAGCTTCCATATAAAAGATCATGGAAGTTGTTTGAAAATTGAAGGCACTTTACAACTCCATTGACATTTGCATTTGTTCAATGTATTGGAAAGGTGAATGGAGGAATTTATACCGTCTATTTCAAAGGGGCACACATACACACCACAGCAGGTGTGCACTACCTTCAAAGTGTGGGATATTACTGTATGTTCTAATAGTCAAATATATATAAACAAATCCAACAACCCTTTGTTTTATGACCTTAAGATTCAAATCCCATACCACCAGGTTCAAGAGCAGTTACATCCCTTCAACCATTCATTTCTTCAAACAACTTGCACAACAATCATCACTATAGCAACACTATGACCACTTTACACTACAATGGACTTTGTAATGGTTGTTCTATTTGTGTTCTTTCTTGTATAATTCATGTTGAATTAATAGTTTTCTTGTGGATGTCGTGTATTATACTACATGCCTACAGTACTGCTGCAAGAAGTTTCATCATTTTACCCGCGCATTTAAGACTTTGACTTTAAGACCAAGTCTCCAGTCATCAAATATCTATTTGTGGTTAAGTTAATGGATTAGTTATCAAGAGTTAACAATTCGGAGACTCACAGTTCAAATCCCATCACTAAAACAAACAATGATCATCCTGGATCACTAATGTCCTTCCCTGAAGTAAATTCAACATTCTTGCCCAGTCTGGCCAATGTGCAACTCCAGACCCACCCATGGAAGTGCCCAGTAAACCAATCAGTTCAAGAGAAATTAAAGATGGGCAATAAATGCTGGCTATATTGGCCATTATCAAGATTTGCATTCAAATCGTCAATTAGATGACAAGCTTGAAGAAGGTGTGCGGATGAAAGCCTGTCTTAATGGTTCACAAAGTGTCGGGAAGACAGGCTATATTAAAAAAAAGGACATCAGAGCAGTGCCCTAATTTTTGATGGGAGTACAAACAAAACTGTACCCCTTTCCAGACTGTAGCGTATTCAGAAGGCACGGGTTTTAAATAAGTGGGAAAACAATTGGGGAAATGGAAAGATTCGTTTCACGTGATGAGTTGTTACAGCCTGAATATAGTCCCTGACAGAGTGGAGGGAGCAAATTTAAGAATAACTTTGAAGACATCATTGGAAATTTACATAGAGAGGGAGGAACGAGCTACATGGATCTGGGGAGAAAGCAGGAGAGTGGAACTAATTGGATAGGTCATTCACAGAGCTGGCACAGCCCACCTCACCTGGGCTGAACAGCCTCCCCTGTGCTGTGCAGTTCTGTCAATCTCCCTCAATTACCTGAGTTAGCAAAGTCAAGCATGCAGCTGGAAGTGCGGAGCAGTGAAACATCTTTGTTTTAATTAAAGTTCATTTGCGCATTCTTCCGCGTTTCTGTCTGATCTTAAAAGTGTACGACACTATAAGCAACATACACACGAGCCCAGAATTAGTCAGCTGGGAAGAAATCAGGCTGAAAATAAAACACCATACTCCATGGCAACCAGAGCAAAAATTCGCCAACAGAGAAAAATGCTGAGACATCTATCTATGAATTACTTGTGTTAGGTTGACAGCAGGCAACAGCTTTCCAACCTCCATGGAGGCTAGCTATCCCATTGTGCATTAAAGGCAGAGATTAATGCAATTTTCACAAACTGCATTTTCTGTGAAATTAGAACAGCGGCAGTAATAAAGTGTTGATCTTGGCCCAAGCTGTCACAGTCACCTCTCACAGCAGGATCTACCACAGAAGGTATGACCTCCAGTAGAAATTATTCCAAACTGATGCTTCCATCATTATGGCTATCCATCAAACACCTAACTGTAATTACATATGATGGTTCAGCGAATTTACCCAATAAACAGCTGAGTCAAACAAACCAATGGGATGTCAGCTTTTGCCCATGCTGAGTTTGAGGTATCCCAACTGGGTCAACAATGGAGTCAAACAGCTGTCATTAACATCCGTTGCTGATGGAAAAAGAAACCAGCTAATATTGGCAGCTGGTAACTGCTACAAACTGCGCATGTGACAACTAAGTGTGAAGCTCCCTACAGTCAAAAATTAAACTAACATTCCCTGTAAAAGTGTGGACAGCCACTGGGTTCTTGCTACTAAACGATCCAATTAATGTTCAACAAATGATACTGTGTGATAGAATACTTGTGCATTCTGTGCAGCTGAATTTTAATAAAAACTCAATAATATGTGGTGAATTAGTTGAGTACTTTCTTAAGTTAGATCCTGGTCTACCCTGCATTTGACACAAGTAGAGAGAGGCTGAAGGACATGTGCATTAACATTCAAAAGTATACAATATACTGGTCGATGTCTCTTGCATAAGATAGCTCATACACGAGGCTTGTGAATGAGATGGTCCTGGCATCCTAAAATGGCTATAACCATTTCAGTATTGGTTAAAGGAAGTCCAGGGACCCAGACCACCCTTCCAAATAATGTATCTCTTTCCACCTCACCCTACTGCATTCAGTGCTCCCAATGTGGCCTCCTCTACGTCGGCAAGACCAAGCACAGACCAGGTAACCAATTCACAAAGCACCTGCTCCCTGCCCACACTGGCCTTCCTCAGCCCCTTAGTTACAAACTGTTTCAATTCTCCTTCTTATTCCCACACCAACCTGTCCATCCTTAGCCTTCGCCACTGCCAGAGAGAGTCACAATGCAAAGTGGGGGAACGATACCTCATAATCCCCTTGGTAGTCTATAATGCAACAGTTTGAACACCTCCAGTCCTCCGTATTCCCCTTCTCCATCCTCCCAATTCTCCTGTCGTCCCCCTAGCTCATACTTCCTCTCCTCCGCCGCCAACCCATATTTGTCTCTCTCCTCCTCTCAGTTCCATCTGCACACGACTCATATGTTTCACTCACTGGCTCATCCCCACTCCCCCAAACGGTCCTGACTGCATCTGCCTTTCAACTCTCCCCTACTGGTTCCCATCATTACCTTCCTCTCTCATTGAATTCTGGCTCTGGTAGAGCTGGAATTTGTGTTCTTGCTTAACACCTTCCAGCAGCTGTCTCCGCCTGCACCCTCCCCTCCCTACCTTCCTTTTTCCCTCTACCTCCATCTATCCTTCACCTCCACCCCTTCCTCTCCTCTATCTGACTCAGTCAGCCCATAATCCCCCTCCCTACCATTTCCTAAACCACAGACCTGTGTCCCTCCAGCAGATTATTTGCTACTCCAGGTTCCAGCATCTGCAGACTCTTGTATCTCCACAGTCCAATCATACTTGGTCTGCTGTCAAGGAATTCAAAGTGTCCACCATCTTCATGATCCTCCCTCAAGTACATTTGTTCACTCCCTCCTTCAGCCCCCAACTTATTGCACATGTCCTCAAAAGCCTATCTGCTCCTCCCTCAATCTTCTCTCTGACCAACTGTATGCAAATCTCTGCCTGCCCGACCAGCCACCAAGTTCCAGTTACTCATCCAACCATTTCCAGACATCAGGTAGTACGAGAAAGCAGAAGTCTAGGCTGTATTTTGCTCCTGCAGGCTTAGTCTATGGATACAAGCAGCTTCTGGAAAGTTCTATACTAAAACATAGAAACATAGAAAACCTACAGCACAATACAGGCCCTTCAGCCCAGAAAGCTGTGCCAAACATGTCCTTACCTGAGAACTACCTAGGCTTACCCATAGCCTTCTATTTTCCTAAGCTCCATATATCCATCAGGAGTCTCTTAAAAGACCCTATCGTTTCCACCTCCACCACCGCCGGCAGCCCATTCCATGCTCTCACCACTCTCTGCGTAAAAAAACTTACCCCTGACATCTCCTCTGTACCTACTTCCAGGCACCTTAAAATTATGCCCTCTCGTGTTAGCCATTTCAGCCCTGGGAAAAAGCCTCTGACTATCCACATGATCAATGTCTCTCATTATCATGTACACCTCTGTCAGGTCACCTGTCATCCTCCGTCGCTCTAAGGAGAAAGGCAGAGTTCACTCAACCTATTCTCATAAGGAATGCTCCCCAATCCAGGCAACATACTTGTAAATCTCCTCTGCACCCTTCCTATGGTTTTCACGTCCTTTCTGCAGTGAGGCGATCAGAACTGAGCACAATACTCCAAGTGGGGTACTGTGCCTTCACCACAACACCGCAACAAGCAGTCAGCAATATTCTTGGAGTCATACCAACTGGTATTGCAGGTGTCCAGCCGTCTGGTATGCACAATAAAAGCTGAATGAGAAAATAGTTCCCTTTTCTCACCAACTTCTACATTCATTATTTCTTCGATCAAACCTGTTTATGGCAGAAATATTTTCAGAGAGGCTTCACCTTTTCTGTTGTCAAGAAATATGGTAATATGAAAAGTCTATTATCTTTGGGGTTATCTTAAAATACGCTCAGTGTAAGTATGCACACAACATTATAATCAAGAGGCTAATTACATCATGCACTTTTCAGGACATCCTCGATGAAGGATGTTAGCACCTGTTGCAGATGGTTTCCGTTCTGTACTTCAGCTCCACTTCCGATTTGTGTTTCCTGTTTCTGTCCTGACACGCCGAGAGGATCAACTGTAATGTACTAGCAGTTAAATCAGAATATGAAACTGTCTCAGTATTGTCTCTCATGTGCCGAGAGATTAAAGGATTACAGATTATTTAAACCAGCAAAGCAAAGACAAAAGAAAGTCTCTCCTCTCTGCCTACTCCACACAAGCAGCTGATAATGGCAGTATTCATGCAAAATAATGTATCAACTGGTCATGCGCACAATCCTTAACGTGACACTAATAAGTATTACAAACATTACAGTAGCTTTGTACATACAACAGAAAGTCAGAAATTAATAAAACCCAGGCCCTGACTCAACTCTGGACAGAAATCAAAGATACCATGACACTATTCTGGTTGATATTTATCCCTCTGCCATCATCAGTAACAAAGTGACCTGATTATTTATTTCAGTAGTTTCAGGAAACCTGCTGTGCAAACTTTGGCAACTATTTTTCATATATTTTATCAGCATCCACACTTGGACAGAAGATCTTCGACAAACTTCTATGGATGTGTAGTGGAGACTGGTTGCATCACGGCCTGGTATGAAAACACTAATGCCCTTGAATGGAAAATCCTACAAAAAGTAGTGGATACAGCCCAGTCCATCACAGGTAAAACAATCCCCAGCATTGAGCATATCTACACGGAGCGCTGTCGCAGGAAAGCAGCACCTATCGTCAAAGACCCCCGCCATCCAGGCTAAACTCTCTTCTCACTGCTGCCATCAGGAAGAAAGTACAGGAGCCTCAGGATCCACACCACCATGTTGAGAAACAGCTATTACACCTCAACCATCAGGCTCCTGAACCAGAGGGAAGAACTTCACAGCTTCAGTCACCTCATCACTGGACTATTCCCACAACCTATGGACTCACTTTCAAGGATACTTCATTTCATATTCTCGATATTAATTGTTTATTTATTTCTTTTTGTATTTGCACAGTTTGTTGGTTTTGTCATAGGCTGTCAACCCTGTCGGTATAGCCTTTCATTGATTCCATTATGGTTACTGGATTTATTAAGTATGCCTACAAGAAAATGAACCTCTGAATAATATAGGGTAATGTATATAAATTTACTTTGAACTTTTTGAAATTTGAGATAATTGGTTGTAAAGAGCTTTGGCAGTTTCCTAAATTGCCACATGAATGCAAGTCTTCTATGATCTAACTGGAAATGTCTCCTCAGGCTGTGTAGAATTTTTTAACAATGTTCCTCCTCTGAACTACTATAAAGTTACACCCACTGGAGTTAGAGTCACACTGTAGGGAAAGAGACATTTGGCCCACCATTTCCATACCAACTAGTGGGCACCTTTCTATATTAATTCTATTTTCCAGCACTTGACTCAGCGTCTTCTGTTCTCAAGTTCTCATTGTCATGTATTAATATATTTCAGTAAGATATGCATAATCGTATATGTATATATATCTGTTATAGGAATAAATACATGAATTACATACGTCATTATGCCAACACATGATACGTGTGCACTTCGCTTAAAGTAAACACAAAGATAGAGTCACTTTTCAGACACTCCTGTCTTCCTTTGAATTACTTCAGTGTTTTGAAGTTACAAAACATATCAATGGCAGCGAAGAATTTTTAAAATGAACCTGAGACAACCTGTGAAGTGCAAAGAGATGTTTGAACTAAAACAAAAGCACAACGAGGAACGCCAAGTTAAAAAAGAACAGTTGCAGCCCAGCACGTGCACAGACAGTTGAGTTTTTAAAAGAAGGCAGAATTCAGGTTTCATAAACAGTGAGTCCTGGGTGATAATAATTATTAAAAGAAAGAGCAGAAATGATTGCCTGCATCAGAAAGATAGGCATGTTTGATTGCACAACAGATAACTAAATTTTATATAGTAAGCAAATTGAGCAGTATTTTCAAATGTGAAATAGTCAATGAGAAACAGGTGCCAATTTTGCAAAATGCATTGGGGTTAAAGGCATTCAGTTTGCTTCGAAGTTTAAATGCTCCAACCAAACTAGCTGAAATGAGCTTTGCTGCTATTGTGAAAGTAATGCAGGAACATTCAGAATCAGAACCATTGTTAATTGCAGAATGCTTTAGATTTCATAAGCAGAATCAAAAGGAAGGGGAGTCCATTTCAGTATACAGGGCTGAATTGGAGAGGTTGTCTGAGTACTGTCAATTCAATAATGGGCTTAATGATACACCAAGAGATCCAATCGACGTTTCAGGCCGAGACGTCTCGGCCTGAAATATCGACTGCACCTCTTCCTAGAGATGCTGCCTGGCCTGCTGCGTTCACCAGCAATTTTTATGTGTGTTGCTTGAATTTCCAGCATCTGCAGAATTCCTGTTGTTCACCAAGAGATCATTTAGTTTGTTGAATCTTACAAGAAAACGTTCAAAAATGGCTCCTAACTAAAACACAACATACATTTAAAAGAACAATTGAAATAGCTGTATCAATTGAAACAGCAGATAGAGACACAACTGACTTGTAGTCAGGCATGAAAGTGAGCGTGAACAAGATTGCAATGTCTAACCAGAAAGTGGCCTGGCTGAACAAATTGTGTTACCGATGTGGCAGGGGCTCACATACACCAGATCAATGCAGATTTAAAGGTAATACTTGCAGAAAATGCAGCAAAATAGGACGCATACAAAGAGCATGTCAGGCAGAAAAAAATAAACGGATTGCACAGGGAAGATAAAAAGATAAGAAGTCAAGTTGCAGTTTCAAGACAAGTACGAATCTGCACGCTGTTGATGAAAACTCTGATAATAATGAGAGTGACTCAGGGCTGGTAAGTCTTGAGGTTTACAATTTAAAACCTAACAATAAACAAGCAATAAGGCTTATACCAGAAGTGAACAGCAAATTAATTAAAATGGAATTAGATTCTGGTTTGGCTGTTTCAGTCACTCTACGAAATGAATTTGAATGGCATTTCAGAGTCACTGAACTGAAGTCTGCCGATAGCCAACAAAGAACTAATACTAGAGAAAAGATAACTCCTGTGGGAGTGATATACGTGACAGTGAAAGATAACAACTAACAAAGCAGGTTAAGCTAGTATGTGGTAAAAACAGGAGGACCAGCATTTTTGACCGAGACAACAACTTGACTGGAGGCCTATCTACCACAGTATTACCATGCCACATCCCCTGCAATAGAATTACCTGAAAACAAATTAAGAACGGTGCTACATGATGCCACAACCGTCTCCAAGCTGTACACCATAAACTGTTTTGAAACAAGTACAATGTACACATACTTCGATAATAAATGTCCTTTGAACTTCGTAGGCCCACTATGCAAATTTAATAATGTCTTTGTGGCACACGTCAGTGTCTAGACGTATCTGAATTGAAGGCAGTTTGACAATCTAAGCTTGTTTTATCTATTCAATTGTTGCCTTTTCAACACCAGGCGATAACAGCAGAAGCCCATGAAACATGCTAATTTGTCGCAATGGCGGAGTTGAAACCATATATCTATATACGGCCCAAATTCTTCAATATATTCTCTT
Organism: Mobula birostris; assembly: GCF_030028105.1. Lineage (NCBI taxonomy): Eukaryota > Metazoa > Chordata > Chondrichthyes > Myliobatiformes > Myliobatidae > Mobula > Mobula birostris. The sequence continues at coordinate 81,808,658 of NC_092375.1, read as the reverse complement.
AACAAAACTAAATGCAAATTTCTCTTCCACAATATACAATAAGCATTACTCACTACATTATGAATTTCCAAATATGCTTTTAAGATTAAAGACATAGAAGCAGAATCGGGCCATTTGGCCCATCGAGTCTGCGCCATCATTTGAGCGTGGCTGATCCATTACTTTCTCAATCTAATTTTCTTGCCTTCTCCCTGTAAGGTTTCACACCCTGGCTAATCAAGAACCTATCAACCTCTGCCTTAAGTATACCCAATGACCTGGCCTCCACAGCAGCCTATGGCAACAAATTCTACAGATTCACCACCCTTTGGCAAAAGAAATTCTTCCTTATCATCATGCTAAATAGATTTCCCTCTATTATGAAGATGTGCCATCTGGTCCTAGACTCCTCCACTATAGGAAACATCCTCTCCATATTCACTGTATCTCCGCCTTTCAACATAGGTTTCAACGAGATTCCCTCTCCCTCCCCGTTCTTCTAAATTCCAGCAAGTTCAGGCCCAGAGCCATCAAATGCTCCTCGCAAGATAAGCCTTTCATTCCCCGAATCATTCTCATGAACCTCCTTTGAAGCCTCTCCAATGTCAGCACATCCTTAAGATAAGGGGCCCAAAACTGCTCACAATACTTCAAGTGAGGCTTCATCAATGCCTTATAAAGCCTCATCATTACATCCTTGCTTTTATAATCTAGTCCTCTCGAAATGAGAGGACTAGACAAACATGGTGTTTGCCTTCCTCACCAGCAACTCAATCTGCAAATTCACCTTTAGGGAATCCTATGCTCCCAAATCCTTTTGCACCTCGGATTTTTGAATTTTCTCCCTAATTAGAAAATAGTCCACACTTTTATTCTTTCTACCAAAGCACATGACCTTCACCTCCTGACACTGTATTCCATCTGCCACTCCTTTGTCCATCTCCAAACCTTTCTAAGTCCTTCTGTAACCTCCCTGCTTCCTCAACACTACCTGCTCCTGCCCATCCACCTACCCGGCGGGAGGAGAAGATGGCAGCGTGCCGCGTGTGCGCAGCTCTCCGGTGAAAAACGATGTCATATCTGTTAAATAGGGGCTGTGGACAATTTCTGATTTGATGGAGATGGGCGTGAAACCACAGAGGAACATCTGGAGAAATTTCTGAAATGCTCGTCTGCTGCTGTCGTTGCTGTGTGGTCGGGAATCTTTCGGAGGGTAGGCCTCAAAATCCCCGGCCTTGCCTGCTTTTGGCAACCGAGAAGGAGGTTGAATCGTTTGGCAGAGATGCCGCTCAGTACTCGGTGTTCAGAGAGCTGATCAGAGCTCAAAGTTTTCAGATGACTCAGAGTCGGATTGTGGTCCGCACAGCAGGGAGAGTTTTTCTTCCTTCTCCCGTCTACGTGAGATGTGGGATATTTGAGAAACTTTGAACTTTACTGTGCTCACGGACTTTCTTCATCAAGTCATGGTATTGTTACACTGTTGTAACTATATGTATAATTATGTGGTTTTGTCAGTTTTTTCAGTCTTGGTCTGTCCTGTGTTTTGTGATATCACACCGGAGGAAATAATGTATCATTTCTTAATGCATGCATTACTAAATGACAATAAAAGGGGACTACGTGTCTTCATAATCTAATCTTTGTATCATCTACAAACGTGGCCACAAAGGCATCAATTCCATCATCCAAATGATTGACATCACATGACACTCTATTCATCTAGTGTTTTCTTCCTCTTTGGTGTATTCATAATTCTTAGTAGAATGTATTGATCACCAAAGATCAATCAATTTCCATTAAGCCTACCTTAAGTATTGTTTTGTAAATAAAATCACTGAACATGTTGAGAGCTCCGAAAATATACTATGTTTTTAAAGGTTATACCATATTATCAAAAATCTCATGTATTAAGGTGAATGGTTGAATAGCAGATATCACACAGCTTTCAGAGAACCAGGTTTAATCCTGACATTAAGATGTTGTTTGCTCTTCACATGTTTTTCCTGTAACTGCACTAATTTCCTCTGGGTGCCTTAGTTTCCTCCCGCATGTGAAAGATGTGCTGGCAGGTTAAACGGCCATTGAGCGTTATTCCTCGTTTTGGTAATTGGACAGGGTGAAGTTGGAGAAGGTCGATAGCCAAATGAGAGAGAACAGGTTTCTGGGATATAGATGGGGGAAAGCTAGAAATGATGGGATTGCTCTGAGAGCTGGCATTAATTCAAATGGAACGAATTGCCTCCTTCTATAAATAAGAAGTACACTTAATAAGCAGAATCCAACTCTCCAAAGTTATGCTCTGATCTTCTGGATTTTACACGAACCTGATTTAATTAACCTTTACTTAGGAATCTGATTCTGGTATTTGATAGCAATGTAATTATTTAGTAATGCCACTGAACAACACAAAACATACATCACAGAATAGACAACGGAGCCCCAGTGGTCAAATTCCAGTGCTTTCAACTCAGCTCAGGCCTCCACCCTTCCTAAATGCTTAGTAGGTAACTAAAACTGCCCAGAACCCCACTATTTCACACTCCTTCAAAATGCCATTTAAATCCATCATTGCTATCAGTTTATACCATTGCATCAGCCTGCAAGCTTTGCATTTGTAGCACTCTGTTTTAAGAAATCCCTTTAAAATTATTTATTTAGCCTGTTGATGTAAATTTATCCTTCTTTAACCTGGACTCTACCACAAGTGATGAGGGACATAAAATTCGTAAGTCAACATAATATGCGAAGTATTACCATTTCTGGAACTTAAATTGCATACTTTTTTTGGGTAAAATATTTGCCTTTGGCCAACTTAATTAGACCACAGCAGTACTAAGCTTTGCCTTTAACAGCTGTGTTCTGGCAGTATAGGGAACTGTTGTAAGATCAGCATTGTTCCTAATGGTACTTAGAAGTTTCCCAGCTTTCCTAATCACTTTAAAGATATAGAGATATAGAAAACTACGGCACAGAAACAGTCCTTTTGGCCCATCTAGTCCATGCCGAACCATTAATCTGCCTAGTCCTATCGACCTGCTCCCAGACCACAGCCATCCCTACCCCTCCCATCCATGTACCGATCCAAATTTCTCTTAAATTGTTAAAATCGACCCCACGTCCGCCTCTCGCACTGGCAGCTTGTTCCACACTCTCACGACCCTCTGAATGAAGAAATTCACCTTCATATTCCCATTAAATATTTCACTTTTCACCCTTAACCCATGACCTCCAGTTGTAGTTTCACCTAACTTCAGTGGATAAAACTTGCTCACATTTACCCTGTCTATACCACTCATATTTTTCTATACCTCTATCGAATCTCTCATCAATCTTCTATATTCTAGGGAATAAGGTCCTAACCTATTCAACCTTCCCTGACAACTCAAGGCTTCAAGTCCTGCAACATCCTTGTGAATTTTCCTTCCGCTCTTTCAACCTTATTTATATCTTCCCTGTAGGTAGGTGACTAAAACTGCACATCATACTCCAAATTAGGTCTCACCAATGTCTTATAAAATTTCAACTTAACGTCCCAACTCCTGTCATCAGTACATTGATTTATGAAGGCCAATGTGCCAAAACCTTTCTTTGTGGCCCTATCTACTTGTGACACCATATTCAGGGAATTATGAAGCATAACAGGACTACTTGTCCTCTTCTTAGTGCCCTACTGCTCACCGTCCAAGACCTATCTTGGTTGGTCCACCCAAAGTGCAACACCTCACACTTGTCTGCAGTAAATTCCATCTGCTATCTTCAGCCTATTGTTCCAGTTGGACCAGAACCTGCTGAAAGCTTTGATAGTCTTCTCCACTGTCCACTACACCCCCAATCTTGGTGTCTTCTGCAAATTTGCCAAACTACATTATCGTCCAGATCATTAATATAGATGACAAACAACAGACCCAGCACCAATCACTGTGGCACACTTGTCACAAGCCTCCAATCAGAGAGTAAACCATTTATAACCACTCTCTGACTTCTTCCGCAATCATAATATCATTCTAGTATTATCATAATTGGGTATTAAATACTTGAGAGTATATGATTTTTCAGCATATGTGTCAGAAGGGAAGCATAACAGGACTACTTGTCCTTTAAGCCTTGTGCTGACTACCAACTATCTCTATCCTCAGACATTAGTGTTGGCCAAAGGTGAAGAGATGAAGCTGCAAATGTTAGAGGCTCAATGTTAAGAGTACCACAGCGTCTCCTCAACTATGAAAGGAGCCTGGTGAAGTTTTGAAGAGTAAGATATCAGCACACTGAATCAACTGCTAAAGCAAATCTACCAGGCAGGTGTTGCTGAAAGTCTCAGCAGTTTCATTTTTCAATCTCTCGTTGCTACAGTCAGAAGTTCCCACCTGCTTCGAAAGGACAACAATCACACCAGTGCCCAAGAAGAGCAGGGTGACCTGCCTTAATGACTATTGTCCAGTTGCACTCACATCTACAGTGATGAGATGCTTTGAGAGGTTGGTTATGGCTAGAATTAGCTTCTGCCTCAGCAAGGACCTCTACCCACTGCAATTTGCCTGTCGCCACAATAGGTCTGTTGAGGATGTGATCTCATTGGCTTTGCACCTGGCCTTGGATCACCTGGACAATACAAATACCTACACCAGGATGCTGTTTATTGACTACAGCTCAGCATTTAACTCCAATATTCCTTCAGTTCTGATCGAAAAGCTCCAGAACCTGGGCCTCTGCACCTCCCTCTGCAACTGGATCCTCGACTTCCTCACCAGAAGATCACAATCTGTGCAGGTTGGAACTAACACTTCCACCTCACTGACAATCAACTCTGGTGCACCTCAGGGATGTGTACTTAGCCTGCTGCTCTACTCTCTCTACACTCATGACTGTGTGGCTAAGCGCAGCTCAAAAATCATTTACAAATTTGCCGATGATACAACCATTGTTTTGGTAGAATCTTAGACGGTGACAAGCGGGGGTACAGGAGTGAGATATACCAACCAGTTGAATGATGTCACAGCACCAAGTTTGCACTCAACGTCAGTGAGACAAAAGAACAGATTGTGAACTTCAGAAAGTAAGGGTAAGACAAGGGAACACACACCAAGCCTCATAGGGGGATCAGAAGTGGAAAGAGAGAGCAATTTCAAATTCCTGCGTGTCAATATCTCTGAGACCTAACCTAACCATTGTGACTGGCTGCATCACTGTCTGGTATTGTGGTGGGCGGGTGGTGGCTACTGCACAGGCTGGAAGTAAGCTGCAAAGCGTTGTAAAAAATTAGTCAGCTGTATCATGGGCACTAGCTTCCGTAGAATCCGGGACATCTTCAGGGAGCATTGCCACAAAAAGGCAGCGTCCATCATTAAGGACCCCCACCACCCAGAACATGCCACCATCAGGAAGAAGGTACAGAAACCTGAAGGTACACGCTGAGCGATTCAGGAACAGCTTCCTCCCCTCTGCCATCTGAATTCTGAATGGACATTGAACCCGTGAAACTTATCTCATTATTGTTTTATTTCTGGTTTTTTGCACTACTGTACTTAATTATTTTAACTATTTAATACATATATTATATAACGTCATGCACAGATTATCATTTATTGCATTGAACTGCTGCTGCTAAGTTAATAAATTTCATGACATATGCCGGTGATATTAAACCTGATTCTGCTTTAAAGGATCCTATGTAATAATGATGAAAATTTGGATGTTGACTACTTCTGGTGAAGGAATGTGTTATCAACAGGTACATAAATCAGAAATTATGAGTTAATTTTTTGCAATATCACTAGTCAATCATTGTTTGAGCAAAGGGAGCTTTTTTTATTCATTATTTCCTCCTCTGAGGTGCCCTGGATGTGAGAGTGCTGAGCTATCCCAGCATTCAGCTCACTGGTGGCTACCACAACACCAACTGGCTCTCTTTGAGTGTGAACCATTTTAACCCTAATGGCACACTTTCCACTGTAGACCACTTGGTAGGCATTAGATGCATGGCTTCAAGATATCTCAGAAAATATTTAAGAAAACGTACTAATTGAAAGCTGTGTCCATTGACATTCACCCTTATAAAACCAAGTTATTTGACAGGCCAAATGATTTTGGTCATCTTATCCAAAGCTTCAATTCCAATTCTGAACTGCGATTAAATCATTGTGTGCTGCATGCAAGTCACCAGAGAAATACTTTCCCTATTCCTCATATTTTAATTGCTCTTGCCCTGAAGATACCATCATTCTCCAGAACCAAAGTGAATGGATTGAATAAGGTTGCATATTAACTACAGGAATGATGTGGAAGCCATAGAAATGCCTCACTACAGGAAGGATGTGGAAGCCATAGTAACACCTCACTGCAGGAAGAATGTGAAAGCCATAGAAAGGGTGCAGAGGAGATTTACAAGGATGTTGCCTGGATTGGGGAGCATGCCTTATGAGAATAGGTTGAGTGAATTCAGCCTTTTCTCCTTAGAGCGACAGAGGATGAGAGGTGACCTGATAGAGGTGTATAAGATGATGACAGGCATTGATTGTGTGGATAGTCAGAGGCTTTTTCCCAGGGCTGAAATAGTTGCCATGAGAGGACACAGGATTAAGGTGCTGGGGAGTAGGTACAGAGGAGATGTCAGGGGTAAGTTTTTTACTCAGAGAGTGGTGAGTGCGTGGAATGGGCTGCCGGCAACGGTGGTGGAGGCGGATATGATAGGGTCTTTTAAGAGACATTTAGGTAGGTACATGGAATTTAGTAAAATAGAGGGCTATAGGTAAGCCTAATAATTTCTAAGGTAGAGACATGTTTGGCACAACTTTGTGGGCCGATGGGCCTGTATTGTGCTGTAGGTTTTCTATGTTTCTATGTATTACAATGCAATGCAACTGTGCAAGAGGCTTAAAGGCTGAATAGGCTATCTACATTTCTATATTCCTAAGACCAGGAGTTTTTGCCCAATTCTAGTTACCTTTGGGAAGACAGCAATGAACAGTCTTTTTAAAAATTGCCGCACCCTATATGGTGAACATTCTTTCTCAATGCCATAAGGTAGTGGACTTCAAGGATTTGACCCAGTAATGGTGAGTGAGGAAATGGGAGAGATGTCCAGGTCTGGATGTGTATGGCTTGGAGATGCTGGGGGTGCTGGGGGGTGGGGGGGGGAGGAGGTGTGTGTGTGTGTGTGTGTGTGTGTGTGTGTGTGTGTGTCTGTGTCTGTGTTTACTTGTTTTATAGTGAGAGCATCATTGGCAACTATCGACAGTTGAACAATTGAACAAAGATTAGGCTGACTTAATTTCATGCCCGATTATTAGTATATGCATGGCATTTTTCACGACCTCAGTTTCTGTTTCATGCTTAAAATCAAATAGAGTACCTTCAAAGTGGTAGTATCAGCTGTTAGATCTGTAAATTGTAAAATCCCATAAACAGCAATGAGTCATAGAAGATTACAGTACAGAAGCAGGCCCAGTCTGTGCCAGACTATTAATCCACCTTGTCCCATCAACCTGCACCTGGATCATACCCCTCCCATCCCTGCACCTATCTAAATTTCTCTTAAACGTTGCAATCAAACCCATATCCACCACTTCAGCTGGCAACTCATTCCACACTCTTCCCACCCTCTGAGTGAAGAGCTCCCTCCCCATGTTTCCCTTAAATATTTCACCTTTTGCCTTTAATCCATGACCTCTAGATCTAGTTTCACTCAACCTCAATGGAAACAGCCTGCTTGCATTTACCCAAACTATACTCCTCATAATTTCGTATACCTCCATCAAATCTCCGCTCATTCTCCGACACTCCAGGGAACAAGTCCTAATCTATTCAACCTTTCCTTATAACTCAGGCCCTTAAGTCCTGGCAACATTGTTGTAAATTTTCTCTGCCCTGGTTCAATCTTATTGGTAACCTCCCCATGTTGGTTGACTGGGCTATCAACAGGATCTTAGCTGTTATGAGAGATGGTGCCAAGAGCTTTTTACCATTCAGTTCAGAGGCCACTGCGTAGTCATTTGCTCAAAATGATGGCACTACTCACAGTGCACCACTGTCTCACACAGCCTTACCACATTTCCATTTTAGCAGAAGTGGAAGGGAATATGCACATGCATCCTTAATATTATTAAGGAACGTGTGTACGCACAGTCACAATTGTAACAGAACAATAGTTTTAGAGATGCCAGTTGAATCATCTTGCACATACTCACTTGGCAGGTACCCACCTGCTTCAAGCAGGCATCAATTACCCTGGTGCCCAAGAAAAACATGGCAACCTGCCCCAATGACAGATCATTGAAGCACCTCCATGACCTCACACTGCACCCTAACGCACCCCAGTCTCTGAGGCCGATGTGAGAGCATCCTTCAGCAGGGTGACCCACAGAAAGCATCTGGCCTGGATGGCGCACTTGGCTGACAACAAAACTCTCACTCAATGTCAGCTAAATTATCCTGAAGTATGCACCTTCACTGCCCAGATATTCCAGAGCTGAGTGAAGAGCCAATAAAATGGCATCTGCTGTTGACCTGTGTGACGCTAGGCAAATTGGAGTGGACCTAAGCAGGAGTTGATATGCTTCATGATCAATCTCTCAAAGCATTTTATCACTGTGGATGTAAGTGCTACTGGATGATAGTCATCAAGGCAGGTGACCACATTGTTTTTGGGTACTAGTATGATTGAAGCCTGCTTGAAGCAGGTGGTACTTCAGACTGCCGAGGATGAAAATGTAAGTAAGCACTACAGCCAGTTAATTAGCACAGGATGACAAAAGAGCTGATTATTGACTGCAGGAGGAAGACAAAGATCCACTGAAAGTCCTCATTAGGAGATCAGCGATGGAGAGGCTCAGTGACTTAAAATTCCTTGGCGTTATCATATCAGAGGATCGGTCCTCGGGCCAGCAGGCAAGTGTTATCACAATGAAGGTACAGCAGTGTCTCCACTTTCTTCGAAGTTTCTATAGATTCAGCATGCCAGCTAAAATTCTGACACAGTTCCACAGATGCACAGTGGAGAGTATCCTGACTGGTTGCATCACAGCCTGGTAAGGAAACACCAATGCCCAGGAATGGAAAAGTCTACAGGAAGTGGTGGATAGACCCCAGTACACCACAGGCAAAGCCATTCCCACCATTGATGACACTTACAAGGAGCACTGCCACAAGGAAGCAGCATCAATCATTAAGGACCCCCACCATTCAGAGCCATGTTCTCTTTTCAGTATTACCATCCAGCAGGAGGTGCTGCCTTAGGTCCAACGCCTCTAGTTTCAGGAGCAGTTATTAGCCTATAACTATCAAGCTGTTTAACAGTATGGATAACTTCACTCATCTCAACTCTGAACTGATTCCACAACCTACAGACACACTTTCAAGGACTCTGCAACTCAGGTGCTCAGGATTACTTATTTATTCATGTTTATTTGCACAATTAGTCTTCTTTTCGACACCAGCTGTTTGACAGTCTCTGTTTATACATAGTTTCATTAATTTATTTATTTTTCTTGTAAATGCCCGCAAGAATATGAATTTCTAAGAAGTATAAGGTGACACATGCACATTTTGATAATAAATTTACTTCGACTCTGAGTCTACAGCTCAGCATTCAACACTATCATCCCCTCAGAACTCATCACTAAGCTCCAAGACCTGGGTTTTGGTACCTCCCGATGTAAACCAATGCTCAATTTCCTCATGAGGGGAAGAGAGGAGGAGGGGAGGGTCAGTAGTTTTACATTCCTTGATGTTAACCTATTTGGGAATCTGTCCTGGGACCAGCACATACAGAATAGTTAAGTGTCTTCACAAAGAAGGCACTACAGTGCCTCTACTTTCTTAGAAGTTTGCGAGATTTGGCATGTCACCAAAAACTTTGATAAACTTCTGTAGATGCACAGTGGCGAGTATCCCGACTTGTTGCATCATAGCCTTGTATGGAAGTACCAATGCCCAGGAATGGAAAAGACCAAAGAAAGCTGTGGATGCAGCCTAGTCCATCACAGGCAAAGCCCTCCCCACCATTAAGCATATTTACATGGAGCACTGCCACAAAAATGCAGCATCTCATGGTTCTCGGTTATTCTTTTATTTGCAGTTTGTTTTCATTTGCACATTGGTTGTCTGTCAGTCTTTGGCTGTTTTTATATTTTTTGTCATAAATTCTATTGTACTTTTTGTTGTAAATGTCTGCAAGACAACCATCCTCAGGGTAGTATACGGTAACATATGTACTTTGATAATAAATTTACTTTGAACTTTGAGCTTTGATATTTTCAGCTTTACATGGAAATGCTTTAGAGTGAAGCTTGAACCTACAGCCTACTTTGGAAGCAAGATACCATTCAACTAACACTGCAAACAAAGTCAGCTTGAACCAAACTCACAGCAATAAGCCTCAATTAACACAGATGTAGCTTGCTCCTTGCTTTGACTTACAAAAGTATAGTCCTGCAAAATTTATTCCCTCATTCCAGGAAAACAATGCTCATACTTTTTTTTTAAAATGCAAACAACATACTTCTTTATTTCTTTCCAATTGTTATCATTGATAGTTCTTCAGAAATTATGTCATAGTTTCTTATGAGTTATTAGTAACTAACAAATTACCTGCCGAGTATGGATCATCCCTTAGGGAAGTGGCTGGAAGAGTGTTATCTGTTTTATGATGGCCTGGCCTGCTGTGTATAGGGAGAAAAGCAAAGAGACTGCCTTTGGCTGTGACTCCATTAGCAACATGTTCCCTGAGTCAGAACCTGTGGGTTCAAGCTCCACTCCAGACAAAACGTGCTCAACAGACACGGTTACACCACAGAGAACTGCTGAGCGTGTGCCACACAGAAGTGCCATTTTTTTCCAGGTGGAATCTTATACTGATACCTGGTCTATGCTCCTGTTTGAGCACAAAGAAAATTGGGACTATGTGAACTTGAGTTTGCCCTCACGTCCTAACCAAGACATCATTAAAGACTTCAAACTCCCATGAATGTATGTTGCTATGTATAAATTGCCTGCTATGTTATGTGCACTTCAATAATAATTGAATTACTGGAGCCTCATGACTCAGAGTACCAGGTTCAGGAACAGGTACCTCCACCTCAGGGACTGCAGCAGTTCAAGAAGGCTACTCATCACCACCTCCTCAAGGGCAACGAGAGATGGGCAATAAATGCTGGCTTAGTTGGTGACACCCACATCCCGAAAATGAATAAAGAAAGAAATAAAATTGCAAATGAACATAATACACATTACAAATTCCAGTACAAGTATCTCATCTGCTCAACATTATACTTAAGCTGAAATAAACATATATGTTTAATCAGTACAGGGGTGCCTATTTCAATTGGATTCCCCATATACAAAGAGTTCAAAAGAATAATTGAAGGGAAATTATACAAGGCAGGAATATTTCACTCTATTTCTTCTATTCTCCTTCCCAAGTATGGCGAACTGCATGAAAATGTACATCATTTTAAGCAAAGTTCAAAGTAAATTTATTATCAAAGTACATACATATGTAGTTACCATTTTCTTGCAGGCATTCACAGTAGAACAGAACTACAATAGAATCAATGAAAAAACTAGCGGTTTCTAATCATACTTATATCCTCTGCAGAATGTTTTATCTGAGAAATTTTCTATTTGGCACTTGCAGTTGGTTTGGAGATCTCTTGTAGAAAGATGAGGGAGGTTGTGAGAGATACTCTTGGGTCAAGCCACGATGAAGGAGGACTGAGCTTTAAGCTCAAGGACAAGGGTGATTGGGTAGGTACATGGAATGGGGTGGTTTGAGTCTTGGATTTGACCTCCTGAGGGAGTAAACAGTCTGAAATGGTGAGGGTGAAATGCACTTTAGTGTACTGTTGCCCAGAAAAAATAAAGTGGAGGTATTAGCTATTAGTGATCCCAATCCAGCACAGCACTGGGAGCCCTATAGTTGCTCCAAAGTGTTTCTCCTGGAACACAGTCAAGGTCCCCCAAGTGCTCTGAATGCTCCATGAGGGGATAGTCACATTCCATACAACTTGGAGTCCCCTCCCAGATTTCCAGTGATATGTTTCACTGAGATGAAAAAAAAAGGATTTTCAGTTTTGTGAATGCTGAAACAGAATGCTCTTCAATGGAATTCCTCAACATGACTATCCACATTTTAGGTTCACTAACCCCGCTGTAGAAACAGCAGAACCGACCCCAAGAAATCACTTTGCCCAGTACTGGTGTTTATTATTAGATTACTAAATCCTCCTGTAGGAGTCATGCAACTGTTCTCTATCTGTATTGTGTTCTGTGTTCCACGCTTATTATGTTTATTATGGTAACTAGACACATGAGTCAGGATGTAGTAAAAGTTATGTATTTGTGCTTCGTTCTGGGCAGTTTGAAGCTGGGGACTGACAGACGTCATATCTTTTGGTGACCACTTAGTTATGCTTAACCATTTAATTAATTTGAAATTGCTTAACTCTGCTTAACTTCAATTAAGTCCGCTTAAGTACATTTAATATTGCTCGTTTTAGTTTCATAACTTTCATCACTTCAAGATTGTTTTGTTATTTGTTATTAAAGGATCAATTACAGTCTTTCCATTTTGGAACATTATTATTGGATTGATCGGAGGGTGCATTAACAAGGATAACAATCTGTGGGGGTGTCCAGCAGTGGCACTGGCTTGTTGAATAGGCACTGCACATCCATTTCAGCATTGTGGTGGGCATCACTGGCCAGAAACCGAACTGGACCATTTACATAAACCGGGTTGAGACTGGTTTTCCAGCAGTAAGCATTTCATCTTATTCCACCTCAGCTCTCCATACAATCTGCAAGGCACGTTAGGAATATCATTATCGCTTGTTGGGAGAAACAAGGACCTTATGAGAGCAGTTCTTTCTGAGTTTTAGTGCAATCAACATTAAACTGAATGTCAATCATTATCCGAGCATTTTAAATATGTATTTTTGTCTTTTACCAGACCACCGAATACTTTTCAAGTATATTGGCCACAAGTAAAACTGAACAATGAAAGAAATGTTGGCCTGGACTTTAATCAGTCTGAAGAAATATCCTTAATTAGTCAATAATTTACAGCTCAGAGGCCAGTATTAATCTCTTCAGAAATAGCCATACAACTTCACATACTTTATTATAAGTGGACAGCCGCTCTCCTTTACTAGACTTTCTGTTGATTGAGGTTACATTCAATTCAACACATTCCATTGAAGGTACATGTAGGCATCTTCCAATTATGCTCAGATGAGCAAGAGCAGGCAGGCAAGTACCATGTCCCTGACAACATTCTACCATTGTTAATATAAGAGGTAAAGAAAAGGAACTATCGAAAATATCTTGGATATCAAGGAAAAAACATTCCATTTCATGAAAAAACTTACACTCAGACAAAATACTATTATTAACCATAGCCACATGCTGCATTTTGGGATAATTATCAAGACCGATTTTAAAGACAATGCTCATTTTTAGAAGGGAATGAATTGGGTGAAAGATTTCCTTCTGGGGTGATGGAAACCAGTTTTTTTCCCGCAATATCAAATCTATAGGTGTTCCATAATACTCTGATAGGTCACTGCTGATTCTGAGAGATGGCCTGAGAATATAATGAATCAGGTTATACAGAATACTAGACATTGGTAGTAGCATAATGCACCACTACTGTCTGACCACCACGTTCTTTCCTTGTTTCAAGTAGGAATACCAAAATAGGCATTGGACTATTCACTCTCCCATAGTATTTAATTAGATCATGGTTGATCTATACAATTACTCTATTTCTCTTACCGCAAGCCACTTGCCCTTATAATGTCAGTGGTGGGCAAACTAATGCAGAGCATTTGAGCAGTTGGAGAAGTATAGGCCTATTAGGATAGTTGGTATGACTTTGTGAGGGGCAGGTCATACCTCATAAACCTGACTGACGTTTTCAAGGAAGTGAAAAAACAAACTGATGAAGGTAAAGTGGTGGATGTGGTGTATATAGATTTTAGTAAGACATTTGACATGGTTCCCCATGGCAGGCTCATCTGTGGGGCATGGGATCCATGGAAACTTGACAGCATGGATTCAGGATTGGCTTTCCCAGAGAAGGCAGAGGGTGGTAGTAGATGGACTGTATTCTGCCTGGAGGTGCGTGACTAGTGATGCTCCGCAGGAATCTGTTCTGGGACCCCTGCTCTTTGTGATTTTTATAAACAACTTGGATGAGGAAGTGGAAGGATGGGTTGGTAAGTTTGCAGATGACATGAAGGTTAGTGGTGGTGTGGACAGTGCAGAAAGTTGTCGGATGTTCCAATGAGACATGAGGATGCCGAGGCTGGAAGTGGTGGATGGAGTTCAATTCAGGAATGTGTGAATTCAAACCCTGTGGAAGGTTGAACTTAAAAGCAGAATACATGGTCAATGCAGAATTTTTAACAATGCACTGGACAGAGGGATCTTGCGGCCCAAGTTCTTAGATCCATCAAAGGTGCCGTGCAAGTTGATTGGGTGGCTTAGAAGGTGTATGGTGTGTTAGCCTTCACTAGTCAATGTGACGGAGCTCAAGAGCCACGAGAAAATGCTGTAGCTCTTTAAAATTCTGCTCAGACTACACTTGGAGTATTATGTTCAGTTCTCATTAGAGGAAGAATGAGGAAACATTAGAGGGTCAGAGGAGATTCACCAGGATCCTACCTGGATTAGAGAGGATGGGTTGAGCAAGCGAGGACTTTCTCGGAGTAAAGGAGGATGAAGGGTGACTTAATAAAGCTGTACAGTACTGAGCAAAAGTCCTAGGCACAACCAAGACTTTATCATTGTACTGTATTTGTCTACGTGTATTTGGAGAGAGAGTTTGTTAATCAGACGGGAGCAAAACATGTTGGGAATGGCGAGGAAGGAGCTGGACAGCTGGCACCTTTTCCCCAGGGCTAATCAATGAGACATCCTTTTAAGGTGAGCGGAGGTAAGTTTAGGAGAGGCGCCAGAGGAGGTTGGTTTTGTTTTACACAGAGAGTGATAAGTGCCTGGAATTCACTGTCATGGGTGGTGTTACACTAGGTTGATAGCTTGAAGAGACTCTTAGGTAGGCTGATGCACATATCCACGAGTCCTTTTTAAGATGATTGGGACACTGGTTGTATTATTTTCTCTCATCAGAGTGCGTACTATGTGGCAATTATGCCCTCTCTGCTGGAGGGTGAACACACACATACAGAAGATCTGACCCCACCTTCTGATGCTACTATATGTGGTGCTGGCATTCCAGAGCTCCCTGTGGTGGTGTCCAAATGCATTGATTCATTATTCACCCCATTTAAGCTGCGAGTTTCCAGGGGGACGAAAATCCATTCATAGGGATCTTTACTTGGTCTCCACTTTACATACAAGGTTATCTCTCGTTAGATGTGAACACTTCACTTTCTGACTCCCATAGCAACTGCAACCCTCAAATCAAATGATCACTCCGCACCACCATTTTTGGAACCATTTCTTGGGCACGAATGGATATGAAGGTAGTACGTAACTTGAATATTTCCTTCGTGAATTGATATTATTAACAGTATAATTTATTCTTGTTGTTCATATCTTCCTATCCAGGTACTTGCCCAGTTTAGTGTAAACAGTTCTACTACTTCAGAACCCTGACCTATTCCACACCAATGATTTACAGTTCATTGCAATGAAATACACACTTAAACTAAGAATACCACTTAATTTCAAGTAGTTTGCATTATTCTTCTGTGCATTATTAAACAACTCAACACAGTCCATCATTTCTGACAACTACCCTCTATACCTGAGGCTGATGTTGATTTGATGATTTCCTATTAATCAAATTGAACCACAGAACACTTGTGCATTTATTGGCACTCAGGATAGCTTAAAGGGTTAGTTCATCACTCCCACTGGCATTCTGGTCTGTTCATGAGTCTAACAGGCTCTCAATGAACCCGATCACAGCCCAGGAACTTACACCATCTGGATTATCCAAACTGGCACTCAGCCTGTGTCAAGCACCCGCTAATTGACCATAGTTGGGATCCCATACATATACAGCTTTCAAAGCTTCACCCTCATGGAACCCCTTAGACATGAGTGTATTTCTTTCTTTACCCTCTCCTTTACCAATCAAGTTCTCTAACTCTCCATCCTGGAATCCGGTCAAGATGGCGCCTGCGTACAATGCTCCCTCAGTCGGCATCTTCTGGATAGACCACGAAACGATTTATTTCACTTCTTTTACGTCTGTTTTTCATCTTAAATGTGTTTGTGGAACTGTTAGAGCGTGCAAATTACAGCCTGAAGATCGACTGAGAGACCCAGGGCTTTGCTGTCTCCGAGAAGATTCTGAGAAGCAAGCAAACGGGAGCCTCGAGGTGATGAACTATGAGACGGGGCGCGCTCTGATGTTCAACTCTATTCCACCAATTAAAACTTCCATTGTTCGCCAATTAAAGTAACAAGGAAGATTGAAACACACGGCGAATGCGGGAGGTGAGCATCGAGAAGGAGGAGGAGCCTATGTGGCCTGTCACGACTCCACTAAAGCCTGTGTTGTCTATCACTGAGCCCAGAGGGAAGGCCTCTGTGTGCCTGTCTCTTTCAATGATGTTGGAGGATGTTATTGATGTTTTGCGTTTATGGATTTGGACTATGGTCTATGGACTTTTTCAGTGTTATGGTTTTTATATTTTGTGTTTTCACCCATTCTTTCTCTGTATTTGTGCAGGAGGAGAAGCATTTGGGGGGGGGGGGTCGACATTTGTGTTGCATTTTGTGCAGGGGAGGGAAGTCTAGGAGTTGATGCTCTTTTTGTGTTTTTAATTAGTTCTTTGGTGCAGGGAGAGGGGAATTTGGGGGCAGTCTGCACTTTGTACGGGGGGACATGGATTCGGGAGCAGATGTTTCGTGTGGTGGGAAGGGGGTATGGGGGGGAGGAGTCACTGATGATCATGTTACCATTCTTTTCTGTGAAAGGGGGTGGGCTTGCTGTTTCTCCCTGAACTGACTTCCATGGTTTTTTTTTGTTTTGTGGCTATCTGGAGAAGAAGATTCTCAGAGTTGTATACCGCAGACATATTTTGATGATAAAAGAACCTTTGAATCTTTGAGTACTCTTGAGGTTGAGGTTCACCTCCTATTTCTTCTAGTATCACGTAAGTGATATGACCTGGTTTTCTCCAAGAACAGCAACTGACTCACAGTCTCCCCAGCACTGAGGACATCTTCAAAAGGCAATGCCTCAAAACAGGCAGCATCCATCATTAAGGACCCTCACCACCCAGGACATGCCTTCTTCTCGTTACCACATCAGGGAAGAGGTACAGGAGTCTAAAGACACACACTCAACGTTTCAGGAACAGCATCTTCCCCTCTGCCATCAGCTTTCTGAACAGACAATAAACCCATAAACACTGCCTCACTACTTTTGCACTAATTCAATTTTTAATATATTTATCATAACTTATAGTATATTTTCTATATTGCACTGCACAGCTGCTGCTGCAATACAACAAATTTCACAACACATGTCAGTGATAATAAAAGTGATTCTAATTCTCATAAATGCTGCCTCATAGGTCAGATCCTCCAATATTAACTGCCTATATTCTCCATTATTTTCAGTAAGAAACAGCTAACTTGATGCTCCTGGGCAAAGTGAAAATCTGACTGCACTTGTACTTTGGATTGTGTTTCACAACAGTTCTGTGGATAGTGATCTTTCACTGTGAAATGAGATCAAGATTTTCCGAGGCAATGAGAAAAGCTCAATGTTGGTGAGAACCCAAAACAAGTGGATATCCACTTATCTACAAGCAAATAATATGGTCACCACAAAAATGCCAGGCAATAAACAATTACATTGACAAAGAGTCCAACCACATAGTCTGTTCAGTTGATGGCAACGCCATTACCAAGCTCCCCCAACATCAGTATCCTGGGTGCTGCTACTGACCAGAAATTCAAATAAGCCCACCAGAACAGCAGGTCAGAGAGAGTCTTTGGAGTGACAGGAATTGAGTTACTTGGGTATTCAGCAGCTGACACTCCAAAGACTTACCACCATCTACAAGGCACAAGAGTGTGATAGAGTACTCTCCACCTTCTTCCAAACAAAACAAACTGTACTCTGTCTAGGACAAAGCAGCTACACCATCAACAAAATGCCTAGGCTGCTCTGATAGTACTTCCCAAATGCACAAGCTCTGTGATTGAGAAGGATAAGGGCTTCGAGTGCATGGGAAGGAGATGCCTGCAGCTTTCCCTTCAAATGACATTCAGTCTTGACTTTGAAATATACTGCAGTTTGTCTTCATCACCACTGCTCAAACCCAGAATTCCCTACCCCGCAATGTGAGAGACTATCTTAATGAGAAGGACTGCAGGAGTTCAATAAGATGGTTCCATGCCATTTTAGAATGACATTAAATACAGCTATTCCAGTGGTACCCAGATCCTGCAGAAAGAATATATTAAAATCATCCATTTTTGACCTTATATGGAGACAAATTTGGGAAGAATCCTGAAAGTTTCATGAAAACTGGAACTTGTGAGGTAAATAGAGCATGTAAAGAATGCACTTAACACGTTTATCCTCTGTCTGCTTCAGATGGCAGGAGGTACGTTACAGATGTTGTCTTTGTTAGCTAGTAGTTACAGGGACAAATAAACAAAACTATCTAAAGCAAAAAGTTGGCATCTCTGCGCTATTCCCACCCATAAACTACATCACCAAGGGAATTTTAGAAGATATCAGCTTTCCACTTTGCCTTTTCAAAGAGCCCACAAAGTGCTGGGTAATGTGCATAGACAAAAAGGCAAGGCAACACCAAATCTCTCTTATGTGCTCGTTAACAGAGCTGAACAGTGCTTTTGCTGGTTGTTAAGGAAAGTTAACAGTTGAGTTGATTTCAAACTGTTCATCTGTGCTCGGCTCCTTGGTGGCAAAAAATCATCTGCTATATAAATCAAAACATTCTTTTCAACTGACTCAGTGGAATTTAAGAAAAACATTCCCAGTATCAAATGACACTGTCGGCACGCATCCCAGCATGCAAAGCACAGTACTAGGCTTTGTAGCTGATTATCCTTCGCTTGGAGAAGCTATACTGTTGAGTTTGGTCTGCAGACATTGTGGACACAAATGTTTAGTCTCTTGGAGTACTTAGTAAAGGGACAGATCTGTTTGTAATTTGCAATATAGTGAAATATCATATGGGCCAAATGCCAAAATGAAGAGCAAGTTGTCTCCGAATACAGCTGAATGATTTTATAGCCAAAAGTTTGTTCAAAGAGGATAATCTAATATCATCAAAATCTTTATAATAAATCTACCTCAACAGTGCCTTAATTACATGGAGGTAGAAATTCATTCCACAGTCATAATGCCCATAAGGCATTGAAATTGCATGTGGGGCTCCATGTCTGAGAACCTGCCTCAGCTGCTACTCTAAGTATCTCTGCTGCCCTTGCAGCACACATGTACAAAGCGATGCCGCGAGTTAAACACCTTCGGAAAAATCGCACGAGACAAAAGCTCTCCTCAGGGTTTTTAAATGAGATCGTACTTGCAAAAATATATTGCTGTTTCAAGGGCAAACATAGAGAGGATGGAGATGTATGTCTTTGCACTGTGAGCTTCAAATCAAATCCAAATTAACTGTACAGGAAATTATATATAAAAAAAACTGCTCATGTACAGGAAGTGATATTCATTCAAAACAAACTGTGCCTGTTGTTGGGAATATAGTCACACTCCAGGAAGGATGGCAAGGTCAAGCAGACCTCTCCCTCCTATTGACTCCATGACCAATCCACTGGCTCTTCTTCCAGCAACTTCTGATGTCTTTAAAGTGTATGAGCAAACAGAACGTGTCAAAGGATGTTGATTTTACCAATGACACATTGCACTGATCATCTAATGTCACATACGCCTTTATTTTTTGCACATGATGGGTAGACATTAACTAGACATTTATCAGAGTAGGATTTGCTTTGGAAGGCTTTCCTACATACCTCTGTGCGTGAGGAAGTATCTGATGGATACCCAGCTGAATCCCTGTCATGCTCTGCTGGTACCAGCAGCCTAAGGTGCTGGCCCTAATGAAGTGCTGATAAAATATTGTGGTCACAGTTGCACTCAGTGTGATATCAGCACGACCACTTTACAGTCTTTAGCTTGGTGTGCTGTTGACTGCTCCTTTAGAAAGCGCCTCCGGTCTCCAAGTAATTTTTCTCTGAATCCTCTGCATTTCCTTAAGAGGTGAGGTTTCTTATGGACTGAGAATTGCCTATCAGATTAATAATAGAGTTTACTACTTTGTTTTGTTGACTATGATAAGGGTTTTGGTGCTCCATGTTTTTGCTGGAAACTCACTTTGAATGAGGTGTTGCCAGAAGCTGACAGCACAAAACTAAGGTCATTTCACATTTCTGTGCGGCGGCAGATGAATTCCACAAAGAATGAAAATAGCAGATGGGGGCATGACGCTTTGTCTTATACCTGAGCCCTCCTGTTATCCACCGCTCCGGCACATTGTTTGGTAGTTTCTCCACTATAGGGTCTATTCCTCTTGCTGTATCCAAGCAACTCAGACCTAGCGGGTAATGCTCCTTTTTTGTGGCTTGTAACAACAGATCTGAAAGCTATAGTAGCTTCTGTGGTTCTTTGTGTGAGAGCTTTGGGAAGTTATCGAGTCTGCTGAAGAGAGATTCTTTGATTGTCTCAGGACAGCCATAGCATTTGTACAGCCTCTGCCACAGCACTTGTAAACCCCTAGCTGGATTATTAATGTGAACTACCCTTACCCTTCCTGCATGTTGCAGTGGTCCTCACCAAGCCACTTACAGAGAAGCTAAACACAAGGAAATCTGCAGATGCTGGAATTTCAAGCAACACACAAAAAAGTTGCTGGTGAATGCAGCAGGCCAGGCACCATCTCTAGTCGACATTTCAGGCCGAGACCCTTCATCAGGACTAACTGAACGAAGAGCTAGTAAGAGATTTGAAAGGGTCTCGGCCCGAAACGTTGACTGTACCTCTTCCTAGAGATGCTGCCTGGCCTGCTGCGTTCACCAGCAACTTTTTTTGAGTGATACAGAGAAGGTCCAGCCCTTGGCTAGGTTTGAGGTTTAGGCCTTTCACAGCTTTGCAGAAGCTTAACTTCTAGGACAGATAACTGGCAGACTGGTTGTCAAACACTTTTAGTCTTACTATGAATGGGTCTCGATTAGCCAGGTATCAAGCCAATTGTAATGCAGCTGCTGCTCCTGAATGGGAGCATTGTGGAGACTAGTTTGCCAAATGTGAGTCTTGGGATGGAGGCAAATTCAGGCTGACCAAGCAGAGACAGAATTGGCATCAGTAGCGACTGCTGACAGTTGTCTTTTTAGTGGTGGAACTGCACAGGGAATACTGTAAATCTTTGCTGCTGTAGACCTTGACTGTGAATACCGGGACTATGTGAAAGACATGTTAGCTGCATGGCGTGGACATCTTCCCCTTATAGATCCAAAGCACTGTCTTTTTTATAACCAAAAGATATATTCTTTGGTAAGATGTACTGGTAGCACCAGTACATCAGATGTGAAAGCAAAGCATGACTGATGCTGGTTATAGACTCACTCCTGTCTAAGTCAGTTGCTGTTCCATACACCTTTGCCTCTGCTGAGGCAGCATTAGCTTCACACACCTCCTTGAGCACCCTTAATTCCACACATTCTCTCCACGTCTATCCATGCATACTCCATGTCGTTGTGAGTTTTCTCCATTGACATCTCAACTTCACGTTGCGCACAAGGTGCTCTTATTTTTGCCAATTCAGCTCTGGCGTGGACTTGTGCTGCAGCTGTGCCTATCGTGGATTCACTCCAAGTGCCGCACTCTGACCTCCCTTCCAAGACTTGGCATTTGATATTGCTCAGGTCAGAAGCTGATATCGTCACATGCAGCTTTCAGACTCATCTCCAGTTGGCAGGCAATACTTTAAAAGATTAGTTATTGCTTCAGTCTACTGCCCTCGCAGTGTGCATGCACAAAGCTATGCAGAGAGTTAAACACCCTCTCAAAAAGAATCACTTGAGATGGAAGCTTTCTGCATGGTTTTTAAATGAGATCAACACACACAAAATGCTGGAGGAAATCAGAGGGTTAGGCAGCATCCATGGAAACACAAAATGCTGCCTGCCCTGCTGAATTTCTCCAGCTTTTTGTGAGTGTTGTGCTAGGTTTCCAGCATCTGCAGAATTTTTGTGTTTTTAAATGAGATTTTACTTGTGAAAAGATATTGCTGTTTCAATGGCAAAGAGAGCATGGTGCTGTGTGTCTTTCCACTGTGTGCTCCAAATCGAATTAAAATTAACCATACAGGAAATTATGTAATAAAAAACAGCTTATGTACAGGAAGTAATGTTCAAACAAAGTTAACATCATAGAAAATAAACTGCACCTCCAGAGGCCAGAAGTGTCCCTGGTGGAACAGAATGAGAATGAATTTTAACTGTGGCATATATCATACAATAGAAACATCCTACAGACTTTTAATTTAACTACATGGCATCACTTTTGTTTGTAATTCAGTGGTGGAGTGGATGGACATGCAACAAAGCTCCAAGTCCAATGTCTGATCTTTGCTGTTTTCATGCAGGCAGGTATTACAGGTGCTGCAATGCAAATGGAGTCACTATAGCTCAAGATTGAGTAATATCGAGGGGAGTGTGGGAGAAACTTGGAGGGGGGAGGGTGTCGGAGTGGGGGGGGGGGGGCCGGGGTCGGAGAGGCTGAGGGGGAGCACCTGTGCTTCATCCACCAAAACCAGAATTTCTCAGTGACCAACCATTTTAATTCCTATTCCCATTGCTGTTCTGACATGTCAGTCCATGGGCTCCTCTTGTGCCATGACGTGGCCACTCTCAGGGTGGACAGCAAAACATCACATTCCATCTTCATTGTTTGCAACCTGACGGCATGAATATAGATTTCCTTTTCCAGTACTTTTCCCCTCTCCTTTACCTCTTCTATTCCCTAGTTTGGGCTCTTAACTCTTCTCACGTGCCTGTCACCTCCCCTTGGTACCCCTCTTTCTTCCATTTTCCCGATAGTCTAACTCTCCCGTCCTTTCAGATTTCTTCCTCTCTTGCCCTTTACCTTTCCCACCCAGCTTTCCACCTATTAGCTATCCTCCTTCCCCTCCCACCACCTTTTTATTTTGCTGTCTTCCCCCTTCCTTTCCAGTCCTCAAGAGGGATCTTCGCCCAAAATATTGACTGTTTATTCATTTTGATAGATACTGCCTGGCCTGCTGAGTTCCTCCAGCATTGTGTGTGTGTTGCTTTGGATTTCCAGCACTTCTTGTGCTTAAGATATCCTTCTTTGTTGAAGGGACTATGTTAATGTAAACTGCTTTTTTTATAGTTTTGCTAAAACGTCTTACAACAGTAGTTGGAGTTTGAAATAACTTGGCTGTATAAAGCTTTGAGAATGTAAGGTGTTGTGCAAAGTCCCCTTTTCAGCCAAGTCAGATGTTCAAGTTCAAGAAAAGGCTCTATCTACGTAACTGGCTTCAAAATTATTTATGCACGCACTACCACAGCTATTCCTCTCTTCCTCAGGCTAATTTTCAAAACACAGAAACAGATTTTACCTGGAGGCTTGCGGCCTACTGTATTAATTATCAGGAGGTTACACTCAAAGCAGCCTGAGCCCCAAGCAACTTCACTAATGGAAATAATTTGGAAAATGTGTAGCTCATGTGGTTGATGGTTGGGTTGAGTTGTTCTCTGATCTTGACATTTTAGCAATCTTGGCAATTTACTTGCAAATGTTTCCTCACATATGAGGAGACATCAATGCATTGTTAATTGTGCTCTGTCCTCTGAATGCTTGGCCTTTATAATCTTATCAATAGCTGACTGGTTGCTGATTACAGAAACCCATTTGTGATGTAGAGAGGAAATCTCATCGCTGACTGGTTGCGAGGCAAGCTTCATGTGTTGTGGCCTGCATTTTTGCCCGCGTTGGCTCATAAATACAAAGTGGTCCATGTGCCTGCTTACAGAATTGTTTGCGGAAAATCACGCATCCAGGAATTCCCTTGCATGCCACATGTTTGCTTGCGCCATGACTTCCACTGATACCCAGTCACATTTGTGCCCCTCTTGATCTTCATGGGTAGAGACTAGGGAGAGTTGGTCCTGCTGCTCTGCAGTCAGGACAACCAATCAGCAGACTGGTAAGTATACAGATGCCAAGCATTCAGAGGCCACACCACAATTAGCAATGCACCAAAGATGTCTCCTCGTATGGTAACGAATTGTTTGCAAGTAAATTGTCAAAAGTCAGAAAACAACTCAACTCAACATAATTAATATGACAAAGGAGGAGGTTATTTGATCAGCAGGTCCATGATGGCACCCAGCCACACAACCCTGTCAGTGTCATCCCCCTGTCCTTCATTTACCTGCAGCCCTGTAATCTACTATCTCTAACATATTAGATTAGATTAGATTATGAGGACACACAGTCCTCTTTTATTGCCATTTAGTAATGCATGCATTAGGAAATGATACAATATTCCCCTGGTGTGATATCACAGAAACACAGGACAGACCGAGACTGAAAAACTGACAAACAACACATAATTATAACACAGAGTTACAACAGTGCAAGCAATACCGTCACTTGATGAAGAACAGGCCGTGAGCACGGTAAAAAAGATCAAAGTCTCTTGAAAGTCCCACTTCTCACGCAGACGGGAGAAGGAAGAAAACTCTCCCTGCCATACCTGACCACAGTCCGACTCTGAGTCGTCCAAAAACTTCGAGCTCCGACCAGCCCTCCAACAACGAGCACCGAGCACCATCTCTGCCCAATGCTTCGACCCCAGCCCCAGTCGCCAGCAGCAGGCAAAGCTGAGGATTTTGGGGCCTTCCTTCTGGAGATTCTCGATCGCACAGTAGCAGCGGCAGCGAACCAGGCATTTCAGAAGTTGCTCCAGATGATCCTCCGTGCTCTCACGGCTGTCTCCATCAAATCAGAATTGTGCACGGCCCCTATTTAACAAATACGATATCATTTCACCAGAGAGGCTACGCGCGCTGCATCGCACTGCCATCTTCTCCTCCCTCCATATCCATCAAATCTTACTTGAACTTCATGCCACTCATCCAGTGGACACCTTTGGGATATTGGAAGAAGATGGGACCCAAAGAAGAAGCCAATGCAGTCACAGGGAGAAGTGTAAACTCCACACAGACAGTACTGAAGGTCAGGATTGAATGCAGACTCCTGCAACTGAGAGATAGCAGCACTACCTGCTGTATCAGATTCATTATCACCGGCATATGCCATGAAATTTGTTAACTTTGTGACAGCAGTACAATGCAATACACAATAATAGAAGGAAAAAAACTGAATTACAGTAAGTATATAGATATATTAAATAAATTAAGTAGTGCAAAACAGAAACTTAAAAGATGTAGTGAGTTTGTGTTCATTGGTTCAATGTCCATTTAGAAATCAGATGGCAGAGGGGAAGAAGCTGTTCCTGAATCACTGAGTCTGTGCCTTCAGGTGTCTATACCTCCTTCCTGATGGTCGCAATGAGAAGGGGGCATGATCTCGACGTCAGAGGGTCCCTAGTGATGGACGCCACCTGTCTGAGGCATTGCTCCTTGAAGATGTCTCGGATACTATGAAGGCTAGTGCCCTTGATGGAACTGACCAATTTTACCACTTTCTGCAGTTTACTCAACCTAACTTAATTAATCTGACAAAGGAAATGGTCATTTGACTGAGCAGGTCCACGTGTGTCACCACCATGAACGTAATAGTTGTCCTCACAGCCAAGAATTTCCAGGTCACCATCTTCATAAACAAAATCATTGGTGAGAGATTCTGAGGGATGTAATCATGCTGCCCCCCCCCCCACCCACCCAATAAAGACAAATCCATCTCTTCTGCACCTATCTTCAAAGCTAAGTAACTTGCAGATGTGATAATGAATATTATCCTTGTGCCAGGGAATATGTACATTTGCTTAAATGTAATGCAAGGCCTTGGAAAAACTCAATCACCTAATTCCTGAATGTGTAGGGAATTGATAAGGAAAAAACTTATCGGTGTCTGTGAGCTCCAGGGATAGGATTAACTCCAAAACAGATTTTTACCATAAATGAGATAAACAAGCAGTAACATCCTGGCTCTTGCAATTATGAGATTATTTATGTTTTCTCACTTTGCAGGATTAATAAAATATCAATGTAATGTTTCAGAAGACCGATTACAGTGCATCTCTGCTTCCTGATAAGCAATGGGCTGCTAAGCACTTGGAATGGGGTGGTGATTCCCCGTGAGATTGTTTTGTTGAAACATTGCCCAGAATTTGCCAAGTGGATCGTGTTCCATTTGTTAGATATTCTCACGATCCTACAGTTCAAACATTCTCGTCAATGGTGCATATTGGAGATTGTTGAAGAATTGAACCTCTTAACTCATCTCCTTAAGCGATGAATTGCAGGTATGGAGAAGAGCAGAATGAAACTGGATACAGAAAGATGAATAAATAGGAGAACAGCAAACTTAGATTAAAAGAGAATACAGACGTAACGTATAGGAAGACAGAAGTTTAAAATAATTGAATTAATGCTGATGCATTTTGCAGTAGTAAATGGGGAAGGGGGAGGCAGGGGGTTGAGGGTTGATGCTTGCTGCTACTTGTGCATGGGAGGGGGGAGTAGGAGGACTTTGGGGTTCTAATGCTTTTACTGTCACACATTCTTTGGGGTACCCTTCTGTTTTTGTGGATGTCTATGAAGAGCAAGGATTTCAGGTTGTATGTTGTATACATTCTCTGATATTAAATGGATCTATTGAACTAATGCCGCCTACTGGAACGAACAATTTATTACCTGCAGGAATAAGATTCCATGAAGGTCTTCATTTTCCGAATGGAGGTGATGGAAAGGCGTCAGAAGCACACCAGTGTCAGTGTTAAACCATTTCTGCCATTAGATATTACACAATTGCATTTTACATAAGATTGTGCACAGATTCATGATTATCTCCCTGGTGTACCTTCAGGCAACATGACAGCATGCATTATTAGCAACTCTAAGCAAAGTAACTTGCATTCTTATCAAGGAAAGGAAGCTTTATCATGTTCTCAGAACAGCTAAGGAAAATTCTGATGAAAGATCATGAATCTGAAGTGTTGGCTATGCCATAGCCCCACGTTGCCAGGCCTGCCCTGAGTTTCCAGAATTTCTACTTTCATTTCAGATTGCTAGCAGCTGCAGCAATTTGCCTTTCTGCATCGAGTGATGTGTTACAATTGAGTGAGGGGGAAGCCAGAGTCGGTCTGGAGGAAACTTCAACATAAATGCACAGTAGCTCAGCAGTTCTGCCACAGTGGAATCTCTCAGTCTGCTTGGCATTACATATTATTCTACAGGTCAGTAGGGCACTTCCAGGACTCACAGGTAGGCAGGCTGTCTAGTTGCTCAGTAATAACAAATGGCACTTTGTTTTTCA
Organism: Mobula birostris; assembly: GCF_030028105.1. Lineage (NCBI taxonomy): Eukaryota > Metazoa > Chordata > Chondrichthyes > Myliobatiformes > Myliobatidae > Mobula > Mobula birostris. The sequence continues at coordinate 81,781,183 of NC_092375.1, read as the reverse complement.
CCACTTTGCCAATTTGTACTCTGTAAAATGAGGTCAATGAGCAGCAAGGCGCCTTGTGCACTGAAGTAAATTTTAAACTAGGCCAAGTTCTGTTTTGCCATTATTTAACTGAGTAACTGTAAGGGAGTCCAAATGCCTTGTTAGTTATGGATCATTCCCAATGGCATCAAGCTCTATGTTAGAGTGATCAGGTTTTTCATAATAGATTCCTGTCCACTCCATTAAAGTCCCTCCACATTCATCTCTGACAGGATCTACTCTGCACCCAACACAACTGTCGCTCCCAAACAAGAGATGCTGCAAATCCAAGCAACACACACACAAAATGCTGGAAAACTCAGCAGACCAGGCAGCATCTTGGAAAAAAGTACAGTCGACGTTTTGGACCGAAACCCTTCAGCAGGGCTTCTCCAGTCCTACTGAAGGCTTTTGGCCCGAAACGTCGACTGTACTCTTTTCCAAGATGCTGCCTGGCCTGCTGAGTTTTCCAGCATTTTGTGTGTGTTGCTTACAATTGTCACTCCTGTGCTCTGCAATCTTCATTTCCCCAGTAAGCCACTACCTTCACCCACCCATCCCGAAAACTTGCATCAGCTGCTGAGCAAGCCCTTCCCTCCTGATGCAATCCCCAACTTGTTCTGACAAAGCCTTTGCGTGGATTTCCTTGTGTGGATCTGCTCCACCGCATATAATGTCCAGGTAAAAGAGTGCAATGGAATATCTCTGTCCAAGGACCTTGCATAATAAACCACAGGAAATGCCCCCACTTCCCATCTCACATCACCAACCCATGAATATTCTCCAATGCTTGACACTCCGTGTGTTCAGGCTTATTACAAATTTCTAGGCCAATATGTCTATCATGAATGGCTAAAAATCTGTTTTTTTCAGAGATTAGAAAAAGAGGCAATCTTATTGAAACAAACTACCGTAGAAAGGTTAGATAGCAAGATCTTTTCACTAATGGGGTGAATCTCATGTCAGGAAACATAGTTACAAGTTAAGGAGGCAGTCATTTAAAAGTGATGTACATTGGAATTGCTTCTTGTAGAATGTCATAAATCTCTGAAATTCTCTCAGAGTTTTGATAGCCAGATCACTGGGATGGAGAGATAGAGGGATGGAGAGATATTTTATTGATCCCAAAGGAAATTACAGTGTCACAGCAGCATTACAAATACAACAGAAGTAAGAAAGAATAAAAAGAACAAGCTTCCTCAAACAGTCTGACAGGAGGGGAGTCATCACTTCCCTGGTTGACTCATTATAAAGCCTAATAGCTGAGGGTAAGAATGACCTCATACAGAGCTTCTTGGAGCAGTGCAACTGTCTTAGTCTATTACTAAAAGTGTTCCTCTGTTCAGCCAAGATGGCATGCAGAGGGTGAGAAACATTGTCCAGAATTGCCAGGATTTTCTGTAGGGTCCTTTGGTCTACCACAGCCTCCAGTGTGTCCAGTAAGACTTCTGTAACAGAGCCAGCCTTTCTAATCAGTTCTTGAGCCTGTTGGCATCACCCACGTTGATGCCATTGCCCCAATACACCACTGCATAGAAGATTGTACTGGCGACAACAGACTGGTAAGAACATGTGAAGGAGAGGCCTGCATACTCCAAAGGACCTCAGTCTCCTCAGGAAGTAGAGGCGGCTTTGGCCCTTCTTGTACACAGCCTCTGTTTGGTGCTCCACTCCAGTCTGTTGTCCAGGTGCACCCCCAGGTACTTGTAGGTCCTCACCACATCCACGTCCTCACCAATCAATAGTAACAGGGAGAAGTGCAGGCTTAGCCTTCCTAACGTCCATCACCAACTCCTTTGTCATACTGATGTTGAGCTGCAGATGATTCAGTTTGCACAATTTGACAAAGCCCTCCACCAGGCCCCTGTATTCGTCCTCCCATCCTCCCGTTTACACACTCAGCTATTGCTGAGTCTTCAGAGAATTTCTGCTGATGACATGACTCAGTGTTGTAACTAAACTTCAAGGTATACAGGGCAAACAGGAAGGAAGCCAATACAATCCTGTGGGGCCCCAGTGCTGCTTATAGCCACGTCAGACAGCTCTGAAGCTGCACAAACCGTGATATTCAGAAGAAGTGATACATTTTTTTGAACAATCAGGAAATTAAGGGCTACATACAACTACACAGAAGAGGAATTGAGGCCTATGTCAGGTCAGTTATCTGAGTGATAGGATAGACGCGAGGGACCAACTAGCCTACTCTGCCATTATTTTCTTCCATCTTTACATTCATAAGCTGCAAAGGCATGAAGAAAGGCAAAGAACCAAGCTGACAGAGAAATACTGAAATAAAGGTACGCTCTCTTGCAAAACATTCCTAACATTGCTATGCAGATGCCCTTGTATCTCAATTCCATATAAATATCTGTTGCAGTGGGAGAAATACAGAGAGTTGAACTCTCCTGCTATCAGGGAGGTAGCAAGTCAAACCAGATCTTTATCACAGTACTTATACATGCAATGACACAGAATTTGATACCAATTTCTGCACAGCTGGAAAAGCAAATACACCTGAGATAACAACTCAATAAACAGGCCAAAATAATTGATTTATCGTGCAACCAGGCATGTTTGGCATCTGGCCAGACCTTAAAAATGACCTTCAAATTGACTTTTATTTCACTGTACATGAATACCATGCCATAAAGATTGCAAGAGTGCAGTACGTCTCACTCAACAGGCTGCCTCACAGTAGCCTGTTGGACTTTTTATTTTCACAAGTTAGGATTCGGTAAGCAGCATTGAAATCATTACGAATGTTTCTCTGCAAGGCAGATTTTCCAGTCTTTGTTAATGGAGCAAAGTTTCAGATCATTGCTGCAAAGGTCATAAAAATGGAACATAGGAGGCTTTGGATTGCTTGGAGCAAGTTCATTTACAATAAATAAGTATGTGTCCTATCCTGTGTCACTGCAACCAAGGAAATTGAGAAATACGGAACATAAAAATTACTAATAAGAAATTTGGCTGCACATTACACTTAACAATTTTCTGGCAAGAGTACAGAGGAAGGAAAAAATATTTACTTAACAAAGTTTCAGGTCTTCCCACAGCACTGTACAAGTAATCACTGTGGTTTCAGGAAACTGTAGTGCCAAAATTACCATACAATGAGCACCAGCAGACAATAAGATGCACAACTAGCTAATCAGCCTGCTGACATTGCTTCAGAGATAAATGTGGTCAAGGCTCCTCGGCTCTTCTTCAGACAGTCACAGAGTCCTACAGTGGGGAGACAGGCCATTTGGTCCAAATTGTCCATCTACAGTAATTTCATTTTCCAGCATTTGCCCCATTCAACACTGCCAATCTAAACTGTTGCACCTCAGGAATGTGTGCTCACCCCCCTGCTCTACTCTCTCTACACCCATGAATGTGTGGCTAGGCAGAGCTCAAATCCCATCTCTAAATTTGTTGTTGACACAACCATTGTTGGTAGAACCTCAGATGGTGACAAGAGGGTGTACAGGAGCGAGATACTTCAGCTAGTTGAGTGGTGTCACAGCAACAACCTTGCACGCCACGTCAGTAAGACCAAAGAGCTAATTGTGGACTTCAGAAAGGGTTAGGTGAGGGAACAGACACCAGTCCTCATGAAGGGATCAGAAGTGGAAAGAGTGAGCAACTTCGGGTTCCTGGGTGTCAATATCTCCAGGCCCAACATATCAATGCAGGTACAAAGACATATATAGCTACATTTCATTAGAAGTTTGACGAAATGTGATATGTCACTAAAGACTAATTTCTATAGATGTACCATGGCTGCAACACTGTCTGGTATGGGTGGCAGGTCTACTGCACAGGACCAAAATAAGCTGCAGAGAGTTATATACTTAGTCCCTTCCAACATGGGCACTAGCCTCCAGAATATCCAGGACATCAAGGAGTGATGCCTCAAAAAGGTGGGATCCATCATTAAGGTCCACCATCACCTAGGTCATGCCTTGTTCTCAAGGCTACCATCAGGTACGAGGTACAGAAGCCTGAAGGCACACACTCAATCTAGGAATCGCTTCTTCCCCTCTGCCATCCAATTTCTGAATGGATATTGAACCCATGAACACTACTTTTTTATTTCTATTTTTACTCTACTTATTTAACTATTATGGATATATATTTACTGCAATTCACATTTTTATACTATATACTGCCTTGTGCTGCTGCTGCAAAGACAACAAACTTCACATATGACAGTGACATCAAACCTGATTCTGATATCTCCTTGCACCTTTCCTGTCTATGTACCCATCCAATGCTTTTTAAATGCTGTGATTCTACCTCCTCTTGCAGCTTGTTTCACAGATCCACTGCACTGTGTGGAAAACATGGCCCGCAGATTTCCTTTAAATACTTTCCTCTCACCTTAGGCCTTCATCCTTTAGTTTCAGGCACCCCTATCATTGGAAAAAGACTGACTATCTGTCTTGTCTATGCCCTTCATTATTTTATAGAACTCCATAAGGACATCCCTCAGCCTCCTGCACTGCAGGGAGAGCAATGCCAGCCTTTCCCATCTTTCCTCTTGAAGCCCTCCAATCCAGGCAACATCCTGGTCAGATTCTATCTATTGTTACTCAAATCTTGCTATGGTGCGTTGAGCTCTCGCTCCACACCAGCAAAGCAAAAGAGCTGATCCTTGACTGCAGGAAGGGAAAGGAGGGCAAACGTACACAGGTCTACATTTGAGAATCAGCAGTGGAGAGAGTTAGTAGCTTTAAATTCCTGGGTATTAACATATTAGATGACACGTACTAGGCCCATCACATAGATGCACCATAAAGAAAGCACACCACCGTCATCTTTTTTAGGACACCAAGGAGGTTTGACTTGTCAATAAACACTGTAAGAAACTTCAACAGATGCACTGATTTGTTGCATCATGGCCATGTGCGGCAATGTGAATGCACAAGAAACCGCAGAGAGTAGTGGACAACTGGAATTCTGCAGATGTTGGAAATTCAAGCAACACACATCAAAGTTGCTGGTGAACGCAGCAGGCCAGGCAGCATCTCTAGGAAGAGGTACAGTCGACGTTTCAGGCCAAGACCCTTCGTCAGGACTAACTGAAGGAAGAGTTAGTAAGAGATTTGAAAGTGGGAGGGGGAGGGGGAGATCCACAATGATAGGAGAAGACAGGAGGGGGAGGGATGGAGCCAAGAGCTGGACAGGTGATTGGCAAAGGGGATATGAGAGGATCATGGGACAGGAGGCCCAGGGAGAAAGACGGGGGTGGGGGGGGGGGACCCAGAGGGTGGGCAAGGGGTATAGTCAGAAGGACAGAGGGAGAAAAAGGAGAGTGAGAGAAGGAATGTGTGTATAAAAATAAATAATGGATGGGGTACGAGGGGGAGGTGGGGCATTAGTGGAAGTTAGAGAAGTCAATGTTCATGCCTTCAGGTTGGAGGCTACTCAGACGGAATATAAGGTGTTGTTCCTCCAACCTGAGGGTAGCTTCATCTTTACCGTAGAGGAGGCCGTGGATAGACATGTCAGAATGGGAATGGGATGTGAAATTAAAATGTGTGGCTACTGGGAGATCCTGCTTTCTCTGGCGGGCAGAGCGTAGGTGTTCAGTAAAGCGGTTTCCCAGTCTGCGTCGGGTCTCACCAATATATAGAAAGTGATATATTGCATCCGGTGCTATACACGTCCTCCCTTACCACCATTCAGGGCCCCAAACAGTCCTTCCAGGTGAGGCGACACTTCACCTGTGAGTCGGCTTGGGTGATATACTGCGTCCGGTGCTCCCGATGTGGCCTTCTATATATTGGCGAGACCCGACCTCTTCTTGCTGCCCCTCTCCCACTTGCCCAAACTATCCACCCACCCTACCCCCGAAGGTTTCTCCCTCCACCCCTCCCCCCACCTCTGGTGAGTGCTAGTGCTCCAAACCCCACCCCCACCCAACTTTGGAGTATCCTGCCTCCATGGGGATGACCACCCTCCCCCACCTGACTGTCAGTGCAGGTCAGGTTAAGAGACAGCTGGAGAGACTACATCAAGGCAAGGCTGCTGGACCTGACAGTATCAGCCCCAGGGTACTGAAGGCCTGTGCGAGCCAGCTGTCTGGAATTTTGCAGCACCTTTACCATCTGAGTCTGAGTCAGGAGCAGATACTTCCTGCTTGGTTCCTGTACCCAAGAAGGTGACTCCATCTGAACTTAATGACTGCAGACCAATTGGCCTCACATCTCATGTGACGAAGGGGCTGGAAAGTCTGGTCCTGACTGCCCCTGGACTGCAGGTGAGATCTTCACTGGACCCTCTACAGTTTGCCTAACAAACTCATGTGGGAGTCTACCTTTTGCACAGAGCTCCCACCCACCTGGATGATGCTGGTAGCATTGTGAAATCACATTTTTTGATTTCTCAAGTGCCTTCAATACAATCCAGCCACTTCTTCTGAATAAGAAGCTGCAAAGGATGGGCCTAGACAAATCCACTTTCTCCGGGATTACTGACTACCTGACAGATAGACTTGTATGGCTGGGCAGTTCTCCATCTGAGATGATGGTGGTGGGGGGCCACAAGGCCTATCCCATCTCTGTTTCTGTTCACACTGTACACCTCAGACCTCAGACTTTCAGTACAAATCTAAGTCTTGCAGAAGTTCCCTGATGACTCTGCAGTGGCTGGGTATATCAGAGATGGGCAGGAGTCTGAGTACAGAGGACTGGTGGACAAGTTTGTGAAGTGGTGTGGGAGGAATTGCCTGCTTCAGAATGTGGCCAAAACCAGGGAGATGGTGACTGATCTCAGGAGGAAGAGGACTGTGACGAGTCCTGTATACATTCTGGGAGAACAAGTTGCAGTGCTGGAGGAGTACGAATACTTGGGTGTTCACCTCGACAACAGACTTGACAGGAAAAGCAACACCAAGGCTGTTTACAAGAAGGGGATGAGCAGACTCTATTTTCTAAGGACACTGAGATCCTTCAATGTGTGCAGCAGGATGATGAAGATCTTTTTCCAGCCTGTTGTAGCGAGTGCAGTCTTCTTTACGGCTTTATGTTGGGGAGTAGCATCAGTGTTGGTGATGCAAAAAAAAAGACTAACAAACTCATCAAAAAGGCTAGATCTGTCCTTGGCTACAACGCGGACTCTTTGAGTTAGAGGTGGAGAGGAGATTACTAAACATACTGTTATCCATTATGGACAATCTGGCACATCCTCTCCATGACCTACTTTATAAGCAGCGGCGCACCCGTTCACACAGATTCATTCAACTCCACTGTCACAAGGATCGTTACAGAAAATCTTGCTCACCAAATGCAATAAGCATATACAACAGTTCATCTCTGTGTGACAGGAGAACATATATTATAGTACAATATATAATATTCCAGACATTATTATTGCACATTGGTGAATTATTATTCCGTACTTTATTATTAGTTAAGTCTGCACACTGCTAAGTATATTTTTAAATGTTGCTGCTATAGTGAAAGAATTTCCCACAGCATCAATAAGACACTTGTTATTATTATTTAATTTTTCTTATAATAAAGGCTAACATACCATTTATCTTCCTAATTACATGATAACTTTTGGCAATACTTGTATAATAATATCTGGGTCCTTCCAAACACCAACAGTTCTCACTGTTTTAAAAGAAAACAATACCCCATGCTCATTTTTGGAGAATTTTAAATTTTTCCCACATTGTATTCCATCTGTCATATCCTCACCCATTCACTTAGCTGGTTAACATCCCCTTAAAGCCTTCTACATCCGTCTCACAACTCACACCTCCACCCAGCATTGTATCACCAGAATACTAAGGCATACAATCAGTAGCCACATTATTAGGTACCTCTTGTAACTAATAAAGTAGCCACTGAATGCACGTTCATGGACTTCTACTGCTGTAGCTCATCCGCTTCAAGTTTTGACATGCTGTAGTTCAGAGCCACGCTTCGGCACACCACTGCTGTAATGTACGGTTATTTATGTTACTGTTACTTTCCTGTCAGCTTGAACCAGTGTGGCCGCTATCCTCTGACCTCTCTCAATAACAAAACTGCTGTTCACTGTTTTTTTCTGCTTATCGCACCATACTCTGTAAACTCTAGAGTCTGTTGTGCGTGAATTCCCTAGGAGATCAGGTGCTCCTGAGATACTCAAACCACCCCACCTGGCACCAACAATCATTCCACGGTCAAAATCACTTAGATCACATTCCTTCTTCATCCTGATGTTTGGTCTGAACAACAACAGAACCTCCCGACCACATCTGCCTGGCTTTATGCATTGAGTTGCTGTCAAATGATTGGCTGATTAGATACTTGCACTAATGAGCAGGTACCTGATAAAGTGGCCACTGAGTGTCATACATTTGGTTTCTTCATATTAAACAATGATATAGGATCGCAGACGTTCAGGGAAGTGCACCTAAAAATTAATTACAGTGTCATACTACTGTGCAATAACTTGCTTCCCCCATCCAATATATCATGGAAAGATCATTTGAAAGTGACACAAAATAGTGCTACTTTTTCTGGCATTAGGGAGACAAAGGGAAAATTGAACCACTGACTATATTTTCTTGAAAACTGCAATACTGAAGGAACTGAAGCCAAATGTGTAAATGGTCATCAAGTTTGATCATTTGTCAAAGATTGCAAATCTTCAGAACTAACTGCCATTTGCTTCACCCACGGCAAAGGCCATCATGTATTTAGCCTCTTCGTTATTTTTAAGCATGTGACAGACTTCCATATTAATTACTCATTATATTCCCCACAGAAATATACATTTGTAATTAATAACTTAACTATGTTTTTAATAATAGGTCAAATGTAAAAAGATGTGACTACTAACTTCTGAGCCAGGAAGGAAACAATTTAATCTGTCCAAATGCATTACTACCTGTACTTAATTGTTGTTAGACATTTGCAAAATATTAAATGTTGCTGTATTTTATAGCTCCTCTGTTACTTCCAATCTTTGTTTCACTCTATTTCTCATCTGGGTCTGGCTTGATTTTAAATTCCACCCATCTTCTCTACCATCCCCCAGCTACTTATTTGAATATTACCTCCCATTACCCTTCACTTTGGTCTTATAAACTTTCATTTCCAGCAAAATATGCCGCCAAAAAAATCCTTCACTATGTAGTTCTTGGTCCAGCATCTCCAATAATAAGAACTTGGGGAGAATAAAGATTTAAAAAATCACAGGATCCAAAGCAACTGCATTACTATTTCCATAATCTATGTATTAAATAGAAAATAAGTTTGTTGAAAGATTACTCCATAGTTACTTGCTACAGTACATACAGATGAAAGCAACGTCCTTTGAGTGTGGTATTCCCAAAGTCAAAGGAAACCCTAACAAGAGTGGTAACTTTGACTATTAATATCAACACTCCAGCCTGTCATAAAATTAAAGTTTGTACTGAACACTAAAGAACAGGCATGCCAAACTGATTCCCTGAGTAAATCAAGCTTTTGTAAATTCAAAAGCAAGTGGGGATATCATAGAGCCCAGGTGGTTGCTCTGCTTAAAGGTTAAAGATTGTTTTCAGAGATTACAAGGGGTAATGATAAAGTGGATGGAAAAAAATCTGTTTCTGGCGCAAACGAATGTGTAAGCAGAGGACACAAATTTTAAAAGTTCAGAAGTTCAAAGTACATTTATTAACAAAGTGTGTATACATTATACACCTTGATATTTGTCTCCTTAGAGGCAGCCACAAAACACAGAAACCCCCAAGAACCCATTAAGAAAAACAGACCATCAAACACCCAATGTGCAGAGAAAAAAAAATCATGTAAACAATAAAAGTGGGCGAATAGCATTCAGAACGGAAATGTGACCACAGACACGAAGCCCGTCATCATTGCAGCCCGTGCAGGCCACGGCCACAGCCACAGCCTCAGTTCAACACAGAGCCGAGTAAACGTTGTGAAGCAGTGAGCAGAACTGGCCTGACCCTCACTGGTCCTGGCACCCTGCCTGTTCGATCTGGCCCAGCATTTAAATCATCCAAACATCGGGTCATTCCTCCCTGTAGGACCCCGGGCCCTATTGCTTCAATACGCTCTAGGCTTGGACCTCACCACTACATTTCAGCCTGGTGCTTAGATTGATCAAACCTCAAGTCTTTACTTACTCTCGCTTTTGGTAGACGCTTCTGCTCACCTCTCCATTGTTTGCAGTGATCATCTACCAGAAATCTTTACCAGAAAAAGTGTTACTGAGAAAGTATTTAGTTGTATTCTATACTTATTTTGCTGCCGATGAGTAATCGCTGGGCTTCACCAGCACCATCTTAAACAGGAATCCTAAGTAATTGGCAAATTTAAAAAAAGAGGTCAACATGTTGGTACTTCAAATACAGTTGGGGTCACATTCAAGAAGAAAATATATATTACTTGAAAAGAAAAATGTTATTGACTTATGGGGAAAAAAGCAGGGCAACTAAAGGAAGCTGACAGCTCTGCTGGGATGCTGAATCCACACCAGGACCTGAAAGACTTCCTTTTGTGATCCAAGATATTAAGAATTATTACCTAGAAGGACAGTTGATTGTTATGGTCAAAAGTCCAATCTGGATCAGAGATGACTAACCCATAACATGAAGGGTTATTGAAATAATAGTGTGCTCATGTGCAGTTTGACAGAAACCAATCACTTTGGATTGACATTACCACAAAAGAAAAATGCCAGGTCCAACAATTCCAAGAAGCCTAGTTTCCGGTCCTACCCAGAAGAGTGGGCAGAATTAAGCAGATTTACAAAGGAGTATTCAAAATAAGAGCAGAAAGGATGCACCAGAACTACATACAAAACCCAAGTACCACATACTGTTCTGGTCACTACCTGGACATGGAAGATGTAATTGCTCTGGAGAGGGTGCATTAGAGGTTTACGTGCATGCTGCTGGGACTGGAAAAATTCTGAAGATTGGATGCGTTGGGTTTGCTTTGAAACAGAGGCAAATGAAGAGAGAACACAATTCTGAGGGGCCTAGATAAACAGGAAGAACCTAATTTCTCTAGGCAGAGAGATCAAAATCTAAGGCATCGATTTCAAATAAGATACAAAAAATTAGAGGGATGATTAGAAGAGGAAGTAATACTTTTCTGCCCAGAGTAGTGGTAGGAGCTCTCTGTCTGAGAGGGTGGTAGAGACAGACACCGCTGTCACATTTAAGCATTATGCATTTGTCATTTTGGAAGAGCAGTGGCCTGCAGATCTAGTGCTAGAAAGTAGGATTAGGATGGCATCGTCCTCTGTAATAAACGTTTGACAATTTCATAAATGCTACCCAGGAAGTTTTGAGAACCTATATATCTAAACACCATACGTTTGTTTCCCAAGGACTTTCCTCACTATTTTTGTCCATTGTGTATGTTTACGGGACATCTCACTTCACTTTATATATTAATGATCTAGATTAGTGGCTCCCATCCTGAAGTCCACAAACCCCTTGCTTAATGAAAATGGTCCATGGCATAAAAAAGATAGGGAACCCCCTGATCTAGATAAAGGAGCTGTTGGCATTGTGACCAAGTTTGCAGTTGGTAACAAGAGAGATAACAAAAGAACATAAAAAAATAGGAGCAGGAGTCGGCCATCTTGCCCATCCAGTCTGCTCCACCATTCAATAAGATCATGGCTGATCTGACCATAGACTCACCTCCACCTACCTGCCTTTTCCCCATAACCCTTAATTCCCCTACTATGCAAAAATCTATCCAACCTTGTCTTAAATATACTTACTGAGGTAACCTCTACTGCTGGAGGGACAAGTAGTGTCATGGAGGCAAGGAGTGTGTTAACAGACTTGGGCAGGTTGGAAGAGTGGATAAAGAACTTAGATACAGAACACAACATAGGCAAAGTGTAGGGTTATGCATTTTGGTAAGAAGAATCTAGGTATTTTCTAAATGGAAAAATAAATTTAATGTCACATGTCAGTGATGATAAACCTGATTCTGATTCTGAAATGAAAATATCAGAGGTGCAAAGGGACTTAGGAGTCCTAGTTCAGTATTCCCTGAAGGTTAACTCACAGATTGAGTCAGTAGTAATGAAGGCAACTGCAATGTTAACATTTATTTCAAGAGGACTAGAATATAAAAGCAAGAATGTACTGCTGAGGCTTTATAGGATATCAGTCAGATTGCATTTGGAATAATGTGAGAAAATTTGGACCCTGTATCCAAGGAAAAATGCCCTGGAAAGGGTCCAAAGGAAGTTCACAAGAATGGTCCAGGAATTGAAGGTTTGATGTATGAGGAGCTTTTGATGACCTGGCCTGTAATTGATGAGTTAGAAAGATGAAAGGGAATCTCATCAAAATCTATCACTTACTTAGAGAAGATATTTCATTAGTAGGAGAATCTAGGATCCAAGGACACATCTTCAGAATAAAGGAACATTCTCTTAAAACTGAGAGGAGCAACACAGGCTGGCGTATCTGTGGAATTTGTTGCCACAGAGGCCTGTGGAGGCCAAGTCATTGGGTGTATTTAAGGACATGCAAGAGATTATGCAAATGCTGGAAAACTTGAGCAACACACACAAAATGCTAGAAGAACTCAGCAGGTCAAGTAGTATTTAAAAGGGAAATGAACAGTTGATGATTTGCTTGGGAGCCTATCAAGGTTATTCATGTATCGGATCCCCCTAGTCTGGCCTTGTCTACATCAGTGAGACCTGAAACAGATTGGGGGACCACTTCATCAAGTGCCTTCACTCTATCCGCTACAACAGCCAAGATCTCCTGGTGGCTACCCACTCCAGTTCCACATTCCCTTCCCACACTGACAAGTCTTCTCTACTTCCACAATGAGGCCAAATGCAGGTTGGTGGAGCAACACCTCATACTCAGTCTTGAAAGTCTCCAACTTGATGGTATGAATGTAGATTTCTCTAACCATTAACGACTCTCCTGTTTCCTAGTTTTCCATTCCCTCCTTTTTCCTTCTCATTTTGCTGGCCCTCTCACCCCTTTTCTTCTCCTCACCTGCCTGCCACTTCCCTCTGGTGCCCAACTCAATCCCTTTACTTCATAGTCTACTATCCTCTCCCATCAGATTCCCTCTTTTGCTCTTAACTTATCCACATAGCACAGCTAGTTTCTCACATCATTTACTTTCATGCCCCACTCTGTGAATCTGCTTTTGATTCCTCTTGTTCCAGTTCTGATTTTTCCTTGCCCATCTGCCCTGGAAAAGTGGGTGCAGTCAAACCAAGCAGTGCAGAGGCTAGTGAAGCTCAATGCTGTACTGCAGCCTTATCACGGATTTTCTTCACTTAAATTTGTTAAACTAAAACTGAATCCGAAAAGCTCTAGATGTGCATTTTGCTTTTCTCCTGACAATCTGCTTCCTTGGCTAATGGTGTATGCATATGCATGTGAGGGTCTCCATTTTCTCGAAAAAGTTCTCAGAAGATCCATGCTACTATCATACTTTAATTATTCCAACACTGTTCAAAATGTAACGTCATCCGTTTTCACCATTTAATCTCATTTGCTTTGCATTCAATCAAATTTGTTCTGAGATGTAGAGACAAGAATTATACAGAATAATGTAGGTGTGGCCTTCTAGAGTATGTAGGCCCCTGCAGATAAGGAACTTTTGTTAGACCACAAGATCAAAATATATGGGAACAGAATAAGGTTATTCGGCCTATTGAGTCTGCTTCACCATTCAATCATGATTGATTTATTTTTTAAACCCCGTTCCTATAATTTCCCCATAACCCCTTTATCAATCAAGAATCCTGCTACCTATGCCTTAAACACACCCAAAAATTGCTGGAGGAACTCAACAAGTCAGACTGCATCTGTGGAGGAAAATGAACAGTCAATGTTTCGGGCTGAGACCCCAAATCAGGCCTGGAAAGAAGAGGGTAGAAGCCAGAATAAAAAGATGGGACAAGGAAGGAGAAGCACAATCTGACAGGTGACAGGTGAGCCCAGATAAAAGAGGGAAGGTCGTGGGTGGGGGAGAGGGAAATGAAAGTTGCACTTTTGAAAGAAAAACTCCTAATAACAAACCCAGAAAATCTATATAATGGACAATTCCATATTATTACAACAAAAATTGTCAAGGCCAAATTACTGAGCAGCTATTGTAATCGGACAAGAACTATTTTGAAATCTAATTCTTGCATCATCACACAATCATTGAAATGTGGATATTTATCATGCATCTTGAAGCATGAAATGTGCTGTTTTCTCTGAATTGGTGTATGGGTTTGTGTTGTGGTCCTGTGGGACTAAGAGTCACGTAGTGACCCTGATTCTCAAGTAATACAACGGTTTCACAAACTGTCTGGAACATTAAGTTTGAGCCAAATGCTTAGGACATAACATATAAACAGTTTCTGTAAATAATCTCTGCCTCTTTCTGGATATAAATAAGCTGCATCTTATTGCAGTCTTGAAGACATTGCAATTGTCAAATAGATTGGCATGTTGTTGCATGGGGAGCCATAATTAATAAAATGCTCAGATTATTTAAATGCAAATGTGCTCTTGATTTTACTTTCTCTGCCTCTTTAGCTCAATTCCCATATTTTTGTAGTTGCACTCCACTTCAAAGTTTTTAAAAAAAAATTTTCACAACTCCAACACCTCACTCTAATTACGAATTTGAAATCTGACATGGAGAGACTTTTGTCAACCAGAAGTATAAAGGGAGATTGGTTAAAATGCACATTTAGAAGACCGAAGGATACTGATTATGAAGTTGGGTGGAAACTGACTGCAGAAATTTGACTGTGATGAATATGGTAAATAAAGCTAACCTTACTCACGTGGTCACAAAGCAGCCAGATTGGATGAGGAAATACAGGCTGCCTTCTATGAAGAATGCTAGCGAACCAGAAAAATTATTGAACCACTCAGCAATTCCATTGCCACCATTGCTGACATTTGATTTTTGTTTAAATAATTGTGTCATCTTCTAATTGATCATGTATCTTCCCAAGTGAAGGCAGAGTCTTTAACTGAAGATCTAGCTTATAAGAATCTGGGAACAACTGTAAACCACTTTGCCCCTTGAATCTGTATTATAATTCAGTAAGAATATGATCTCTCTACAATCTGACTCCATGACACCCAGTAACAGTAATGGCAGACATGAAATTACAGGAATGTTCGAAAATCCTTCTGTTTTTAACCTTTCACTAATAATTGATCTTGAAAAGAGTTTCAAACTTTCACAACTCTTGTATGTAAAACACTTTCTTAACTATGAGATCTAGGAGGAGGAGGAGAAGGAGAAGATGGCAGCGCAACACAGCCTGCAGCGGCCTCTCCGGTGACTGATATCTGTTATCTGTCAAGTAGGGTGCCGTGCACAATCCTGATTTGATGGAGACAGATGTGAGAGCACAAAGGAACATCTGGTGAAACTTCGGAAATGCCTGTTTCGCTGCCGCTGCTACTGTGTGGTCCAGAATCGCTGGAGTGGAATGCCCCGAGTCCTCGGCTTTGCTTGTTGCTCGGCGGCCGGGGCACAGTCGAAGCGCTCGGCAAAGATGGTGCTCGGTGTCAGAGGGCTGGTCGGAGGCTCGAAGTTTTCAGACAGACTCAGAGTCAGCTGCGATCGGGTGCTTCCAATGTATCAGCAAGTTTGCAGCGCTTGGAGGCAGGGAGAGTTTCTCCCTTCTACTGTCTGCATGAGATGATGGAGCTATCGGGATTTGAGACTTTTTTTTACCATGCCCATGGTCTGCTCTTTATCAAATTACGCTATTGCTTTGCACTGTTGTAACTATGTGTTATAATTATGTGGTTTTGTCAGTTTTAGTCTTGGTTTGTCCTGTGTTTCTGTGATACCTTTCTGGAGGAACATTGTATCATTTTTTAATGCATGCATTTCTAAATGACGATAAACGAGGACTGAGTGTCCTCATAATCTAATCTAATCTAATCATCTCCCCAAAGAGAAGAAAATGTTTATGCTTCCTTTTAATATTTGAATAAAATTCAGTCCCTTCACCCCTTATCCTTCATTTCCTTGAATACAACCCTGGCAATTCAGCTCTTCATGTTAAGATATAATTATGCAACGTCTACATCACACTCTAAGAACAATGCAATGTTGCCCAGTACTCAGTGTGGCAGCTGGTAAAACCTTTGCCACGTAGCTCCTGTGATCAGGCCACTGTCAGTGTGGAGTTTATACTTTCTCCCTATAATCCTCTGGGTTTTCCCCCAGGTGCTCCAGTTTCCTCCCACACTGTGTGGGCCCGTAGGGGAGCTGTCCACTGTAATCTGCTCCTAGTGTGTTGCTGAGTGACAGAAACGAAAGGGGAGTTGTTGGAAAATGTGGGAAGAGTCAGTTATAGGGAATATTAATCAGGGAATAGGAGCCTCTTGACTGCCAAGGGCTTAATGGTCTGAAATGACCTTGTTCTACAATGAAAGGATTACTGAGGAATGATGGTGTATTATTCACCTTTTTTGTCTTTAGTTCAAGTTTAATTGTCATTCAACCATATATGAATACAGCCAAATGAAATAGCCTGGGCCAAGGTGCAAAACACAGCACCAACAGACAAACACAGCACAAGGCACACATAGCACATAAGATAGCAGTAAACATACAGTCATACAAACAAGTACATAGCCCAAGTCCTTGAGTGAAACACCCTGTAAATTGATGGTGTATGGGTGCTGTCAGCAAGAACAAGCAGTTCTCAGCAGTCTGCAGGCAAATGTACGGACACAATCCAGCTCGGCTTCCACTGAGTGAACGCCGGAGGGCAGTGCTGACGAGATGGGGCCAGCGCCCAACCCAGCACGGAATCTGCGCCACATCGCGTCCGGCATCTCCCCTCCTGGGCTGCTGCAAAAGGCGAGCCCGCAACACGAGGCCCAGTCCCCACTACAACGAAGGCCGCGCCGCTCCCCTGCCATCTATCTCGCCAATAAAAACAATGGACTTGACTCGCAGTATTGTACATTACCAATGTCCAACAGGGTCTTGCGATCACAAAGTAAATGCCTAAGACAATCACTTGCTGTTAAGACTGCACACCGCCTTTACACACTGTCTCCACTGCCTCTCTGTAGTGAGCAGCAACACATTCCATACCAAGTCCAGCTCCACAGCTATCGGGCAATTCACTGACGGGGTAGACCTACAGTGCTTGAAGTTCTTAATGTCCAGCAGTGTGTTACAATCATAAAAAAAGTCATTTAAAAGAGACAAAAACACCTTTGATTGGCCCCAGAGAGGCCCCTACATCTGAGTATGCCGCCATCTTAGTGGATACATATAAAAGTAGATATTTCAATAACTGTCCCTAATATTCTCAGTATATGCACCCCTGTGACACTATGAACTCCACTGCTTTTAGGTCTACTCCATTTAAAATGTGTTCTGCTCTTCGTGCAGAATGGAAAACGTCATTCACAAGGGTGCCACTATCAAGCCTTACATACACTGAGCATCTCCAACCACTCCCTGGCTTGTTCAGCCTATACAGGGGTCACTTATGACTCAAACACATTGCTCAGAGTATGGAAACACCGCTGGGTTGGACAGCATAAAGACTGCAAGTACCCTTCCCTGAAGCAAATTAGTGAACCCGGTGGGATCCTACTATGTCTCGTAATTTCAAAGTAACTTTTAGTGATACCAACTTTAAATTCTAAAAGCTGAATTATTGTCACATGCACCAAAGTACAGTGGAAAACTTTGTTTGCATGCCATCCATACAGATCATTTCATTCAACAGTGCATTGAGATAGGACAAGGGAGCACAACAAAATGCAGAATAAAGTGTTAATGTTATAGAACAAAGTGAGGTGCAAATCCATGATGAATTACATTACAAGGTCAAAAGTCCATCTTGTCATCGTAGGGGACCATTCAGTAGTCTTATAACAGTGGGACAGAAGCTGTCCTTGAGTCTGGTCGTAGGCTCACAGACTTTCTGCCCAGTGGGAGGGAGAAGAAGAGACAATGTCTAGGGGGTGGGTCTTTAATTATGTTTGCTGCTTTATCAAGGCAGAGAGGATGGAGACAGAGTCCATAGAGGGGGAGCTGATTTCTGCAATGTGCTGAGATGGCTCCATAACTCTGCAGTTTCGTGCAGTTGCCATACCAAGCCGTGAAGCATCCGGATAGAATGCTTTCTATAGTGCATTGATAAAAATCAGTAAGGGTCAAAAGGGACAAGCCAAATGTCTCCGGTCTCCTGAGGAAGCAGAGGTGCTGGTGAACTGCCTGAGTGTGGCACCTACATGGCCGGACCAATACGGGCTATTGGCAATGGTTACTCCTAGGAACGTGAAGGTCCAAATCCTTCGGACTTTATCACCGTTGACGTAAACAGGCACCACATCCCTTTCCTGAAGTTAATGATCAACTCTTTTGTTTTGCTGACATTGAGGGAAAGGTTGTTACCAAGATCTCCATCTCCTTCCTGTAGTGTGACTTACTATTTTTTGAGATATGGCTCACTAGGGTAGCATCATCTGCAAGCTTGTTGATGGAGATAGAGCAGAATTGACTTGAATCAGCAAACATGGTTTCCTATCCCAACATCTGAGTAGCTGGGGTTTCAACTACTTGTTTCAACAGATCCTGCATTTTGAGTGACACACCATCACAATGCATCACTGCTCAATCAATTTCATAGTTATGTGCAAGAGACTCTGGAAAAAATGAAAGATTTGACATCATTATTTGAAGAATTACTGATCTAAATTATCTAAATTCTTCCAACACTGGAGGTAAAAGCTTGAAAGAAAATTGATTCTCAAAGGCAAATGTGATTCACAGCTTAAAGACGTCAAGACCTTGAAAAAGTCAATGGAAGAGCTGCTTCCACAGAACGACAACATCGGATCTGCTTGAGCAGATGAATAAGCTCATCCAAACATTGAATCAGGTCACACCACACTGTTGTTAACCGGGAGGAAGTTGACATGGGTCATTCTGAAATCCCTGTTGGATTAGAGTACAAAGTTGTTATTTTTCCTATGCTGCCTTGTATTTTTATATATTCACCAATATATGTGTAACTGCTAGTGTGCTTTCTAGTAATAGTAATGCAGCTCATTTTGTACTTTTCTAGAAGTTTCTCTACAGCAAGTGTCACAGCAGTGAATCTGGATATTCTTAGCACAATCAGCATCCTCAACCAGCATGAATATCTTGACTCACCTCAACTCTGAGTAGCTTCCACAATCCATGGATTCACTTTCAAGGACTCCACAACTCATGTTCCCAGAATTATTTATTTGTTATTTGCAATTTGCCTTCTTTTGCACATTAGTTGTTTGTCAGTCTTAGATAATGTATAATTTTTCATAAATTCTATTGTATTTCTTTTTTTCCCCTGTAAATACCTACAAGAAAATGAATCTTAAGGTAGTATGTGGCGACATACATGTATTTTCATAATAAATTTACTTTGATTAGTTTCCGTTACGGAGATCTGCATTCACATAAATAGAAATAAAGAGTTGTATTTACAAAGTGGATTTAGTATACTTAGGACAACAAAAACAACTCGTGTTCATAATGTACTTTTGATTTGTGATCACTGATATAATTCAGGATGCTTAGCAAGCTAAACTATGAATAATAAGGTTTCACACAGAGTAAGGTGATAATGAGTAAATCAACTGTTTCACGTGTTATTGAGGAATAAATATTGACAAGATTCTTAGATAGAACTTTACTACTATTTTTCAGTCTGGTACCATGAGATCTTTCTCATTTTCCTCTGTTGGCAAAAGGGACTTCAGTTTATGTCTCATCTGAAAAGCGTCATCTCTAACAGAGTACAAGTACCTTAGGAGATTATATACTTATACCTCCAACTAAAGTCTCCAATAAAAGCACAAGTGAGAGCCATTCTCTAAATGAGCTGCTGCAATGATGTGGCAGTGTGCATACATTTAGGTAAAATCCATGGATCAATTGGGACAGGGTCTAACATATTAACATTATTTCTGGTCTGTTTGTATGAAAACAATTTTGTGGGCATCACTTCTAAATAAAGATGTAGGAATCTTTAAGCTTCAAAAAAGAAAACCAGAAACTAGTATGCTTGATTTTTAAAAATTAGTTGTTGAAGCTCCTTCTCCCTTCCTTCATAACAACATGAAATAATACAGCTCAACCGTACTACTGTACTCCAACTATGTCATGATGACCCCCAAACCAATGGATCAACAATGCAGTAACTATTTTACTAAATCCTGCCAATTTCAAACAAAACCTTGCTTTGCAATAAAAATCTTAGCAAGAGTGCTTCTATCTCACTTTAAACACTTCAGCAACTTCATTTCTATGTAACAATTACCACCAGCCCTTACCTGAAACAAAAACTCCTTTTGCTGTTTTCTATCTCCATCCACATTTCAGGTGTTACTTGGACCTTTTTTTGACAGTTCACCATCTTAATAATATTTCCTTTCATGCTTTAGTTTCCAAACACTGTGCAATATGTGTGACATTGATTAACATCCTAGCCACCTATTACATGAAGGCTACCAGATAAATGCATGATCTTGTCGCTGTTCAGTACAGGTTGCTGGGCTGACATGGAAAACGTGTTGCACTGAGTTTCAGGTAGAATGCAAAACTGAACACCCCACCCCCACCCCCACAAACCTCTCCATTCTACTTGGATGCAAAGGGTTGCAAATGGCTGCTCCTCCCAGTGTCCTAGCTAACATCCATCCTACATCACAAGAACAGTGCCTTGTCATTACCACGTGCCATATTCCCTAGTTATAGAAGTGACTGCATTTCAAAAGCATTTCAAAAGCATTTCATTGACTATTAACCATATAGGGATATACTGAGGTCATCAATGTTAACTCATAACTATGATTTTTTTCAACAATAATAACATGGGATAAAGTGTCAACCAAATGGGATAGGTTGCCAGTCTAGTAAAAGAGAAACAATGAACAAGGAGGTAAGGAGAACGAGAAACATACAAGCTGATGGAAATAAGGGAGGACGCCTATACATTCACCACCAGTCAGGATGGACCTGCTTCTGTGCTGTAGATTCAGTGTAAAAAAATTCTGAATTCTCTTTGACACTCTCCATAGATGTTGTCTAACCTGCTGAGCTCGTCCTGCATTTTGTTTATCTCCTGAAGGAAGGTGTTGATTCAAGTACATCATTAAAAATACTACAAATTTAAACACTTATTAACTACTTGTGGCACGTGGCCAAGCGGTTAAGGCGTTCGTCTAGCAATCTGAAGGTCGCGAGTTCGAGACTTGGCTGAGGCAGTGTGTTGTGTCCTTGAGCAAGGCACTTATCCACACATTGCTCTGCGACGACACCGGTGCCAAGTTGTATGGGTCCTAATGTCCTTCCCTTGGACAACATTGGTGCCATGGAGAGGGAAGACTCGCAGCATGGGCAACTGCCGATCTTCCATACAACCTTGCCCAGGTCTGCGCCCTCATGAGTCTAACAGATGCCTATATTTAGATTAGTCAGAGTCAAAGTAAATTTATTTTCAAAGTATGTATGTCACCATATTTTAGATTCATTTCTTGCAGGCATTTACAGGATAAAAGAAATACAATCCAATGTATGGGAAAAACTACACAGTGACAAACAAAATAAGACAAATAGTGCAAATAAAAAATAAGTAACACTGATAACAACAGTTGTAGAGCCTTTGCAAGTGGAGTCCGTAGATTATGGAATCAGTTCAGAGTTGAGGTGAGTGAAGTTATCCACGCTGGTTCATGAGCCTGATGGTTGTAGGGCAGTAACTGTTCCTGAACCTGCTGGTGTGAGACCTGATGCTTCTGTATCTCCTGCCCAATGGTAGTTGTGATAAAAGTTGCTCATATCATCAGCCAATCTGTTAGAAAAGTTACTAATACAAACAAAGCAAATCACTTAAATACTCTAGATTACTGTCAAGGGTATTAGAATTGACTTAGACATCAGGAAAATTACACATACTCTTAAGTTGTACTATAGGATCTTTGACATCCACTTCACAGGGAAGAGTGCCTCCATTTAACACCCAACCAAAAGATCAAATAACCAACAATAAAGAACCATCCCACTGTTGCAATGAAGGCTGGGGCAGCATTACCTGGCCTAAAATGAGTCTTGAACCCTACTGACTTTGGTAGGGTTGTTCTTAACTGAGCAAAGGTGAAATCCCAAGATTGGATGGCAGAAGGACACTGGGGGATGTAGGGAGGATTGAAAGTGGGTTTCCATATTTCTTTACAAGATTGAAGGTGCCAATTCAGCCGACAGAGTCCTTTTCAATTTATGAAGCAATCCTACTCCCTCCACTATTTTTCCCTGTATCTTATTCCCGCCCACTATTCCC
The DNA here is from genome assembly GCF_030028105.1 of Mobula birostris. Taxonomy (NCBI): domain Eukaryota; kingdom Metazoa; phylum Chordata; class Chondrichthyes; order Myliobatiformes; family Myliobatidae; genus Mobula; species Mobula birostris. The sequence continues at coordinate 81,758,854 of NC_092375.1, read as the reverse complement.
ATCAATCCTATCATCCATTTAGGCCAGTTGCCATACCAATCAGCACAGCTATTGGGAACCAGAGCTTCCGAAGGGAGAACATGCCCAACTCAGCACATGAGATCAGGAATAAACACAAATCACCCAAACCATGGGGCGGCTGCTCTGCTGTGCCAGGCTCAGTGGAGGGGAGGAGGGTCATTGTGGATACTGAAAGGAACTTGCTGCATGAACTTAAAGCATAAGCCAGAAATATTGATGCCCTGTCATTATTTTTAAAAAAGCAATCATATTTATCCTGGAAGTGGAAATTTCTTTACAAGAATCAAAGGCAACACCTCCTAATGTTAAAGAGTTGAAGACCTTATTAATGCTTGTTAGAGTTCAAGAAACAACTTGATCTTTTTGTGTGAATAAAGTATAAAGTATCCATAAGGCAATTCTGGGATTTTAAATGATGCCTGGAAAAGAATTTGAAACATAGGAATTGTTCTAAATATAATGACAAATTAGGACTGCCTCTGACTGTAACAACCAAGCATTACTAGTGGAAATAGGAATACCAGTAAAGGATTGTGTTCCGGGTCCATTAGCATTGTAAATAAGCCCTCCCATCGTCTACCAATCTCTTTGACCCCTACCATCGGGTGGGAGGCTCCACAGCATTTGGACAAGGACTGTTAGAATTGGAAACAGCTCCTTCCCCCAGGCTGTGAGACAACTGAAATCCCTGTCACCACCCAGGTCCCAACACATATGAAGCACCAGTAGCATTATAATATTTACACTTTAAACTTGCGTCATAAATGCACCTTATTATTTGTGGTAATATTACTTTAGGTGCCGAGTGTGAGTTATATGCCCTGTGTCGTGCACCTTTGTCGGGAGGAACATTGTTTCATTTGGCAGCATACATGTAGTGTGGTTGAAATGACAATAAACTTGAACTTGAGCTGATGTGAAATGCAGAGCTTTCAAGTTGGTACCCTAAGAGGATGGGGAGGGGGTGGCAAGTGGGAAAAGCAATGAGGTTCTGGGACCTCTACTTTCCATGATTTTTATTAACAACCTGGATGTGGGGGTAGAAGGGTGGGTTGGCAAGTTTGCAGACGACACAAAGGTTCGTGGTGTTTTAGATAGTGTAGAGGATTGTCAAAGATTGCAGAGAGACATTGATAGGATGCAGAAGTGGGCTGAGAAGTGGCAGATGGAGTTCAACCCGGAGAAGTGTGAGGTGGTACACTTTGGAAGGACAAACTCCAAGGCAGAGTACAAAGTAAATGGCAGGATACTTGGTAGTGTGGAGGAGCAGAGGGATCTAGGGGTACATGTCCACAGATCCCTGAAAGTTGCCTCACAGGTAGATAGGGTAGTTAAGAAAGCTTATGGGGTGTTAGCTTTCATAAGTTGAGGGATAGAGTTTAAGAGTCGTGAGGTAATGATGCAGCTCTATAAAACTCTGGTTAGGCCACACTTGGAGTACTGTGTCCAGTTCTGGTCGCCTCACTATAGGAAGGATGTGGAAGCATTGGAAAGGGTACAGAGATTTACCAGGATGCTGCCTGGTTTAGAGGGTACGGATTATGATCAGAGTTTAAGGGAGATAGGGCTTTACTCTTTGGAGAGAAGGAGGATGAGAGGAGACATGATAGAGGTGTACAAGATATTAAGAGGAATAGATAAGAGTGGATAGCCAGTGCCTCTTCCCCAGGGCACCACTGCTCAATACAAGGGGACATGGCTTTAAGGTAAGGGGTGGGAAGTTCAAGGGGGATATTAGAGGACGGTTTTTTACTCAGAGAGTGGTTGGTGCGTGGAATGCACTGCCTGAGTCAGTGGTGGAGGCAGATACACTCGTGAAATTTAAGAGACTACTAGACAGGTATATGGAGGAATTTAAGGTGGGGGGTGATATGGGAGGCAGGGTTTGAGGGTCGGCACAACAATGCAGGCTGAAGGGCCTGTACTGTGCTGTACTATTCTATGTTCTATATATGTTGTATGTATTTTACTTTCATTGCTAACATTGACCAGGTCCAGGGGGATTAATTATTTCTGCTGAACTCAATAGAACTGATTGCCCGAAAGGTGTGGGAGTCAGTAGCCAAAAACCTCACCAGCGTTTAGCACTGGTGACCAAAGGTAAATATCTGGCAAGTTAAATCTTACAGAAAGATATCATTTGGACCTTGCTATCTCTGCTGGCATCTTTAAAGAACTATGCAATTAGTGTTACTGCCTTGTTCTTTCCTCAAGCATTGCCTTTTGATGTATGCATACAATTCTCTTTTTAATGTTACTTCCAAATTTGCTCTTTCATCCATTCAGGCAGTGAATGCATCCATATCATAACAACTGTATGCATTTCAAAAATGCCTTTCCTTTCTTTAGTAATCTTAAATCTGCATTGCTGTTACCATTGCACCCACACACTGCAAACAATTTCCCCTACATTCTGTACAAAAATTGCTCAGAGCAATAACACATTCATGAGAGTGGGAGCTTCACTGATCTTTTAATTTAGTAAATTCAGTTTCTTGGTTTTACTAGCTTTCTATTTCAACTCAAATTCCCTAATATAACAAAAATATAACAAAACTCTTTTGCCTAGAAATTTATTGCCAATGGGTAGAAGTAAACACACTATCCATAGCTTCATAGGTCATACTGGGCTCTAAAATTCTTCTTATCAACTTCAGTGGAGGAAATTTCAGAGATAAAGTACAATGTGATGGTTCCATATAATGTGCTTAGCACTACCGACCAGAAATGAAGTTGCAGACATGTGCATCTACGGCACAGGAAGAACCTGTTTTAGTTAACCACGTTGCTTCTCACTGAAAGGAGGCTCTCAGATGCTCATTGTTTACGTTTGTCCAGACAGGACATTATGTAAGGAGAGACACAGAGACACGAGAAGAGGTGTGAGGCATAGCCTGTAGTTAATAACGTGCTACTTCAGTGGAGGTTAAATTCACTAATCTCAGCTTTTTTATGCACTTCAGCAAGGCAGCCGTGAAATCTGTGAGGGTTCTTGCACTGAGCACGGCCGAATGCTTTGTGTTGGACTGAGCGTGTGACAATTTCTGGTCAGGACAACACTTGACCATGATGAACAGCCTTGTAGGATGGTCGGGAATGAGAGAGCCACACAACATGGATGCAGGCACTTTACCCACAGAGTTCATGTCAACCATCAGCACCCATTTACTATACTAAAGGTTTACTAAAATGTTACCTGGGTTTCATCTCCTAAGTTACAGAGCAAGGTTGAACAAGTTGGGTCTTTATTCTTTGGAGCGTAGCAGGTTGAGAGGGGACTTGATAGAGGTGTTTAAAATTATGAGGGGGATTGATAGAGTTGACGTGGATAGGTTTTTTCCATTGAGAGTAGGGGAGATTCAAACAAGAGGACATGAGTTGAGAGATAAAGGGCAAAAGTTTAGGGGTAGCATGAGAGGGAACTTCTTTACTCAGACAGTGGTGGCTGTGTGGAACGAGCTTCCAGCAGAAGTGGTTGAGGCAGGTTTGATGTTGTCGTTTAAAGTTAAATTGGATAGATATATGGACAGGAAGGGAATGGAGGGTTATGGACCAAGTACAGGTCAGTGGGACTAGGTGAGAGTAGGAGTTCGGCATGGACTAGAAGAGCCGAGTTGGCCTGTTTCCGTGCTGTAATTGTTATATGGTTATACACTACTTACACATTAATCCCACTTTTTATTCTCCCCACATTCCCAGAAACCCCTTCAAATTCTACCACTCACAAGCCAACCAGGGGCAAATTGATACCAGCTAGTATATCAACCTTCCCCTTCACATTCTATGTCAGGGTACAGAACAGAGCAAAGGAAATATGGGGAAGGTGCTTGTGCAAGTGAATATCTGAATTGGACTCAGAACCTCTTGGAAAGCTTTGAAAACTATTCGGCCAAGTGTAATAAAATCATACCAAACACAGTAACATTGATTCAACATCATTGCATTCTATATTTGTGCTTATTTTTCATTTGTTTGATGAATATTTTTCCATGATAACAATGCCGCACCCTAGATTTCTCGTCGAGATAACCTCCTGTGCTTCTTTCCACAGCCTCTGCACTAAGAGACTTCTCCTCTGTGATTTCAATCTTCATGTCAGGTCATCCTTTCCTCTCCCCTGGGGAGATCTCTGATTCGTAACACTCTTAAGCTGTATTGCCCTGGCTCATTGCCACTGGCTTCCTGCTGTCTTCCAAATTGTTTTTTTACTCGCTCAATCAAGACCATCTCCGACCACTTTCTTGTAAGCTCCACCAGCCTTTTAAGTTCAACTCTAAAAATGCTCCAGTTCAAAACAATCTAAACCTCAAAAGCACATTTTCATATAATATGTTTCACCACTCCTTTATTCCCATCTCAAATCAAACCACACTAACATTGTAACAAACCCCTTGGTAAGACCCCTATTTTTGCCCCTTTCGATACAAGAGACATCAACCTGAATGTTTATAGCTAGTTTAGTCTTCCATCACCTGTCTGTCAGGATCAGATTAAGCATGAATAGCATTCCTAAACGCTTGAATCAAACACTAGTTCAGGACCAATCTGCAGAGCACGGAAACCTCCCACTTCTGGACCTTTATCCCGTCTTCCCTGTTCTTTCTTCCCTTGGCACCAAAAACAGACAACAGGAACTCACCAACATCTCCTTCACAACAGTGGCATACAAACATATGAATGAGGCATAGGAGTTAATCACTTTGCCTCTCAACCCAGTCAGCTATTTAATAAAATCATGCCTGTGCTAATTTTAATTTCAGATGCATGTTCTCATTTAATCCTGATAACCTTCCACTCTCTTGGTTATCAAGAATCTGTCCATCTGCACTATAAAAATATTTAAAGACTCTACTTCCACCACTCTTTGAGGAAGAAAGCTCCAGGTACTCATGACCCTCTGAGAGAAAACAGTTCCTCTCATCTTATGTCTCATATCTAAACAGTGACCTCTCACACTAGTTTCTCCACTCAGTTCACAGACACCTTGCCAATTGCTTCTGATCTGGGAAAAAAACAAAACCAAACACACACCCACAAACACCGCCCCCCCCACACACACACCCCTTCATCCCGTCCGCAAATCTGCAAACCCAGTTCCATTTTGCCTTAGCTTTGAGCACAAATTCTTGAGTTTATCTCTTACAGTCTCCCACACATTTTCATCTTGTATACTTGATTTTCCACATCAGAAACAGATTTAATATCACCGGCATATGTTGTGAAATTTGTTGTTACACAGCAGCAGTGCATTGCTATACATAATATATATATTTTTAAATTAAATAAGTAGTGCAAAAAAGTAACGAGGTAGTGTTCATGCGTTCAATGTCCATTCAGATACCTGGCAGAGGAGAAGCTGCCCCTGAATCATTGACTAACTTCCTATGACTATAATGGCACCGAACTACTGAACGTCCAATAGAATTCCACAATGTGCACTCACCACTCTGTACCAGGACTGTTCATAGTGCTAAGCATGCCTCAGAAAATCCAAATGAAAAAATTCAATCATGAAAAGAGTAATCAATACATCATTACTTGTACGACTTAAGCAGTCAAAAATCTATAAATCAGCAGTGACCAAGAGGAGTGTCATTCATTGAACAAAAGAAAACAATGATGGAATGCCAAAGACGTATAATCAAATTCCAACTAAAATGATAATAAAGTTAAAATGATAATGTGAAACAAACTATTTAGCAATATGTAATGGCAAAATGGATTTCACTCCTGTTAAAGAAACTAGAACTATGAAACTCACAGGACAAAAGACTATTTATGCCACTAGAGGAAGGCTTTTGGCCCATTGTGCCCACCATTACAAACTAAAGTCGGCAATCACTGCAAACATTCAGCAGATCAGGCAACATATGTATGTAACACTGGAAATATTCAGCAGGTCAGGCAATGTACATATATGGAAAGAGAAAGAGTTAATGTTGCAGGTTGAAGACCCTTGGTCATAACTGATGATAAAGTTCTGATGACATTCCGCTCTGATGAAGAGCCTATGACCCTAAAAGTTAACTCTATCTCTTTCCACAGATACTGCCTGATCTGCTGAGTATTTACATATTTTCTATTTTTAAACCTTAAAATGTCTAAATGATTGATGATTGCAATGAGAGAAGAGAGATCTAAAGTAATTTGTCAAAATTTGTTGCCAGAGAAATGTCAGCCTATGGAAACATGTATGTACACATTTCTGAATTGACATGTGAACTCCAGCTGAGCCTTTTTGACTCAGGATGGGAGTTATTTTGCACACTGGCATCTGAATCTTTTTGAAATTTGATGCAATTTATTTATCATCACACTTTGAATATAATAAAACAATCCCAGTATGACTTGTCACAAGGGGCGGGGGGGCCAGATTAGTTCTATTTAATTCATCACCAGTTGCCTTGCAGAAGTCCCACGTTTATAATATGTGCTTACAAATGGGGAAACTGTCTCCGTAAAAACTTTGTTATGTAGTACTGTATTGGAAATTCTGGCACACTCAGGGAGTACCCAAATTGTGAGAGGGGTGGTGCAAGATAGAATTCAGACTGACAGAAGTGCAGACACTAACAGATGTCCAGGATCGACTTGGGCAAACTGGAATGATTGAGTACCCAGCAGTTTTTAGTCCAGCATGCAACAGGCAGCAGAGTTTTTCACTGTGTATTGGACACAATCTAATTAAAGAGTTAGTCTGAATGTAATATTGTAAGGCAGAGATTCCAGGTCTTTCTTCCATTCCTACAAACTGGCATCACAAGTACTAGGCAACATTTTTTGCCTGTACTTAATTGTTCCCAAGTCAGAAAACCAATGTAGTCCTGTACTGAATTGGAAACATAAGAACATAAGAAATAGGAGCAGGAGTAGGCCATCTGGCCCGTTGAGCCTGCTCTGCCATTCAATAAGATCATGGCCGATCTGGCCATGGACTCACTTCCACCTACCTGCCTTTTCCCCATAACCGCTAATTCCCTTACTATGCAAAAATCTATCCAACTTTGTCTTAAGTATGTTTATGAGGTAGTTTCAAGTTCTTGGGTGTCAAGATATCTAGGGTTCTAACCTGGTCCCAACATATCGATGTAGTTATAAAGAAGGCAAGACAGTGGCTATATTTTATTAGGAGTTTGAAGAGATTTGGTATGTCAACAAATACATTCAAAAACTTCTCTAGTTGTACCGTGGAGAGCATTCTGACAGGCTGCATTACTGTCTGGTATGGAGGGGCTACTGCACAAGACCGAAAGAAGCAGCAGAGGGTTGTAAATCTAGTCAATTCCATCTTGGGTACTAGCCTACAAAGTACCCAGAACATCTTCAGGGAGCGGTGTCTCAGAAAGGCAGCATATATTATTAAGGATCTCCAGCACCCAGGGCATGCCCTTTTCTCACTGTTACCATCAGGTAGGAGGTACAGAAGCCTGAAGGCACACACTCAGCGATTCAGGAACAGCTTCTTCCCCTCTGCCATCCAATTCCTAAATGGACATTGAATCTTCAGACACTACCTCACTTTTTTTAATATACAGTATTTCTGTTTATTTGTATGTTTTTAAAATCTATTCAATATACATATACTGTAATTGATTTACTTTTTTATTATTATTATATTTATTATTTTTTCTCTTCTATATTATATATTGCATTGAACTGCTGCTGCTAAGTTAACAAATTTCACATCACATGCCGGTGATAATAAACCTGATTCTGATTCTGCACTGCTTCATTGGGCATAGAATTCCACAGATTCACCACCCTCTGAGAAAAGCAGTTCCTCCTCATCTCCGTCCTAAATCTACTCGACCGAACCTTGAGGCTATGCGCCCTAGTTCTAGTCTCACCTATCAGTGGAAACAACTTTCCTGCCTCTATCTTTTCTATCCCTTTCATAATTTTATATGTTTCTACAAGATCTTCTCTCATTCTTCTGAATTACAGCAAGTACAGACCAAATAAGTACAAGGACGGACAATAAATGCTGCCTAGTGCTTCTCACTTTGTAAGAATTAACAAAAAGACTCGGAATATCTGCCTTACAATACTGCATTCAGACTTACTCATTAACTAGATGGTGCCCATCAACTGGGCAGGGAATTCCAGCACAACGGAAGTACACCCATCCAAGTCAGAAAGGTGTGCAACCTGTGGAGAAATTGGAGGCTCCGGCATTCCCAAGCCCCGGCTGCCACCCACAGGTTGTGAGCTTAGAATCTGAAAGCTGTAGCAACCATATTACAACCCCAACAATATGGCAGAAACATCCCAGGTTCACAAGACCAATAACAAACAGAAGATTGATACCAAGCTCCGAGAGAATACAACAAAGCAGATTAACAACTACATGGTCAAACCAAAAGCAAAACAACTACCACCCAGGGGCTCTGACATTCACCATCAGGAAGAGATTCAAGAAGCTAACCATGCTGCACATTAACTCCAGCCTTTCAAGCAACCTTGACCCCACTGTAACTTGTCTACTGCTGAAACAGGTCTGTAGTTGACACCATCTTCCTGACCCTACACCTTTCTCTGGAGCATCTGACAGTAAAGCACCTACATCAGATATTTTTTATTGATTACTGCTTCACCTTCAATACTAATAATTCCAAGCAAACTTATCACTAAACTCTGGACTCTGGGATTTAATGCCTCTCTCTGTGACTAGAACCTTGATTTCCTGACCAACAGATCACATTCAGTAGGATGGGCAGCCACACCTCTGTCATGATTATTCTAAGTACCGGTGCTCCCTAATGTTGCATCCTCAGCCTCCTACTCTACTCCCTGTACACACAACTGCACAGCCAGATTTCGTTCCAATTCCATCTGCAGATAATACGAGGCCAATATCGCAAATAACGGTGAGTCAGAGTACTGGAAGGAGGTAGTGATCTTAGTAACATGGTATCATAACAAAAGATCTACTGGTTATTGACTCCAAGAAGGGACACATGTTCTTACCTGCATCAATGGCACTGAGGTTCAGAGCTTCAAGTTCCTAGAAGTGAACATCACCAAAACCTGTCCAACGACCTATCAGTCAAGAAAGCTCACTCTTGCCTCTTCTTCCTCAGGAGGCTAAATGAATCTGGCACGTCCATGTTGACCCTTACCGATCTGTATCAATGCATCATAGAAAGCATCCTGTCTGGATGCATAACGGCTTGGTATGGCAACTGCTCTGCATGTGACCTCAAGAAACTGCAGAGCATTGTGGACACAGCTCACCACGGAAACGGGCCTTCCCTCTGTGGTCTTCAGCTATCCTTCTCGCTGCCACAGCAAATCAGTCAAGATTATCAAAGACACCATCAACCCTGAAAATTCTCTCTTTTCCCTCTTCCATCAGCCTGAAATTGATACAAAAACCTGAAATTGCATAAGGACTGCTTCTATTTCACTGTTATAAGACCTATGGTCCCCTGGGAAGATGGATTCCTGACCTCACCATCTACCCCATTCCTGCTGTTGTCTGTAAGGAGTTTTAACATTTTCCCCGGGACCTCACGGATTTCCTCTGAGTGTTCCAGTTTCCTCCCAGAGTCCAAATCTTACTGGTTGGTAAATTAATTGATCATTGCAAACTGTCCGGTGATTAGGCCAGGATTAAATCAGGGGATTGCTGGGCAGCAGGGCTCAAATAATGACTTTGCACCTTATTGTTTACCTGTACTGCACTTTCTCTGTAGCCGTTAACACTTAATATAATTCTGCATTCTTATTGCTTTAGATTGCTCTGCCTCAGTGAGCTGTGTAATGACTTGATCTTGTGAAACTTTTCACTCTAGCTCTAACTCAAGACTGTTTAATATCATTTCTAGTTCAAAAGTATAAAGGAGAATGAAATAATTGTTACTCCCATCTGATGCAACACAAAACACAATAATAATAAAAACACCATGAATATAAACACACAAGATGGCTTATATACTTTGGTAGCATGTACATATAGTACATACAATCTAGGTACATGTGACAATAATAAACCAATTCCAATTGAATATTAAAAAAGAAAACTGCAGGCTCGCCAAACGAATGAAAATCAAGAAAGGCTGGAGGGACCTAAAAGTTTAGCAGGAATCTGTGGAAAGAGAAACAGAGTAGACGCTGTTTTTCATTCCACAAAATCCATCAGAATGCGGAGGTATTAAGCAATTCTCCAGTGACAGAGGCGGGAGAAACAGAGAGGCCAAATGGTTCAGGGAGGGGATGCCAGAGCTTCAGGCCGTCAGAACCCATAACAAACCAGCTGAAACTGGAGACTCCAAAATCTTTTCCCCTGACTTATAATGAAGAGGAACCCTCGGAGAAATATTCTGCGAATCATACTAAAATGGGTTCAGTATTGCATAAATGTCAATCATTGATCGACCAAAGCCGTGATTCGGTGGTAAACGGCTGCAGAACTCTCTCTCACACTTCCACTGCCTGTGAGCGACATCTGTGAAACATCAAACTTGCAACCCTGTCCTGCTTCTAACGAGCAAGGCGTCAGCATTTGGCAGGGCTTCGCTTTAAACACACAGGATATATATAAATGTGTATATACACACACACACACACACACACACACACACACACACACACACACACACACACACACACACACACACACACACACACACACACACACACACACACACACACACACTATCCAGCAAAGGTAACGAGCGCACATTCCCAAACGTACATGTATGGGCAGCTTTGTAATCATGTTTTAGAGCGAGGTAAAAATTAAATATAAACCACTTACCACGCAGAGGGCCGGTTTCTCAAAAAATACCGAGTCTGACATGGTTGAAGCATTGACTATACATATGCACCAGTTCTTTGCAGTCAGTTGCAAAGTGCAGTGATGGAAATGGATTATTAAGTGTCCTTCGTTCTCACATCCCGACTACCAAAGAGGCTCCAGTTTCAAGCCTCATAAGCAGGTGCCTCCGCCGTTTTTCTTCATAATACCTACACTGGAGAACGCGGATTGCTATCCTTCACTGCGGTCTAGCCCGCATCAGTCTCCGGCTCGCTGCAGGAACACGGTCAGCGCCGCTCGCAACCCGGACTAGGCTATCGGGTTCATAATAAACCCTTCACCGTGCAGACGGCTCCTTTGCTGCTGGTTGAGTGCGGGGTGGGGGTTCAACTGACAAGACCCCGACTCACTGGTGCATCCACATGAATGTGTCAACTGATCGCCGTTCGGCGAACAAGACGGGACGAGCTGAAGCGCCGCAGCTGCTCGGCGTCCGCTATGCACTGCGCCCGACCACACGTGTGCCGAGCTCCCCGACACATTCGTGGCTGCTCGCTGATGTTATGAGCAACAGACGCGAGTGCGCACGGAGCAATAAACCCAGCCACATGGTGACGAGCTGCTGCTCATCTCTGGCCCCGAGCACTCTGAAAATCCCGAGTGCCTAAAGAAAAGGCAGTGATCCAAGATATCCAAAAAAAACTCCAGCACTTCTCAGTTCGCGGAATTAATTACCTTTAATAAAGGTCTGAATTACAAGATTTGCCCAAATTGAGAAATCGCACGCTGAGAATCAATTTTTGACCAGCGGTTCACTTGCTGCGGTGTCAGTGCTGGGTGACCCTCGTGTTTAATTCTGAGCCAAAGGCTCAAATCTCGCGTCGGGAACAAGCGCACGATCCAAGTTTACTACGGTGCGCTGGGACTGCATTGTGGGGATATGTTTTGAGTGTTATCTCGGATATGTGTCAAAAAAATATCGTGCTACAAGTGTCCAGTCACTCTTGCCCAGTATTATCCCTCAACCAACACCTGAAACAGATTAAAGTGTCAACTGTTTAATTGTTGATCCTGGAATCTGGTTTCTATATCGCAACTGAACTATAATCACAACAGCAAGTGTGACATTGTGGGATGACGTATTATCCTAATTAAATGCAGAATGTCAAAACATTCAGCGAGTCAGGCTGCATCACCGTCTGGTATGGGGGGGTGGGGTACACTGCACATGAAATAATAAGCTGCAGAGAGTTGTAAACTTAGTCGGCTCTATCATGGGCACTCGCCTCCGTAGTACCCAGGACGTCTTCACGGAGCGGTCCCTCAAAAAAGGCGGCATCCATCATTAAGGACCCCCATCACCCAGTTCTCATTGCTTCCAGCAGGAGGGAGGAGGTGCAGAATCCCGAGAACACAGACTCAACAATTCAGGAATAGCTTCATCCCCTCTGTCATCCGATTTCTAAATGGACATTGAACCCACGAACACTACTGTTCTACTCGTTATTTATACTTTTGCATTACTTGTTTAATTAACTATTTAATATCTGTATACATACGGTAATTCACAGTATTTTTCTGCTATTACGTATTGCATTGTACTGCTGCGCAACAAATTTCAAGACATATGCATAGTAAACCTTATTCTGATTCTGATCTGATGAAAGGTCTCGCATCAGAAGAGCTAATTCTGTTTCTCCTTCCACACATGGTGTCTGGCCTGCAGTGTTTCCAACATTTTCTGTTTTATTTCAGATTTCCAGCATCTACAGTCTGAAAATTTTGCAATAAATGAACAATTACATTAGAAACATAGAAAACCTATGGCACAACACAGGCCCTTCGGTCCACAATGAGGTGCCGAACATGTACTTACTTTAGAAATTACCCAGGGTTACCCACAGCCCTCTAGTTTTCTAAGCTCCATGTACCTATCCAGGAGTCTCTTAAAAGACCCCATCGTATCCGCCTCCACCACCGTCGCCAGCAGCCCATTCCACGCACTCACCACTCTCTGCGTAAAAAACTTACCCATGACATCTCCTCTGTACCTACTTCCAAGCACGTTAAAACTGTGTCCTCTCATGCTAGCCATTTCACCCCTGGGAAAAAGCCTCTGACTGTCCACACGATCACTGCCTCTCATCATCTTATACACCTCTATCAGGTCATCGCTCATCCTCCGTCGCTCCAAGGATAAAAGGCCTAGTTCACTCAACCTATTCTCATAAGGCATGCTCCTCAATCCAGGCAACATCCTTGTAAATCTCCTCTGCACCCTTTCTATAGTTTCTGCATCCTTCCTGTAGTGAGGTGACCAGAACTGAGCACAGTACTCCAAGTGGGGTCTGACCAGGGTCCTATATTGCTGTAACATTACCTCTCAGCTCTTAAACTCAATCCCATGGTTGATGAAGGCCAATACACCATATGCCTTCTTAACCACACAGTCAACCTGCGCAGCAGCTTTGAGTGTCCTATGGACTCAGACTCCAAGATCTCTCTGATCCTCCACACTGCCAAGAGTCTTACCATTAATGCTATATTCTGCCATCATATGTGACCTAACAAAGTGAACCACCTCACACTTATCTGGGTAGCATGTTGTCAAACAACGCCTTAGCCTTTTTCTTGTGTTTGCACTGCTTTGAGAGATTAATCCAATGATTTACAGTTAAGTTTATTGCATGAATCACAAATATTTCAAAAATGTCCTCAAGGGCAGGGCAACATGAACCAGTACAAAAGCATTATAAACTGGTTTAAATTAGCAGCCTTCTGAATTCTTATCGGAGTCTCCTTAGATGCAGGGAAGAATGAAGATGATGTGTCTATAGACCAGAAAGATTAGAATAGGAGGAGGCCAGTCACTCTCAATCCCCCTCTCAATTCTGCATTTTGAAAAAAAGATCATTTTCAGGATATGTGTGTCCCAGGTTAGCATTCATTGCCCATCACTAATGACCCTTGAGAAGGTGCTGATGAGCTGCCCTCTTGAACCACTGGAAGGTACTTCCAAGCTGACGTTGAGTGGGGAATGCCAGGTTCATATCCAACGATGATGAAGGACTGGTGTTTATTTCTGAGTCAGGATGGTGTGTTACTCAGAGGGGAACCTGCAGATTGTTGTGTCCCATGTGTAGGCTGCCCTGGTCTTTTACTGTGTTATTGCTGGTGTGTAAACTGGGCAAGTAACTTCAGTGCATTTTGTAGATGGTGCACACTACAGTCACTCTGCACTGAAGATGTTGGGACAGACACAAACACCTATGTCAGGATGCTGTTCATCAACAATAGCTCAGCATTTAACACCATCATTCCCACAACCCTGATTGAGAAGTTACAGTCCTGGGCCTCTGTACCTCCCTCTGCAATTGGATCCTTGACCTCCTAACCGGAAGACCACAGTCTGTGCGGATTGGTGATAACATCTCCTCCTCATTGACGATCAACACTGGCGCACCTCAGGGGTGTGTGCTTATCCAACTGCTCTACTCTCTCTATATCCATGACTGTGCAGCTACGCAGAGCTCAAATACCATCTATAAACTTGCTAATGATACAACCATTGTTGGTAGAATCTCAGATGGTGACAAGTGGGCGTACACAAGTGAGATATGCCAACTAGTGGAATGTTGCCACAGCAACAACCTAGCATCCAATGCCAGTAAGACAAAAGAACTGATTGTGGACTTCAGGAAGGGTAAGACAAAGGAACACATACCAATCCTCATAGAGGGATCAGAAGTGGAGAAAGTGAGGAGTTTCAAGTTCCTGGATGTCAAGATAGCTGAGGACCTAACCTGGTCCCAACATATCGATGCAGTTGTAAAGAAGGCAAGTCAATGACTATAATTCATCAGGGGTTTGAAGAGATTTGGTAAATGTCAACAAATACACTCAAAAACTTCTATAGATGTACCATGGAGAGCATTTTGTCAGGTCACATCACTGTCTGGTATGGGGGGGGGGGGGGTGCCACTGCACAGGACTGAAATAAGCTGCAGAATGTTGTAAATTTAGTCGGCTCTGTATTGGGTACTAGCCTACAAGGTACCCAGGACACCTTCAGGGAGCAGTGTCTCAGAAAGGCAGCGTCCATCATTAACGACTTCCAGCACCCAGGTCTTCCCTTTTTCTCACGGTTACCATTAGGTAGGAAATACAGAAGCCTCAAGGCACACACTCAGCGATTCAGGAACAGCTTCTTCCCCTCTGCCACCCGATTCCTAAATGGACATTGAACACCTGAACTCTACCTCATTTTTTAAATATATATTATTTCTGTTTTTGCATGATTTTTAATCTATTCTTTATACATTTACTGTAACTGATTTATTTGTTTTTTATTATTATTATTATTTTCTTTTCTTTTTTTCTATATTATGTATTGCATTGAACTGCTGCTGCTAAGTTAACAAATTTCACGACACATGCCGGTGATAATAAACCTGATTCTGATTCTGAGATGGATGAGATGCCAAGCAAGTGGGGTGTTCTGTCTTGGAGGTTCTGTTGAAGATTTTTGAGAGTGGTTGGTGCTATAATCATCCAGGCATGCGTAGGGTTTTCAAGCACACTTGTGATTTGTCACTTTTCAATATTTTCAAAATCTTGAAGTGTTAGGTGGGAAGACATTTGCCATGGAATACCCAGCCCTGGAAGTTATTTATTTATTGAGTTACAGTGCAGAATAGGCCCTGTGTGCCACACTGCCCAGCAATACCCCAATTTAAATCTAGCCTAATCACAGGACAATTTACAGTGACCTATTAATCTACCAATAGGTACATCTTTGGACTGTGGGAGAAATCTGGAGCACCCAGACAAAACCCACGTGGTCACGGGGACAACATGCTAACTCCTTACAGGCAACAGTAGGAATTATCACCATGGTGTACACGTGGTTGGTCCTGTTGAGCTTCTGGTGAGATATCACTGGTGGGGGACTCAGATTGTCATTTTCTGTATCATTTCATGGGCATGATTTGACTCTTAATTGACAACATGTGGAAGCCAGTTTTTCAAAGGATAAGCCTAACACAGTAACTTGCTATGATAGTAGGTGTAGTGTTGTACCATGATTAGATTACAAAGGCAATGCAATTGGTTACCTCGTCACTGTTTTTCATACCTATTATGTTGGGGAGCCCTTGGACTCTAACACTCGGCAGACCTTTCATTTCAGGCTGCGTGAAGAATAAATTTGTTGCCATGACAAACTCGGAAATAAAAGCTTTTCAAGTGGGATGTTGTGCAGGTAGCTCAGTTTTTGCAGCAGAAAACTGTGAACTGACATTGGCCCAAAAGAAAGCCGAGGAAAAGATACATTCCAATACATCTAAATTATTTCAAAGTGTGGCCCTGTGATGTAGAGAAAGACTGGATTCCATATTTCCCTATGACATAGAAGAAGGAAACTATGCTGGCTCATGGAACAATGCAAAATACCCCACCATATTCCTTTGTAACCTATTCTCACAGATCCATAGATTCTACCATTCACCTATAAACTAAAAGCAAGTTATAGCGGCCAAGTAATCTGCCGAAAGTTTATGACTGGGTTGTGGGAGGGAACTGGAGCACCAATGAAAACCCATGAGATCCCAAGGAGGGCAAGCGAAGTCCATCGAGGAAGGCCAGGATTGAAACTGGGTCACTGGAACTGATTGGCAGCAGCTCTACTGACAACACCACTGAGCTGCTACAGGTACATTGTTCTGCGGGGAAAGCTTGTTCCCACAGAAGCAAGAAAGTTTTACCACTATTGTACCTCTACAAAGGGAGATAAAATTGCTTATGATCTTTATGAAGCCCTGTCCCACAACATTTGAACAGTCTGCCTTTGAAAGCAATAGAAAAAGTACCACAGTGAATGTATCAAATGATTTTGCAAGCCATTATGGGTTTGCACTATAAGTTGACCAGAGGAGGCCAATTTGAAAAGTGTGTTGGTCAGACCCCAATAGGAACTAACTCACATCAGAATCATTTCTAGTAATTTCAAAACTGTAACAAGAGCAAAGACCAGTTTTTGGTAACATAGGATCCACTTTTCCTCAGAGGTAGTATATATCTTGAGCAATTTGCATGCATGTATCTTCTTTATTATACAGCATCATTGAGGAATTTTGCAGAAACAGGAGGTGGAACAGCAGTAAGCATTGCGAATAGAATCCCTGCACAGAGGAGGTCATTCCAATGCTATCAAATTGGTAGAATAAAACCACAACTTCATTTCTTGTCCTAGCATGATAAGATCTTTCTAAAAATTCGCTTACTGTATCGCATTCACTTTCGAAGATTCCTATTGAATCTGGCTCCCACATGTTTTCAGACAGTTCAGTCCAGATCACAGAGTTATACAGTCATAGTTTGACAACACAGAAACAGGCCCCTAGATCCAACTACATGCATCCGAAGGCATCTTCATGAACTAGTACCATTTGTCTTCATTTGGTCCACATCCCCTTAAGGAGATCACAATAACTCACAGAAAAAAATAACAACACACATTTCCACAAATCACCAATGGATCCTTTGCCAGTCACATCTAAGCACAATCCATCTATTTTCTTCCACTTAAAATCATCCACAAGCTTGTCTCAAGAGAGCAAATACTCTCTTGACTTTATTGGTCTGTGGAGGACAATCATACCTTCTCCAGTCTATCCAAATAAGCAGTCTCTCATCCCTGACACTGTTACAGAAAACCCCTTCTTTATCTTCTCCAAAGCCTTCACAATAATCATTTATTTTCTTGAGTAATAGTGCTGTGTCTAATGGTCTCCTGAGGTTACAATTAATAGTCTTGAGAATAATCAACCTTTAGATCTGCAACACTGCCCTCTTAAATATTGCACCCAGAATAGAATATGATTTAATAAGGCTTTAGTATAGCTTCCTTATTCTTAAATCTATTTCCTCTATTAACAAGGTCAAGCATTGAAAGCTTGAGAGAAAAGTAAACCCTGAAATGTTTCTCTAATGGAGGAGAGAGTGGTAGAGAGGCAAGAAGGTCTCCCAATGGAAATGGTGAGCAACTGAGGCTTGGCATTGAGATGATATTATTCAACTGGACACTAACGAGCTGCTTTCTTGAACATATACTGTAATTCCCAAGGCTGCCGTTCAAAAGCTATGAATTTTTGTTATCATCCTTTTAATGAAACACAGATTTCTGATCAGCAATACAACTTACTAACTACTTCTGAGGTAACTTTATTCTATATCTTATTTCATAATTAGAAAATCTTCTGTTGTAGAATGACTTATTGCGAAAAGTACACACTTACACTGGCACAATCCTTTTGGGAGAGTTTCCCTATAAGTTCTCAATTTGAATCACTTCACAAGCACAATCTTGAGACTTTGGAGATGACAGCAACTTTTAACTGTTCATTTTTTGAACATGTGGAACTTGATCATAGAGACAGGAAGGAAATGTACAGATGGGGGTGGGGAATGTGGTAGAGGACAGATTTAAATTATGCTAATACTAAAATATAACCCACAACACAGTGAAAAGAACAGAAGACTGCACAGAAGTCAATGGATGGTTAATAAATACAAATAGTGACACTAAATCAGAAAAGATCTGATTGTCACATAGCTGATCAAAACAACAGATATGCTTCTTCAAGCTGTAGAGAAAGCTGCAATATGAATTCACACCGAACACATACTAAGGAGATTTCAATGAGTTACAAACTGTGTGCAGCTGTGAATTGATATAAAACTGCTTATTTGATGCAGCTAACATTCCTTCTTTTAATTAATTTCAATCTGGCCTACCTGACCTATCACAAACAAAAGAAAATCTGCAGATGCTGGAAATCCAAAGCAACACACAGACAAAATGCTGGAGGAACTCAGCAGGCCAGGCAGCGTCTATGGAGAAGAGTACAGTTGATGTTTCAGGCCGAGACCTTTCATCAGGACTTACGATATTACCCGAAGGTGGAGTTTAGGAATGTACTCTTCTGGCCCAAATTTTGTCAAGGAGAATGCTCATGATTTGCTGATTAATTATTCCCTTGCCACATGGTTTGTGCTTAAATATGAACAGATGAATTTACCTTTTTATTGTTTCTTAAACCATTATCTCATATTTTTAAAGTTCAAACTAAATAAAAGAAGCACAATAGAATCAATGGAGGACTGACCCCAGCAGGACGGACAAACAACTGATGTACAAAAGAGAACAAACTGTGCAAATACAAAACGGGAAATTTTATGTCTAAATAACTTTTCTATTAGGAACAAGTTGTGTGAGGGAGAATGGGAGATATTGAGTAAACACATAAACGCATTTAGAAATTATTCCCAGGCAGGTGGGGTTGTAGCCAAAAGAGAGAGTTTTAATACAGTTAACAGGAGAGATGAGATTTTCTTTTTGTAGCAAACCTTTGGGAAAGCCATCCTTTAAAGAATAAAAGAAGACATTTCCATATACTTGAAAAGGGAAAAAAAATTCAGTTATTTGGAAAGAGCAGCAAAGTAAGACTGACTGAAGGTCTTTCACAGCTCTGTGCAGTGAGATTCTAAGAATTAACACTTCAGACAAAAGGTTGTCTTCTTTTCCTGTGGCCAGAATCTGGGTCACAGTCAGTTGTTTTCTATTGAGAGTGTTGATGCCATCAGCCCAGATATTAAAAGGCATTGCAACATTTCCAAAACAAAAACACCTCTGCACCAGGAAAGCAGGTTGAAATGGCAGTAGAGAAGGGGGTAATTGAGGAGGGGCTTGGGTAAGTTACATACAAGGCACCTGGCAGCAAAATCCTAGTGTTTTTGACAGGTTCAGGTGATTCTCCACAATTGAATAGGCTCTGCACATTGTGTGGAAAGGCCTTTGTCTGTTAGCTCCATGGGTGGCATTGTAGAGGAAGGCAGTACTGGACCTGGAATTTCAAGAGGTGCACTCCGGGAGAGTAGGAGATGAGGCACTGGAGAAAGAGTTGTTAGATATGCACTTGTTCAAAGTTCAAAGTACATCTATTATCAAAGTATGTATAGATCATACAACCTTGAGATTCGTCTCCTTAAAGACAGCCAGAAAACAAAAAATCCAAAAGAACCCGTTTAAAAAAAAGACCAACAAACACCCAATGTGCAGAGAGAGGGGAAAAAAAAACACAAATCATGCAAACAATAAAAGCAAGCAACAGCAGTCAGAATGAAAGTGAGTCCACAGACCCGAAGCCTGGTGCTGCCGGAGGTGGCCCACAACCTCAGCTCATCACACAGAGCAGCAAAACACCGCAGAGTTCACAGACACAAAGCCCAGAGGTGGCCCACAGCCATAGCCATGGTGCAGCAAAGAGCGGAGCAAACTTCGCGGATCAGTGAGTAAAACTGGCCCGCACCGCACCTCTGGTTGCCTTCTTGTATTGTGGGAGGTGTGAAGCTGAGATGTAATTGGGAGTTTGTTGTAGGGTATCAGAAGAGTAATGGGGCAGTGGTTGGGAGGTATTGTTGGTGGTTAAAGGCGTATCAAAGACTTTGTTGGGAAGTATTAGGTGCACTGCACAGAAGAATTTCTAGTACTTGTTTCTCACTTGACCCATTATGTAAGGATGTAGAAAAAAATTGGTCTTCCAAAGAGAGTTAATTCCCTTGAATGTTTACTGCTTAATCCAGATATAGAACTTGAGATGATTCGCTTGCCTTTCAAAATTGTCTGTTCCCTGAGCAAGAACCTATGAAAAGCAGGGGGAGGCAATTTGTCCCTTTGTGTCTAACTAATCATTCAACGAGATCATGGTTGATCTTTTAATTCAGAGCCACTTCACCGCAAAACCTCACATTTCTTGATTCCCAAAGCACACGGAACTATTTTGGCCTCTGCCTTGACAAATCCCCGGTTTTGCCTGCTGCTGGTAACCGAGATTGAGGTCAAATCGTTCGGATAGAGATGGTGCTCGGCACTCGGTGTCGGAGGGCCGATCGGAGGCTCGAAGTTTTCGGACGACTCAGAGTCGGACTGTGGTCGGGCATGGCAGGGAGAGTTTTCTTCCTTCTCCCGTCCGCGTGAGATGTGGGATATTCAAGAGACTTTGAACTTTTTACTGTGCCACGGTCTGTTCTTCATCAAGTTATGCTATTGAGGCACTGTTGTAACTATATGTTATAATTATGTGGTTTTGTTCGTTTTTTCAGTCTTGGTCTGTCCTGTGTTTTGTGATATCACACCAGAGGAATAATGTATCATTTCTTAATGCATGCATTACTAAATGACAATAAAAAGAGGACGGCGTGTCCTCATAATCTAATCTAATCTATGCTCAGTGGCTGAGCCACCACAGCCCTCTTAGACAGAGAATTCTAAAGATTCACAAAGCTTTAAGTGGAGATAGTTCATCTCATCTCATTTCCCAAAGGTCACCCCTTTAATTGAAGCTTTGACTTCTGGAAGTAGACACCCAAGCCAGGGCAAGCATCTGCCCTGTCAGGTCCCATAACAATTTTCAATATTTCAATGGGATTACTTCCCATTCTTCTCAACACAAGAGAGGACCAACCAAATCTGCTTAGCTTCTCCTCTTATGGCAAATCTCCTATATGATTAAATTAGTGAAGCTTCCCTCAATCACAAGTATATCCTTCTTTGGGTAGTGTGTCCAGGCATGTACACATTATTCCAGGTGCAGTCTCACTAGGGCTCTACGTAATTGGAATAAGATGTGCCTATTCTTTATTCAAATCCTTTTTCAATAAAGATCAACTTGACTTTCTAATTGAATATTAACTGTCAATGATTTGAATACAAGTCCATAAAGCCATTTTTTCTTAGCATCATGTTGATTCTCTTATCTACTACCAATAATTCTATACAATACTCTATTGTCTTCCACTTGAGAAAACTTCAGCGCAGGTTTTATTTTCCTAATCTCCAGGGATAATCTTATATACAGTATTCTCTCCCAGGACCACTCCTCGTCCAATGTAGATCTACAGTGCACCAACTCTAAGATAAACCTAACTGGATTTAAGCATAGAGGCTTAAACAGCACAGAGATCGTAATAAAACATTGTACAACTTCAGCAAGGTTTCCTTACCTGTTGTACTCCAACTATCTTGCCACAAAGGTCAACTTGCCATTTGTCTAACTTATTGTTTGTGAGACCTGCATGCTTATGTGCCTCATGAAATGATGCAGCAAGTTCTCTCTGTACACCCACATTTACTAGTTCCTTATTGTTTACATTGTAGTGTGTATTTTTGCTCTTTGTATGGTAATGGATAACCTCACGTTTTCCCATCATTTATTTTATCTGCTACCCTCTTGCTACTTTCCCCCTTTGTTACCTTTCCTGCAGCACAGGCTTGCTTTCTGAAAAATACTCTCGCTTCTAATCTGATTCCCAACAGTCCAAGACAAAAGGACAAAAAGGCTTCTTTTTAAATTGTATCGCTCACTACTTCAGGACATCAGTCAGTTTGTGGGCAATATTTGATAAACATCACAAGTGAATGGCAAGTTTACACCAATCACTCTGCACTGACTTTCAGCAGCAACTTGTCATCCAGTTTCCCATTGACAAGATCTTTGGGGGTCTTCACTGAATGGAGATGTAAAAGAGCCAGCCATTCATAAATAACTCCATTGTTGTGGACAGACACGGAATACTCTGCCAAAGAGATCACCTCCTGACCCCTACACTATCTCTGAGGTTCAAGCCAGAAGTGTAATGAAACATTTACCACTCACTTAGATGGGTGCAGCCACAGTAACATTCAACAAGCTTAATAATGACTGGGGCAAACCAGTTTGATTGACGCCTTGCCATTAAACTCGGCATTGTGATCCCTGCTCAACTAGCACACTGCAGATTCTGTATGACCAACCAACCTTTAAACTAAAATACAGCAACCGGCAGTACAGCAGTTAAATTAATGGAATAACAAGACATAGACCTGAGTTCAAGGCCATCATAGGCAAAGCACAAAACGCCCGAAGAACTCAGCAGGCCAGAAAAGAGTACAGTCGATGTTTCAGGCCGAGACCCTTCTTCAGGACCCACTCAGAGTGCTGTTGAAGGGTCTCGGTCCAAAACGTCACCTGTTTATTCATTTTCATAGACGCTGCCTGACCTGCTGAATTCCTCCAGCATCTTGTGTGTGTTGCTTTGGATTTCCAGCATCTGCAGATTTTCTCATGTTTGTGTCAAACCCATCATTGCAGCTTTGGAGTTTAAATTCAATTAATCATTTTTAAAAATCAATCTGCTACTGAATTATTGTTGAAACTTATTTCGTTCAGTAACGCCTCTCAGAGCCAAAATGTCCAATATGAGACTCTAGATGCTCTACGTGTTTGATTACACTGGACAACAAAGATTTTGCTTCCTGAAAACGTTTGGGTGTATCTTATGGATTTTGGGGAGCTGATCATGAAAATCACCAGGAATTTCTCTATCACGCACTTTTTTTTAGGTTGCCTATATATACTATTTCATTTCATAATTCAAGTCAGAATAACTGATGTCAAGAATAAGGAAGGCATTTCTGTTGGTTCACAAATCAAAAAGGTCATTAATGACAAGCAACTCAAAGAACTTCTAGTGGGACAAGAGAAAATTACATGGAGGCATTCAAGGATGTTGAAAATTTTCTTGGCAACTACTGATCACCAAACTACGTGCAGCTGTTTGACAACATGTTTCAAGCATACAAAACCATGAAGTGCAACATGTCACTAAAGATTCATTTTCTGCTTTCCCATTTAGACTTCATCCCTGCAAACCTTAGTGGTGTCAGTAACAAGCATGCTGAAAGTTTTCACCAGAACATTGTGGTCATACTGAATTCTCTTTATTCTTTCAAAGTAACACCAAAGTAGTCATAGAAAAGTGAAACATGGAAATAGGTCCTTTGGCCCAACTGATCCATGCCAAACCATTTAATTTGCCTACACCCATCGACCTGCACTTGCACCATAGCCCTCCATATCCTACCATTCATGTACCTATCCAAACTTCTCCGTAACATTGAAATAGTGTTTGCAGGCACCACTTGCACTGGCAGCTCGTTCCACACCCTCATGACCCTCTGAGTGATGAAGTTTCTTCTCTTGTTCTCCTTAAACTTTTCACTTTTCCCTCAACCCATGACCTCTAGTTGTAGCCTCATCCAACCTCAATGGAAAAAGACTGCTTGCATTCATCTTATCTATAATCCTCATAATTTTGTATACATCTGTCACATTTCCCCTCAGTCTTCTGTGTTCCAAGGAATAAAGCCCTAACCTATTCAATCTTTCCATTTTACGCAGGTTCTCCAGTCCTGGCAACATCCTTATAAATTTTCTCTGAACTTTTTTGGTATCACAAAAATGTTACAGGAATCAATCTTATCATATTAAACAACACATTAACTAACAAAACTTAATTGAATCTTTACCTCTTTGTGAAAAGCTGATCAGCAGTTTTTCCTGGCTGTCATCTACAGAAATACAGCCATCTTGAAGGTCTTTCAAAGCATTTAAATTGAACAACTCATTTATCTGTTTAGTGTATTTGTAGTGATAGCATTCACTGTGACTTCAACAGTGGAGCTGAGGAAGTTCAATGACATCAGCTGCCCACATCAAAACAAGAATTTAAAACATTCAGGTGTCATCATGTTAAACAGAAACGTGGACAGTAAATGTAAGCCGGCATTTCAGAAAATAATATGGGTAACCCTCACTTCCCACAGTCCGATTCACAACGCATTTGCTCAACACAGAGGCAAGAAGAACAAATGAACTGTTATTAGTGACCCCATACAAAAGGGAAATTGTTCCAAATTTTATTGTTTCTTTTCAGCATTTCTTCGATGATTTCCATGTCAAACATACATTAACAAGTTTAACTCATCCTGTTGGAATTCCCTGGCGAGTTGTCCAGCTGGGGTGAGTTGGGTCTGCCAAATGTTTTGACAAGTCTGCTACCTTAACAAGGTCTAGCTGGTATTTTTCATTGAGGTCCTCTTCTTGGGCCAGTACGGTATGCAACAGACTCCCCCACCCAGCCCCCACAGCCATCCATCTATCTTACACAGTGACATTCCCTGATCATTTCCTGCTCCAATTTCAACCTCCCATTTTCTCTCCCTAATCTTATATCCGCACTACGTCCACTGTCCATAGCTCCTTGAAAATGGCTGAATAGGTTGATGAAATGAAAAAGACAGAGCTTGCCTTTTTTAGTCAAGATACTGAGTTCAAAGATCAGGAAATTCTGTTGTGATTTTATGACAATCTGGTTAGGCTGCATCTGGAGTACTGGTAAGTGGAGACCTTGGAGAGAGTGCAGAAAAGGTTTACCCAAATGCTTCCTTGATTAGAGAGCATGTGCAGTAAGGAGAGGTTGGGGAAATTTGAGTTGTTTGCTCTGGAGCGGCTGACAGTAGATGCAATAGAAGTTTCTAAGACTATGGGGGACATAGATAGAGTAGATATCTGGTATCTCTTTCTCAGAATCAAAATGTCTAATACTAGGGGGCATGCATTTAAAGTTAGAAAGGGATAGGTTGAAGAGAGATATGTATGAAATTTTTTTACACATATTGATGGGTGCCTGGATTGCAGACCCAGGTGTGGTAATAGAGCAAATACGATAGAGATGTTTAAGAGACTCTTAGGTAAGCCCATGAATATGCAGAGAGTGGTGACATAGAGACTTGTGTAGGCTGAAGGAACTAGTTTAGTAGGTTTTTAATTACTAATTTAATTAGATCAGCACAACATAATGGCAGAAGGCGCAGTCCCTGTGCTGTGAGGTTCTTTGCTCTATCTCCTGACCATTTTCCTGCATCTTTCAACTAACCCATCCCCCCAACCCCACAACACCACCTTTTTTCTAATTTTCTCCTCTACCTCCAGTTGCTATCCATCTGCTCTTCATTCATTGAATTCCTAATCCAGCCGTATGGAGATCTGAGCCACACAGAGCGTTCCCAAGTGACGTTCTATATACAGTAAATGTAGCATTATTGCTCGCTCAATTGCCCTTGCATGATAATGTTGATGAGGAGGCCGAATGGATAATTATTTTTAATCATGAATTGGAGAGATAGAGATGATGTGAAAGATGGATTTTGATATTCAGCACTGGTGTAAAATAGTTAGTAAACCACGGTTGTAGCTGCAAGACAGAAGTGAAGATACCCCAAGACAGGAAAACAAAGTATTATTAAAGAAAGGAAAATATCTGGAAGGATAGATGAAGACAGATAGATAGGAAGGCAACATTGTCGAAGGTGGTAAGTGACAGAAAGGAAGGAAAACTGATAATCATTCTTGGCAGGAGATTTTTCAGAATCTTCAGATTGAGAAGCAGGTGAATGATGAGAGAAAGTAGCCACATTCTACCTCCAGTGAAAGGAAGATTAATTAGCAAATGGGATCTAAATTATAATATCTAGAGAATGGCAATAGAGTTGGTACTCCAGGATCCATAGATTTACTGAGTTCCTGCCGCATTTTGAGTCCACATTCAAGATTTCCAGCATCTGTAAAATCTCTTCCTTTTATAATTTATTCGTGTTTATTTGCCTAATTCTGAATTTGTTGTATTGACATTCGCAGTATTTTACATTTTTATAGTATTACTACAGATTTTTACAGCGTGGATTTTCTGCTTACAGGAGATGAAAATCCACTGGGTAGTAGAGCGTGAGGTGATCAAGCAATACTGCATTCTGTGCGACACTTCAAACTGACAGAGAGCACAGTGAAACGCAGCCTTCCCTCTACACATGAAGTTTGGACCCAGAGGATGTGCATCTCCACCTAAGCTTCATGTCCCTGATCTCTTTACTGCATTTAGCTGTCACTCTTAGTGCAGTCTCATCATACATTTAGGTTAATTCCACATTTCCATTGCACTTGCGCTTGCATTTCCTGATTTCATTCTAAAATAGCTTGTTCTTATATTAAGACTATGCCCTTCCATTCTGAATTCCAACCCTCTCCTCCCTGAAGCTAGGCCACACCAACAGCAACGAAACTTACACCAAAATCCATGACCTTTCCCACTAAGGATTAGATTGCAGATTCCATCAACCACACTAGGAAGTATGAGAGTTCTTCCTTGTTGGGGGTCTAGATCCCAGAACTGCCTCCCCAGGAACTTTGTAGTTGTATTTTCACCACAACGCACTGCAACAGTTCCATAAGATCAAATATCTTATGGGTAATGAATGTTCGCCTTGATAGCAACGTCTATGTCCAGAAAAATGAATTAATTTACCTATATATATGTAAAGCTACTGTCTTACCATCTTCTGATCCTGCGTCTTCCAGAGTCCAAAGGCAGTTTGCTTGGTGGCAGATAAGCAGTGCTCCTCAGCAGCTGTCGGTTCTGTGCAGTAAATCTGAGAGTAGGCAGGCTACTTCACAACCCTGTCTCTAATGTGTGACTCAAAGTCACAACCCCACAACAGAGCCAAGTCACCAAAACAATGAGTCATGGTCGATGCTGCACATGGGCATTTTGGAAAAAGTCTAAACTGGAACTTGCTGACTACTTTTAAAATTGAAAATGCCTATAAACCAAGTTGGAAATGAAATACCATTTTCAGCTCACCACAACAGAATATTTTAGGAAAATGAAATCAAACATGTTATTCATAATCTACATAGAAAATAATTGCAGGATCTCTCCGTGGCAGAGAACAAGGCTACCAGTAAAATATTAAAAATATATAAAACCACATGACACCCGGCCATTGGCAAACTCCAAACTACACAGGCCTCATTGCTTCTGCATTCAGACAATCTGTGATCCATCGATGTGGACCCATTTGATTCAACATGTAAATAAACAACCATAACAGCTGCACTACCTGCCTGATTTTGGAAACATTGCTCCCCAGGGTGCCACCACTGTACCTTTGCAATTCAAATTGTTTCTGTCACTTTTCTGTTGGACTCGAGGTGTTGCCTTCTACTGTAGAAGGTCCCTGCAGCTAATGCATACACGGATGTTTTTAGACCTGTCTTTCGACACCTGTCAGAACTTTAAACTGGAATTCAATGCCAGAGCCACGTGTTATGCTGCTGACATTATGATATTGCTGGACAAAGCTGTCACATATAAAATTGCTTGAACATTAGAAACAGAAGCGGGAGGGGGAAGGGCCTTTGGTCCCTTGCATATTGTTTGCCAGTTAGTATTATGGGTAACCTTTGATTTCAGCATTACTTTCAATT
Organism: Mobula birostris; assembly: GCF_030028105.1. Classification (NCBI taxonomy): domain Eukaryota; kingdom Metazoa; phylum Chordata; class Chondrichthyes; order Myliobatiformes; family Myliobatidae; genus Mobula; species Mobula birostris. The sequence goes on along the minus strand of NC_092375.1, from coordinate 81,730,873 downwards.
TCCTGGGTGTCCATATCTTTGGTGATCTAACCTGGACCCAACATGGCAGCAGCTATATTTCATTAGGAGTTTGAGGAGATTTGATATGTCACCAAAGACACTTGCAAGTTTCAGCTCCATCATGGCCATCCTTAGTTCCCAGGACATCTTCAAGGAGTGAAGACTCAAATGGCAGCATCCCTCATTAAGGACCCCCATCACCCAGATCACGCCTTGTTCTCATTGCTATCATCAGGGAAGAGGTACAGGTGTCTGAAGGCACACACTCAACGATTCAGGAACAGCTTCTTCCCCTCTGTCAACCGATCTCTGAATGGAAAATGAATCCATGAACACTCTCTCTATTTTTTTATTTCTATTTTTGCACTATTTATTTAATTTAACTACTCTATTTTTTATATATATACACACACTAAAATTTACAGTATTTTTTCTTTTGTTATGTATTGCATTGTATTGTTGTTGCAACAAATTTCACAACGTGCTGGTGATATTAAACCTGAATCTGATTCTGACTACCCTGTACCAATCCCGTACCTTTTGATTTCCTTGATATCTGAAATTCAATAGATATTTGCTGTGAATTAGAACTGAGGCTGCATAACCATCCTGGATAGACAATTCCAAAGGTTTATTGGGTGAAGTGATTTCTTCTTATCTCAATCATGAATGGCCGACTGCTTATTTTGGGACTGTGAACCCCCATTTAGATATCCCCACCATATTCATCCTTCATAACCATCTTTCAACCAAAAACACAGAAAAAATGTAGAACCGCAATAGATAGAGACTTTATTGATCCCAAAGAAAATTTCCATGTCACAGAAGCATTACAAGTGCACAGATATACAAATATTGGAAGGGAAGTAAGAAAGAATAAAAAAAAAGTTACCTCAAACAGTCTAACAGGAGGGTCATCACTTCCCCAGCTAAAGGTTGATTCATTATAGAGTCTAATGGTTGAGGGTAAGAATGACCTCATATAGCGCTCTTAGGAGCAGTACAGCTTTCTTTGTCTGTTACTAAAATTGCTCCTTTGTTCAGCCAAGGAGCCATGCAGAGCGTGAGAAACATTGTCCAGAATTGCCAAGATTATCCGAGGGTCCTTTGTTTTACCCCAGCATTCAGTGTGTCCAGTTTGACTCCTACAACACAGCCAGCCTTTCTAGTCAGTTTATTCAGCCTGTTGGCATCACCCGTGTAGATGTCATTGCCCCAGTACACTACCACATAGAAGATTGTACTTGCAACAACAGACTGGTAGAACATGAAGGTGAGGCCTGCATACTCCAAAGGACCTCATTCTTCAGGAAGTAGAGGTGACACTGACCTTTCTTGTATACAGCCTGGGTTGGTTCTCCACTCAAGTCTGTCATCCAGGAGCACCACCAGATACTTGTGGGTCCTCACCACATCCACGTCCTCACCACTAATAGTAACAGGCAGCAATGCAGGCTTAGTCTTCCTAAAGTCCATCACCATCTCCTTTGTCGTACTGATGTTGAGATACAGCTTGCCCTATTTGACAAAGTCCTCCACTGGGGCCTTGTATTCATCCTCCCAACCTCCCTTTATACAGCCAACTGTTGCTGAATCTTCAGAGAATTTCTGCAGATGACATGACTCAGTGTTGTATCTAAAATCCGAGGTATACAGGGTAAACAGGAAGGGAGCCAATACAGTGTCCTGATGGGTGCTCATCGCAATGTCTGACACACAGCTCTAAAGCTGCACAAACTGTGGTCTGCCAGTCAGGTAGTCCATTATCCAGGATACAACGGAAGTGCCAATCTGCATTGAACAGAGCTTTGCCCCCAGCAATGAGGGCTGCATGGTATTGAAGGTACTTGAGAAATCAGAAAACATGATCCTCACAGTGCTGCCCTGCTTATCCAGATGGGAGTAGGCTCTGTTCAGCAGGTAGATGACAGCATCGTCAACTCCAATGTGCTCCTGGTAGGCAAACTGCAGGGGATCGAGGGCTGATCTGACCAGGGGTCGGAGGTGAGCCAGGACCAGCCTCTCTAGGGTCTTAACAATGTGTGATGTCAGGGCCACTGGACGGTAGTCATTCAAGGCTTTTGGTCGGCCCTTCTTGAATACTGGGACCACACATAATGTTTTCCACACAGTCGGGGCCCTTTCCAGGCTGAGATTGAAGTTGAAAATGAGCTGGAGAATTCCACATGGCTGCTCAGCACACTCCTTCAGAACCACGGGGTTCACATCATCCAGACCCAATGCTTTGCCCATGTCTGAGTTTCCCCAGAGCCCTTCTCTTTCTCACCCGCTCAGTAGTGAAGGTGAGTCCATGATAACTGGGGAGTTGGTGGAAGGCGGGGGCTGGGTGAGGTGAAGGTCAGGATGATAGCAGTCGGTATGTGGAGGTGTGGATGGTAGGTGCAGGGCAAGGAAGGGATGTAGACAGTGGTAGCCTGTGTTGTTCATCCCCGTGTTGAACCGGAGGGGGGAGGGAAGGCATTAGTGTTGAGAGAGCATTGGGTGCCTCGACACCTGGACTGATGTGCTGAACAGGAGAGTAATTGTCAAACCCATTGAAGAATTAGATAAACCATTAGCCCATTCATGGCTGTATTCTGAGGCTCTACAGCTAGGCTGATTGAAGCCAGTGATGTTCTTCATGCCTCTCCACATCTCCTGTGTGCTACTCTGCCCAAGCTTGTTCTCCAGCTCTCTCCTGTGTTCCTCTTTAGCCACCTTGATCTTCTCCTTTCGTTCCCTCTGCACATGTTTCAATTCCTCTTTGTCTCCTGATCTAAAGGCTCTCTTTTAGAGTTTAGCTTTGCTGATTGCTGTTTGTGTTAGTGTCCAGTTTCCAAGTGCTTGTGCAGTCCAACTATGGGGAAGAGTGTAGGGTCATTTCATAGATCTGTGTCTAAATATTGTATAATTTCTTAATGCATGCATTACTAAATGACAATAAATGAGGACTGTGTGTCTTCATAATCTAAAATTAGCTGAAAAGTAACTGAGGATAAAGAGCCACTGTGCCTCTTAACAAACATCCAGTCTGAAGAGGTGGACAAGCAGTTCTACACCCAACTGCGAAGTATTGCAGATGTCAGATATCTGAAAATACTGGAACACTCACAACACGCTGGAGGAACTCAGTGGGTCGGGCAGCATCCGTGGAAAAGATCGGCCGACCTTTCGGGCCGGAACCCTTCGTCAGGACTGAAGAGCGAAGGGGCAGAGGCCCTATAAAGAAGGTAAGGGGAGGGTGGGAAGGAGAAGGCTGGAAGGTTCCAGCTGAAAAACCAGTAAGGGGAAGGATAAAGGGGTGGGGGAGGAGAGGCAGGGAGGGGATAGGCAGGAAAGGTGAAGAAAGATTAGGGGAAAACATAATGAGTAGCAGAAGGAGGCGGAACCATGAGGGAGGTGATGGGCAGCTGGGGGAGGGGGCAGAGTGACATAGGGATAGGCGAAGGGAGAGGGAGGGACTTCCCGGAAGTTGGGAGATTCTATGTTCACACCAAGGGGCTGGAGACTACCTAGATGGTATATGAGGTGTTGCTCCTCCAACCTGAGTTTAGCCTCATCATGGCAGTAGAGGAGGCCATGTATGGACATATCTGAATGGGAGTGGGAAGCAGAGTTGAAGTGGGTGGCTACCGGAAGATCCTGTCTGTTGTGGCGGACAGAGTGGAGGTGCTCAACAAAGCCATCCCCCAATCTGCGTCGGGTTTCACCGATGTAGAGGAGGCCGCACCGGGAGCACCGGATGCAATAGATGACCCCAACAGACTCACAAGTGAAGTGTTGCAACACTTGGAAGGACTGTTTGGGGCCCTGAATGGTGGCAAGAGAGGAGGCGTAGGGACAGGTGTAGCATTTACGCTTATAGGGATAAGTGCCGGGTGGGAGATCCGTAGGGAGGGACATGTGGACCAGGGAGTCGCGGAGGGACCGATCCCTGCGGAAGGCGGAGAGGGGTGGAGAGGGAAAGATGTGTTTAGTGGTGGGGTCCTGTTGAAGGTGGCGGAAGTTGCGGAGGATAATGTGCTGGATCCGGAGGCTGGTGGGGTGGTAGGTGAGGACAAGGGGAACTCTGTTCCTGTTGTGGTGGCAGGAGGATGGGATGAGAGCCGAAGTGCAGGAAATGGAGGAGATGCGGGTGAGGGCATCATTAATGACAGTAGAAGGGAAACCACGATCCTTAAAGAAAGAGGACATTTGAGATGTCTTGGAACGGAAAACCTCATCCTCGGAGCAGATGCGGCGGAGACGGAGGAATTGGGAATAGGGAATGGCATTTTTGCATTGATGGGAAATGGAGGTGTATAGGGATTGGACATCCATAGTGAAAATGAAGTGGTTGGGACTGGGGAACTGGAAGTTATTGAAGAGGTGGAGGGCATGGAATGTATCCTGGATGTAGGTGGGGAGGGACTGAACTATGGCTGACAAAATGGAGTCCAGGTAGGCAGATACAAGTTTGGTGGGACAGGAGCAGGCAGAAACTATGGGTCTACCGGGACAGTCAGGCTTGTGGATCTTGGGGAGGAGGTAAAACTGAGCGGTACGGGGTGTGGGAATTATGAGTTTAGTGGCTGAGGATGGATGGTCTCCGTAGTTGATAAGGGTGGTGATGGTACGGGAGACAGTGGTTTGATGTTTTTTGGTGGGGTCCTGTTCCAGGGGTAAGTAAGAGGTGGTGTCAGAGAGTCAATTTCATCGACTTTACTTCTAACTTCCAACCAGCCCTCAAATTCACTTTGTCTATCTCGGACACTTCTCTCCCCTTTCTCGATCTCTCGGTCTCCATCCCTGGAGACAGATTGTCCACTGACATCTTCTACAAGCCCACTGACTCTCATAACTACCTCAAATATACCTCTTCCCACCCTGCCACATGCAAAAATGCCATTCCTTATTCCCAGTTCCTCCGTCTCCTCTGCATCTGCTCCCAGGATGAGGTTTTCCATTACAGGACATCTGAAATGTCCTCTTTCTTTAAGGATTGTGGTTTCCCTTCTACCGTCATCAATGATGCCCTCACCCGCATCTCCTCCATTTCTCGCACTTCGGCTCTCACCCCATCCTCCCGCCACCACAACAGGGACAGAGTTCCCCTTGTCCTCACCTACCACCTCACCAGCCTCCGGACCCAACACATTATCCTCCGCAACTTCCGCCACCTTCAACAGGACCCCACCACTAAGCACATCTTTCCCTCTCCACCCCTCTCCACTTTCCGCAGGGATCGGTCCCTCCACGACTCCGGTCCACACGTCCCTCCCTACGGATCTCCCACCTGGCACTTATCCCTGTAAGTCCAAGTGCTACACCTGTCCCTACACCTCCTCTCTTGCCACCATTCAGAGCCCCAAACAGTCCTTCCAGGTGAGGCAGCACTTCACTTGTGAGTCTGTTGGGGTCACCTATTGCCTCCAGTGCGGCCTCCTCTACATCGGTGAAACCCGACGCAGATTGGGGGACTGCTTCGTCAAGTACCTCCGCTCCGTCCGCCAAAACAGACAGGATCTCCCAGTAGCCACCCACTTCAACTCTGCTTCCCACTCCCATTCAGATATGTCCATACATGGCCTCGTCTACTGCCATGATGAGGCTAAACTCAGGTCGGAGGAGCGACACCTCATATATCCTCTAGGTAGTCTCCAGCCCCTTGGTATGAACATAGAATTCTCCAACTTCTGGTAATTCCATCCCCCTCCCTTCCCCTATCCCTATCTCACTCTGTCCCCTCCCCCAGCTGCCTATCACCTCCCTCATGGCTCCGCCTCCTTCTACTACCCATTGCATTTTCCCCTATTCCTTCTTCACCTTTCCTGCCTATCACCTCCCTGCTTCCCCTCCCCCATCCCTTTATCTTTCCCCTTACTGGTTTTTCACCTGGAACCTTCCAGCCTTCTCCTTCCCACCCTCCCCCCACCTTCTTTATAGGGCCTCTGCCCCTTCCCCCTACAGTCCTGACGAACAGCTCTGCCCCGAAACATCGACCGATCTTTTCCACGGATGCTGCCTGACCTGCTGAGTTCCTCCAGCGTGTTGTGAGTGCTGCTTTGACCCCAGCATCTGCAGATTATTTTGTGTTGAAAATACTGGAGTGAGGAGAGAAGCAGATCAAACACTTCAGATTGACAATGATCTCCACACATGCTACCTGATCTGCAGAATATTTTCCAGCATTTTTCATTTTTAATAGCATCACCTTCTAACCAGTTTTATGAGACTGCCCACAAAGTCTGTCCTTTGTTTATCCTGGAAAATGATAATAGAAGATGTTGTGAAGTTATTTAAGTCCCTTTTCAACACCCCTACCTATTTCATATTGACCCTTCTCAACTTTACACAGTTTACTCCAGGCATGCACATCAAGCACATTTAAAACAACTCAGCATAAACATTGAGCACCTCAGAAATGGGAGCACAGAGTCGATTAGATGGGAAAAACTGGGTAACACTCTCCAGGAGACACATGTGACTGCAGATGCTGGAATATGGAGCAACACACAAAACGCTGGTGAAACTCAGCAGGTCAGTCAGCAAGTATGGAGGGAAATGTCCAGTCAAGACTGTGTCCATTCTCCTCCATAGGTTCTGTCTCGCTCATCCAGTTCCTCCCATATTCTGTCTGTTGTTCCACTTGTTTCACAAGCAGAATTAACGTCACCATTTTTAAGCAGCAAATGTGTCACTTACTTTGACCCAGGATCATGTATTCAATTGATTAATCTTAGATAAGCTGAATTTGAGAGCTCTCTACATCAAGAGGGAAGTTTCTTTGCAAGGTTCGCCTGTTTACATCTTTTTGGAAATTTAGGCAGTAAAGTAAAACAGGTTATAACAAATTGGCAATGCTTTTCCTACTCTCTTCCTTTGCAGTATAGTTTATATTCACATAACCAACAAAAAAGGAGACTGTCTTCTTGCTGCTTGCTGCACTTCGCTATCTGGGCTTGGCTCCTGAATTTCATTTTATTAAGTCAGTTCTGTATTCTTTCATCTTTGTCCTCTCGCCTACAACCACTACCTGTCCTCATATTGTGTTATAGCTGCATCTGCTCAGGCTCCAAGTTCAAGAGTTCCATCTGTTAATCTTTTTCTCACTCATGCTTTTCCCTTTATTGTTTCTTTGATAAAATTCCTACAAAGCTCCTTGGAAAATGTCACTATATTACAGCTTTTATTACACTTCTAAAGTACGTAATTGTCTGTAACACGCAATGGGACGAGCTCTAGATAAAGCAGGCACCCTGCCTGTAGAAGGTAGAATGTTGGTCACCTACCCATAGGAAAGATGTAAGTAAGATTGAAAGAGCGCAGTGAAAATTTACAAGGATGTCACTGAGATTTGAGGGCCTGAGTTTGTAGGGAAAGATTGAATAGGTTTAGAACTTTATTCCCTAGAATGTAGAAGATTGAGGGGAGATTTGATAGAGGTATACAAAATTATGAGGGGTATAGATAGGATGACTGCAAGAAGGCTTTTTCCACTGAGGCTAGAGCTCATGGTTTAAAGGTGAAATGTTTAAGGGGAATGTGAGGGAGGCGACAGTTGTGGATGTGGGGTCGATTTCAACATTTATACTTTATACTTTATTGTCGCCAAACAATTGATACTAGAACATACAATCATCACAGCAATATTTGATTCTGCACTTCCCGCTCTCTGGATTACAAATCGATAGTAAGTATTAAAAATTTAAATTACAAATCATAAATAGAAAATAGAAAAATGGAAAGTAAGGTAGTGCAAAAAAACCAAGAGGCAGGTCCAGATATTTCGAGGGTACGGCCCAGATCCGGGTCAGGATCCATTCAGCAGTCTTATCACAGTTGGAAAGAAGCTGTTCCCAAAACTGGCCGTACGAGTCTTCAAGCTCCTGAGCCTTCTCCCGGAGGGAAGAGGGACGAAAAGTGTGTTGGCTGGGTGAGTCATGTCCTTAATTATCCTGGCAGCACTGCTCCGACAGCATGCAGTGTAAAGTGAGTCCAAGGACAGAAGATTGGTTTGTGTGATGTGCTGCACCGTGTTCACGATCTTCTGCAGCTTCTTCCTTCTTGGACAGGACAACTTCCATACCAGGTTGTGATGCACCCTAGAAGAATGCTTTCTACGGTGTATCTATAAAAATTAGTGAGGGTTTTAGGGGACAGGCCAAATTTCTTTAGTTTTCTCAGGAAGTAAAGGCGCTGGTGGGCCTTCTTGGCAGTGGACTCTGCTTAGTTGGACCAAGTCAGGTCATTTGTGATATTGACCCCGAGGAACTTAAAGCTCTTGACCTGTTCCACTTGCACACCACTGATATAAATTGGGTCGTGTGGTCCGCTACTCCTTCTGAAGTCAACAACCAATTCCTTCGTCTTGTTGACGTTGAGGGATAGGTTATTGTCTTCGCACCATGCCACCAGGTTCTTAATTTCCTCTCTGTACTCAAACTCATCATTAGCCGAGATACGGCCTACAATTGTTCTTTCATCAGCGAACTTATATATTGAGTTTGATGGAAACTTGGCTTCACAATCATGGGTGTACAGTGAGTACAGCAGGGGGCTGAGTACACAGCCTTGTGGGGCACCGGTGCTGAGAATGATTGTAGAGGAGAGCTTGTCCCCTATTTTTACAGCCTGCGTCCTGTCTGTGAGGAAGTTGAAGATTGGGTATGAAAGGCTATGGTCCAGCTTCAAGTCAATGGGAGTAGGCAGATTAGTGTTTTGGCATAGACTAGATAGATTTAATGACTGTCTCTGTGCTGGACTACTGCATGATTCTATGACTCTATGTCCTGGTTTACTGCCGCTCAGGGGCTGCGGTATAAGACAATGGGTTATTTAATTTAGCTTATGTCAAACAGACAAGCTGACTAAGTTGCTTATTTCAAAGAAGTTTGCAGACCCGATGGATAATATCATTCAGCATATCAAATAACTCATTTCTGCGGCAATTTGTTTGTCTGCATCATTGGTATGTCTTTTTAGTTTAGAGGAATTATACCTCCCTATTGCCCTTGCAATGCGTACGTACAAAGCTATGCAGTGAGTTAAACACTTCCTTAAAAATCACCCAAGACGGAAGCTTCCTTCAGGGTTTTTAATGAGATCTTACTTGTGAAACTGCAAAAAGTTAAATTAACTTATGTATTAAATTCAATAAGGAATTGACAAATGCCTGAATATACTAGTACTGTTGATTATTCTCATGATTGGTGTTAAGCAACGTAACACACACACAAAACACTCCCTAAATTTGCTGTGTAAACATCAGTAAACTCATGGCATAGCAATATCTTAATAATGATAAGCAATAAACAATACTTCCTTCAAAATATATCTACTAAATGTTTACCAATGTTAATAAAACTTAAGACTCACAGATATTACTGTTTCAAGGGTAAATAGAGAGGGAACAAAGATGGATGCCTTTCCACCATGGGAAATGATGCAAAAAAACAGCTTACATACAGGAAGTGATGTTCATACAAACCAACTGTGCTTCTAGATGCCAGAAAAATACCTGTGTTTTGGAAATGCTTTGTGTTTTAGAAATAGTTTGCAATTTGGAAATGTCTAAGATAGAAATCCTCTGTGAGTTTTGAATGTGTTTTAAGAATGTTGTTTGGATTTAAATGTGTATCACTGAAAATAGTTGAACTGTGCTTTAAACTACTTTGTTAGCTGAAAATATCCTCAACTTGGTATGGAGGAGGGACCCACCACTCAAACAGTACATTTTGGCAACTAAACACAGGGTGGAGAATAAACAGGAAAACAAAGTAGTCTTTGAAAATAGGGTAGTTACAGCATACCCTTCCTATAGTGAAATTACTCATGGCCATTTATATCCGATAGGACTTAAGGTCTTTGTTTGAGCTTAGAACTTCACAGTCAGTAATCTCAATCCCACCACAGCTGATGCCGAACATGGTCATGTTATACCAAAAGTATTATTTTTAAAGAATATATTATTTAGCAGCAGTCTAACTCAGAGGGCACTCAACAAGTACTATGGCACCCTACCTAATACTATGTATTCGATGGTCGACATCCTGGTTTCCTCCATTACGCAGGCAAATGCTGGTTGATATTATGATTGTGTGTAGTATATCAGAAATATGGGATAATACCCTGATTGCTCCTCAAATTGTCAAAATGAACATGATAAATGTTTTGTTGTTCAAGTCAGAGACTGGAATCTTGAAGGGATGGAACATCGAGTGTGACGCAGATTAGACAGACCAAACCCCGCTGTATGACCTGTTGGATTCAGACCATCACAATTTGTACCAGATCTCAACAATGTAACAATAATTTGTTCCTGGAGATAACAAATGAGCCCCTTTTAGACAGAAACCAAACACCCAGGTGGGGACCACATGCTTATGTGAAAAAACCTGGTGATTCATATCTTAATCCCAATGCAATGGGAAATCGAGTATTCTTGCAGGCACACATGAAGTAGCACCTACACCAGTAAACTCTAAAGGTACTAATGAAACCTGGAGAATAGAGGCTTGGGAACCTGCTCTAGAATTATTAAAAAGATTAACGATAGCCAGAAAAAGAGGGATACAAACACAGGTTCCTGTACCAGGAGCCACTGCAGCTTCTCCAGTACAAACTTCCCATCAAGCTTTTGGACCTCTGACAATTCAGAGTTTGCAGGCAGTATGCACTACACCTCCAGCTGATGCTGATGGAATTCTGAAATGGCTGCTTCAGGATGCCAGGAGTTTACAGGCCTTCTGGGCCAGTCATACACCACAACATATTCAGCAAATCTTATTAATGTTACTTCCCATAGCTTTGGTACAGCCTCCACATGAGTGTGGAAATCCATATCAGATACGTGCATGGATTTACAAACAAATAAATGGTAAAGTGGAGGACTTAGTAGTGTATTGAGTAAAGTAGTTGAAAGCCAGGGCTTAATAACAGTTTATAAAATCAGAGAACAAATGGCGAAGGCAGACTGGGATCTAGTTCACTCTATCACGTTACCCCTTCAACCGACTGAAAATCTCCACTCCAGAATAGTCCCTAATCGTGAACGATTTCAGGTTGTTGAAAAGATCCTGCACACAGACATGGTGGTAGCTAGATTACTGCTCATTCCCACACAAGGACAAAGAGGTGCTGGCGCAGGATCCTCCCCTTTTCCAAGGGAAAAGGTCAGGAGCAAAGTTCTCCAGTTAGACTCCTTCCTTGGGTCAATCGCATTCACAGCGTTCTCCTTCATCAGCCCCTCAGCAGGGAAGATGTAAGTTTTATGGAGACCGTCTGCCTTAGCAAGAAGTAATCACCTATTCTGCTTCCCTCGCAATGCGTATGTACAAAGCCATGCAGTGAGTTAATCACCTGAGACGGAAGCTTTCTTCTGGGTTTTTAATGCGATCTCAGTAGTGAAACTGCAGAAAGTTGAGTAAAGTACATATTAAGTTCAATACAGAATCGTCACGTGCCTGAATATAAAAATACTGTTGATTACTCTTACAACCGGTGTAATACACACATAACACGCCATAACGATGCCATGTAAACAAAAGCAAACTCATGGTGCAATGATATCTTAAAAACAATGAACTATGAACACAGTACTTCCTTCAAAATATACAGTATCTACTAAATGCTTACTAATATTAACAAAACTTAAGACTCACAGATATTGCTGTTTCAAGAGTAAATAAAGAGGATGGAGATGGCATGCACTTCAAATCAAAATCCAAATTAACCTGCACAGGAAATGACATAAAATAACAGCTTACATGCAGGAAGTGATGTTGATACAAAATGAATTGTGCCTCAAGATGCCAGAATATCCACAACCTGGTTGGCTAGAGACTAGATATAGGCCACAACCTTTAGTTCCACCTACTTTCTTTGCAAAGTTAGTCCTAGACCAAGACACTCCTTCAATGACAGAGGAAAAATTCAGAGATCCCGTAGATCAGTGGTCCCCAACCACCGGGCCACAGAGCATGTGCTACCGGGCCGTGCGGAAACGATATGAGTCAGCTGCACCTTTCCCTCATTCCCGGTCACGCACGGTTGAATTTGAAAATAGGGTTGCCAACTGTCCCGTATTTGCTGGGACATCCCATATATTGGGCTAAATCGGTTTGTCCCATACGGGACCGCCCTCGTCCTGTATTTCCCCTGCTAAGGTAGAGTGCTCCTATGAAACCATTCGTGCCGAAATGGCATAAAGCGAAGAAGCAATTACCATTAATTTATATGGGAAAAATTTTTGAGCCTTCCCAGACCCAAAAAATAACCTAACAAATCATACCAACTAACACATAAAACCGAAAATAAGTAACACTAACATATAGTAAAAGCAGGAATGATATGATAAATACACAGCCTGTATAAAGTAGAAATAATGTATGTACAGTGTAGTCAGGAAGATGAAGGCAAAAGTGATTTGTGGGGGAAAAAAATCAGTACGTACGCGCATGCGCACGTAGGTGCCCGTGCAAGGCTTCATGGTCATGGTAGTCTTTCCTGGGATAAACACAAGTGTCCCGGGATTTGACTGCTACTTTTGTCCCTTATTTAGGAGGGAGAAAGTTAGCAACCCTAACTGTAAAAGACATGTTGAGGTGAGTTTAACACCACCGCCCCACCCACCCAGCCGGTCCGCAAGAATATTGTCAATATTAAACTGGTCCGCAGTGCAAAAAAGGTTGGGGACCCCTGCTGTAGATATTATGGAGAAGAGTATGCAACTGAGCCCACACCACAAGGCTCACCCTTTCCGTCACCTTCTAAAAATACAAAGGAACAAGGCTCATCCCAAACATTCACTACCTCCCCGACAGCTCAGGGAAAACAAAATGTAAAGAAGTGGAAGGCCAATGTTAATGTAATGAAAATAACACAGGAGAATTTCAGTAACAGTCATTTCAAGAAATGCTGCAAAGATTGACTTGTAAAAATATAACTCTTGCATAGATCTGTTCACTGGCTTCTGGACACACCCACTTCTTGAAAGTGACAGACAGAGTCTATGTAACTAACATTAAAATATATCAACTCCGTCATACAAATGTAAATTTCTTGGGTATGACAATTACCAATTGCGGATGTGGTTTAACGCTAAATTTAGACAAAAATTCACCCGAGTCAGACATCCAAAGACTATTAAGGCCTTATAATCAAACCTAAACCTATTAAATTATGCTAGAGCTTTCATACTTGACTCTGCTTGATTGTTAAAACCATTATATGACAGAAAGAAACAGACAGAAAATGAAAAGCTTTTTGTTTTTACCCCAGAAGATTATGAGGCACCAGAGAAATTGATGAGTGCAGTTCAGCAAGCAACAGACTTCCAGACATGAGACCTAACAAAGTCTCTTGTTCTACAAATTCCTGCGTCTCCTAAACCATTGTCACCTTCTGCTATAACCAAGGAGAAGAAATACAAGCCCCCATACACTATGCCTCATATAATTTCACCCCAACAGAACAGAAATGTGTTGCCTTAGAACGATGTCCTACACTGGCATTCCATACACTTATTGTAGTAAGGCTACTGCAAGAGGATCGTATTATACAGAGTTTGAAGCTTTGAAAAATAACAGCAAATTACCAACAAATGAACAGAGAGCTACTGGAAATGGGGAATTGCAAACACTTTTACAAGAACTAGAATCCATTCCTCTGTGTTCAGTTTCCATGATGGGCAATTCTTTTTGTAGGAATTGTATCTGTGTTTTGGAAATCCTTTGTGTTTTAGAAATGGTTTGTAATTTGGAAACATTTTATGAGATAGAAATCCACTGAGTTTTGAATGCATTTTAAGAATGCTGTTTAGGTTTCAATGTGTATCACTGAAAATAATTGAACTTTTTTTTAGCATGTCGCACCAGACAGTCAGCCATACTTGTCTGGCACGTGGTGTCAGGATTGGTCTCCTTTCGGATTAACCGGGTCATGATATGAATGTTCCTGACTCAACCCTTTTTTGTTTTTACAAGGCCGAGTGGCTAGCTTGATGCTCAACCCGGCATGGATGGAAAGCGTGCTTGGAGGGGTGGCCCGACTTGGATTCGAACTCGGGAGCCTTCCTCCGTAGTCCGGCGCTGATGCCATTGCGCCACCAGCCGGAAGTATCTCCTCCTTGGTAGGGAGGAGGAACCCACTACTCAGATAGTGAGGATTGGCTGCTAAACTCACCATAGAGAACAAAGTGGGAAATAAATTTGTCTTTGAAGATTGGGTAGTTACAGCATAATCTCTCTTTAGTGAGGGTATTCATGGTTATTTATATCTGATAGTGCTTAAGGTCTTTGTTTGAGTTCAGAACTTCATGGTCAGCAAACCTGATATCATCACATCACCACCCAATACATTCAACAGATTATCCTTCCCAAATTCCAACAGCTCCAACATGATCCTCTTCTTCCCCTATCTACATTTTGCAGGGTCTGCTCACTTCACGGTCGGCCCTTCCATCCCCATCCCATGCAACCGAAGGAGATGCAATAAAGTTCAAAGTTCAATGTAAATTTATTATCAAAGTACGTATATGCCATCCTACACAACCCTGAGATTCATTTTCTTGCTGGCATTCTACGTAAATAGAATCAATGAAAGACCACACCAACTTCACTGTTAAATCAGAGTGCAAAAGACAACAAACTGTGCAAATACAAGAAGAAATAAGTAATAAAAATAAATAAGTAAGCAATAAGTATTGAGAACATGAGGTGAAGACTCCTTGAAAACGGGTCCGTTGGTTGTGGGAACAATTCAACGACAGGGCAAGTAAAGTTGAGTGAAGTTATCCCCTTTGGTTCAAGAACCTGATGGTTGAGGGGTAATAACTGTTCCTAAACCTGGTGGTGTGAGTCCTGAGGCTCCTGTACCTTCTTCCAGATGGCAGCAATGAGAAGAGAGTATGCCCTGGGTTGTACTGTCCCTGACAATGGAAGCAGCTTTCCTGATACAACGCTTCGTGTAGATGTGCTCAAAGGTGGGAAGGCTATATCCACTACTTCTTGGAGGATTTTCTGTTCAAGGGCATTGTTGCTTCCATACCAGGTTGTGATGCAGCCAGTCAATATACTCTCCACCACACACCAATAGAGGTTTGTGAAAGTTTTAGATGTCATGCTGAATCTTTGCAAACTCCTAAGGAAGTAGAGGCGCTGCTCTGCTTTTTTCGTAATTGCACTTACATACAGAGCCCAGGACAAGTCCCTGAAATGATAACCCTGAGGAATTTAAAGTTGCTGTCCCTCTCTACCTCTGATCATGAGAACTAGCTCATGGACCTCTGGTTTCCTCATCAGGAAGTCAATAATAAGTTCCTTGGTCTTGCTGACATTGAGTAAAACGTTGTTGTTGTGGCACCACTCAGCTAGATTTTCAAACTCGTCAGCAAATTCGAATATGGCTTTGTAGATGTGCTTAACCACACAGTATTATGTTTAAAGTGAGTAGAGCAGGGGGCTAGGCACACACCCTCATGGTGCACCTGTGCTGATGGAGATTGTGGAGAAGTTGCTACCAATGCAAATTGATTAGGGTCTGCAAGTGACGGAATGGAGGATCCAATTGCACAAGGAGGTATTGAGGCCCAGGTCTTGAAGTTTCTCCATTCACCCATTCCTCTTCACCATTCAGGAGCCCAAATAATAATTCTATGGGAAATAGTGATTCACCTGTACCTCTAATCTGGAGAACAGCATTTGGCGTTTACAATGGGGTCTTCTCTACACTGGAGAAACCAAATGCAGATTGGGTATTCACCTAGTAATGCACCTGCACCTAGTCCACAGAGGTGATTCTGAGCTTTCTGTCATATATCACTTTAATAATCAATCCTCCTTCCATGCCAACCTGCCAGTCTGCAGCCTCCTCAACAGTTACTGTGCATCTCAAAGCAAACTAGAAGAACATCTTATCTCCCGTCTAGGCACTTTGCCCGCCTTTGGAATGAACAGCGAATTTTCCAGCTTTAGGTAAAGGGCTTATTCATTCCCATTTTCAAGCTCACTCTGTTTCTTTGAGATGTCTTACGATTCGTCGGGACTCATGCTTCGTATCACCCAACCTGTAATGCATGGATTGATCTCTTTTCAAGCAATGATTTCCCCCTCCCCTCAGCACTACATATTGATTTGTCATCCGCACATGCACCGTTGTCTACACATGCGCATTGTTCTCCCTCTCTCCCTCGCAGCGAGAGTTAAACTACACGAGAAGGCCGTCCAGACGCTAACAAACGCCTGAGTGATGAAAGGCACACTGAATTTAAAGTGAAAATAACATGGCCACAGCTTCAGTCGGGAAAGCTGATGACTGCTCAGCTGGTGGAGTTATTTTTTCCCAGCAATTCTGTTTTATCTCCCATTCCACTATCCACATTTGTACTTGTTGTCCTTTACTCCACCAACCTGCCCCATTTCTCCATGAAGTTGATAACTATTCTCATCATGCTTCACTTCGTATCCCGCAATTGCTGTGCTCATTGCTTTAGATATTCACTTTGTTTACATTCCAAAATATTTACATTGGCCGGTGTCAGAAGAATACAAAATGTATTATTTATAGCTTTTTCACAGGAACCTGATCCAAGAATGATATTTTGAGGCAAAGTGCTTGCAGCATTTCCCATTTCCTCATCTCAATCTTTCTGATTAGGAGAATGGTGTATGCACCAGTGCAGGATCCCCATCCCATCCTGTTTACATCGTGCCATCTAAACATGGTGAAAGAAGATACCATCCAGCTAAGAATCATTCTACCCTTCGAGAAAGAGGAAAATTAAAAACCTGAAGTAAAACCTTCAAATCTGAACCTCCTCCAGGAAATCTGCCTACAGGAAATGTATCAACAAGATTGAAAGAGTACAGAGAGCATTTGCAAGGATGTTGCCAGGACTTGAGGACGTGAGTGATAAGGAAAGGTTGAAAAGGTTAAGACTTTATTCCCTGGAGCACAGGAGATTGAAGCAGGATTTGATAGAGGTACACAAAATTGTGAGAGATGTAGATAGGGTAAATGCACACAGACCTTTTTGACTGAGGTTGGGCAAGCCTAGAACTAGAGATCATAGGTTAAGGGTTAATGGTGAAATACTTAAGGGGAACCTGAGGGGGCAGCTTTTTCACCCAGAGGGTGGTGGGAACGTGGAACAAGCTGCTAGCGAAGTGGTGGATGCGGGTTCAATTGAAACATTTAAGAAAAGTTTAGGTAAGTACATTTACGGGAGGGGTATGGAGGGCTATGGTTCAGTTCCAGGTCACTGGGACTAGACAGAGTAACAGTTCTGCATGAACAAGATGGGCCAAAAGGCCTGTTTCGGTGGTGTAGTGCTGTTATGACTCTATGAAATAAAAACAGACAATGGCAGAAATACTCAACTGGTCAGCCGGCATCTGTGATGTGAGAAGCGGGTTTAACTTTTCCAGATCAATGACTCTTCTGTTTGTCTCGCCATAGGCAGTAGTTAATCTACTGAAAGGAGAATGAACAATGCAAAAAAAAAAACTGCAGATGCTGGAAAGCTGAAATAAAGCAAAATGTGTTCAAAGCACTCAGAAAGTCTGGCAACAGCAGCAGAAGGAGCAACAGAATAAACATTTTGTCAGAATTGGGAAAGGGAGAAAAACTGTCTGTTTTAAGTTACAGAAATGGCAGGGAAGGGATAGATGAGATAAGGGAAATATCTCTGAAGCAATGGGCCATGGAGATGGGATACTGAGGAAGTTTTCTAGTTGATAAATACATGTAGAGAGGGGGAGAACAAAGAAGCATATAAAAGCTATGAAATGCAGGCCAAAGATGCACAAAATATCCAGCAAGTTAGGCACTGTCAATGGAAGGAGAAAATCTGAGTAAATATTACAGATGGAATATCCACGGCAGAACTGTCTAGTGAAGAAGGTACCTGATGCTGTTGAATTTGATATTGAATCCGGCTGCTTACAACATACGCAGGGTGAGGTGCTGCTTATCACTGGGCAGTGCTGGAACTGTGCAGAAAGCCACAGAGAGATAGATCAGAGTGGGAGTCAGATGGAGATCTAAAGGATTCTTAGGATTACCACCGGAGACTGAATGGTTATTCAATCTGTATTTGGCTTCTCCAATGTACAGGAGACAACATCATGAGCAACCAATGTTCTACACCAGATTGGCAGGAAGCTAAGAGGTTTGTCGCATTATGTGGAAGGACTGCTTGATTTCCTGGACGGTAGAAAGAGATGGGATTAAAAGAGCAAGTGTTGCATCTCCTGCAATTACAAAGTGAAAAGGGAAGTGACTGGAATATAGTATTTCTTTGAAAGTTAGAATTAAAGTATTAGAATAGCATCCCAAAAATGATGATTTATTCAACACTCACAACACGCTGGAGGAACTCAGCAGGTCGGGCAGCATCCGTGGAAAAGATCGGTCGACCTTTCGGGCCGGAACCCTTCGTCAGGACTGAAGAGGGAGGGGGCAGTGGCCCTATAAAGAAGGTGGGGGTAGGGTGGGAAGGAGAAGGCTGGTAGGTTCCAGGTGAAAAACCAGTAAAGGGAAAGATAAAGGGATGGGGGAGGGGAGGCAGGGAGGGGATAGGCAGGAAAGGTGAAGAAAGAATAGGGGAAAACACAATGGGTAGTGGAAGGAGGCGGAACCATGAGGGAGGTGATAGGCAGCTGGGGGAGGGGGCAGAGTGACATGGGGATAGAAGAAGGGAGGGGGAGGGAATTAACGGAAGTTGGAGAATTCTATGTTCATACCAAGGGGCTGGAGACTACCTAGACGGTATATGAGGTGTTGCTCCTCCAACCTGAGTTTAGCCTCATCATGGCAGTCGAGGAGGCCATGTATGGACATATCTGGATGGGAGTGGGAAGCAGAGTTGAAGTGGGTGGCTACTGGGAGATCCTGTCTGTTTTGGCGGATGGAGCGGAGGTGCTCGACGAAACGGTCCCCCAATCTGCGTCGGGTTTCACCAATGTAGAGGAGGCCGCACCGGGAGTACCAGATGCAATATATGACCCCAACAGACTCACAAGTGAAGTGTTGCCTCACTTGGAAGGACTGTTTGGGCCCTGAATGGTGGCAAGAGAGGAGGTGTAGGGACAGGTGTAGCACTTGTGCTTACAGGGATAAGTGCTGGGTGGGAGATCAGTGGGGAGGGACGTGTGGACCAGGGAGTCGCGGAGGGACCGATTCCTGCGGAAAGCGGAGAGGGATAGAGAGGGAAAGATGTGCTTAGTGGTGGGGTCCTGTTGAAGGTGGCCTTAGTGGTGGGGTCCTGTTGGAGGTATTCAGATCTCTCTCACAGACAGTATACTGTATATGGCCACCAGTATTTTAAATATTTCTCAACCCTATTTAATGACCCAATGATTCTGATCGTTGTCTGCAATTCTTATCTCCCCCGGCCATGTCCGTAAGATCTCCACTTCCAGCATTTCTTCCCCAATCTGAATCCCTTCACCTGTCGTGAATTCAGCTGCCTTAACACCAAATGGAGCACACCCATCAAAACCGTTCTGTCTCTCTACCTGGCCCTTCTCTTTCAAATCGCCTCTTAATCTCTACTTCTTTGACCTAGTATAGATCAACAGCTCACAAGTCTCAGAAATACTATTAGATGATGGAAATAATTCGGAAGATGCGTGGCTCGGGTGGTTGATGGATGGGTTGAGTTGTTCTCCAATCTTGGCAATTTAAGCGCAAACATCTCATCAGCATGTGAAGAAACAACATCAGTGTGCTGCTGATTATACACTGACGATGTTTCCTCGTATGGTGACAAAACGTTTGCAAGTAAATTACCAAGAGCGGAGAACAACTCAACACAACCATTATTGGGGGGGGGGCTGTCACGTGATGACATGGGATTGAGACGTGTAATTCCAGCTCTCCCGTAAAAAATCAGCAAAGTATCATTTAAACAAAGTAAAGTTAATAAATACTTTCCGAAAACTACTTATAAACTTCTTAAGACTACTCTACGATATGCCTCGCAAACCACAACAGAAGAGGTCTGTTGTTGTGAAGTCGCCACGAGATGGGAAGAAAAAAGGTGGAACGATGTAACGATGGAGCCTCGGATTCAGGTAGGATCTCCTGGGGAGGAGACGCATTTTATCTCTGGCGTAGAAAAACAGGGAGCAATGGCGGCAGTAGCGGTCTCTCAGAAGAAGATGCCGGAAATGCGCATGCGCAAAGAAGTACGCATGCGCAAATCGACACAAATTAAACTACAAGAACCGACAGCCACTGCAACTGAAAGTGACTCAGAGTCAGAATTGGATACCGCAGAGAATACAGATGAAGACGAGGAGGAAGAACTGCAAGAGACTGGAAGTAAAGGAGATGATGGAGACATAAGAGAGGCTTTATTGAAATTAACGGCTGAACTAAGAAAATTAGGAACAGAGCTTAGAGATGTGAAGATGTGCTATGATAAAGCTATGAAAAGACAGGATAAAATGGATAAGAAACTTCAGAAGATGGAAAGAACAATGGAGCATATTAACGATAGACTGGAAAAAACAGAAAATGATGTGATTGTCTGAAACATGGAAAGAAATCGACTCTTGGAGAAAGTGGACGTGTTAGAAAATTTTAGTAGATGTAATAATATTAAAATTGTTGGTCTTAAAGAAGGTATAGAGGGAGATAATCCGATAGAATTTTTTCAAAAATGGCTCCCGAAAACCTTGCAAATGAAAGAGGAAGACTGATCAATTGAAATTGAGTGGGTACATAGAGCTCTAAGACCAAAACCACAAGATGACCAATATCCACAATCAATTTTAATAAAATTCTTAAGATTTCAAGACAAAGAAAGGATTCTTCAGGCGGCTGCCCAAGCTGCCAAGAAGAGAAAAGGGCCACTGAAGGTAGAAGGGAAGAAAATTTTTTTCTACCCTGATATAAGTTATGAACTTTTGAAGAGAAGGAAGAAATTTAATCTAGTGAAAAAAGCCCTATGGGATCATGGTTATCAATTTATATTGCGTTATCCTGCAACCTTGAAGATTTTTTTGGCTGGTGGAGAAAAAAGATTTTTTGACGATTACCAGAAAGCAGAGGAGTTTGTGCGAGATTCTTTGAATAGTCACCAGATACAAGAACAAACCTAGGGGAACGAGATGGATTGAAGATGAAGACTGGATCAAGGATTAGGCCTGTTGGATTCTTAGGCGGATGAATATATAAATATATTAATAATTATATGAGAGAGGGGAAGAAAGGTTAAAATTTGAGGAATATTAGTTGGGAATAATGACATTAATTTTTTTATATATATTTACAATTTTTTGTTACGGGGAGCTGGAAGAAATACTGACCAATCGCTATGTTATTTATGTGTGCAAGTGTGGGAATAGCCACGACCCGCACAATGGAGGGGGGTAATGTTATGTACCTTTTCATTCACAACATTAGTGGGGGGGTATTTTGTTTTTTTCTTTTTTTGTATCCTATCTATCTTTTTTTTCTTTTTGCCTGGATGATAGGGAGGGAAACACATAGCAACATGGTGAAGTTCAAAGAGATTCCCCAGGGAACTATGAGAGTTGAAAGCTAAGTAATGTTTCAGATTTTAAGAGATAAATATGAAACATTTTTTTATATTTGGAGCCCTTATTTACAGCTCCGATGATAAAGATCTTGGTTCCTTGGGGAAAGTAACAAATATATATTAAATTTATTTTTAATCCCATGGAGCATGTGCAAACCTTCCAATATTCAGGCGGTTCTTTTTTTTTTCTTTTTTTTTCTTTTCTCTTTAGGTAGGAGTATATATCGGGCGGGGCAGGGAGGGTTAAGGGGAGGGGGGAGGGTAGATATTATTTTCTCATGTTTTCACTTTGAAAACTCAATAAAAATTATATAAAAAAAACACAACCACTATTAAATAGTATGCCTGTGCAACATCTTAAGATGTTTTAATACATTAAAGAGGCAATTTAAATACAAGTTTTGGATGCTGTTCTTTATGGGGTATACATACTTCGCTAATTTCCTTGCTTTAGATTATTGATACACCAGTAATAGTGGTATTAATTAACAAACATCTAAATCCACAAGAAGGAACTAATCTTTAGGAGTGAAGTCAAATAAATAAGAAACAAAGTTTACAGCTAAAGCAAAACATGTGTGTTAATTCCAAACAACATATTCTACAGCAGATGTGTGATAATGGTGCAGAATTATTCTGGGTGAAGGATTTCTACATGCTTTCATTGGCACAAATATCATGAAATGTATTCCTTGTGTTAAGTTTTTACTTTTGTTCACAAGGAACAAATTTTAGAACCCTAGGCCAGAGAAATGTGTGCTGCCTTCTGCATCAGAATCTCTCAACACTCTGTGCCAAAAGAACAGTGGCAGGAACTTGGTTTCCCTCTGCAGAGATACGTTGGTCGGCTTGAAGCCCTTTGGTTGAGAAATTCAATAATGCGAGGTATGATATGCTGCTATACAGACCCTCAAACTGCTTTTCACTTGTAAACCATGTCAATGATATAAAGTACAGGCAAAGCTAGGGCCAGGGCCAGGACAAGACTTGACATCTCACCAGTGTTTGTGGTCAGGGCAGGGGCAATCTCCTAGTCCAAGGCCCGAAGCAGGGAGGAGCTTAGTGTCCACCACAGGAAATGGGCTGCGTCTGCATTAGCGCACAGGTCTGTGCCTAGGGAGAGGTCTGTGTCCAGGGGTTGATTGGGTCCGAGCCCACAGCAGAAGGTATAGGCTCAGGGTAGGGCCACTGTTGGAACCTAGGTTCATAGCAGACTCCTATCTGTTGGACAAAGGCAAGAGCTATAGCTGACTTCAGGACCAGGTCAGGGGCAGTGTTCAGTTTCAGGGATAGTTGGTGGGGTGTGCATGTCTAGATCGTAAGCCTAGGACTGGTGCTAATTGGGTGCAGGATACAGGACAGAGAGTGTGGCCAGATGACAGGATCTGTGTCTGGGTCCAGTGCAGATCACAGACTGTGTCAATATCCAGTCGCAGAATTTAGGGACTGGACACTTTCGGGATGAAAGCAGGAATAAAGTCAGGTATACAGGCCAGGCAACTGCTGTATCAGTGTGTGGACCCAGGGCAGGAGGAGTGACTGACTCCAAGACTAGGACATAGCCTTTGTCTGGGCTCAGGGTGAGATGGTCTGGTGTTATAGGAAGAATCATGAAATGGAGTTGTCCTATGTGAGTTAGCTACAAGGGCACTGCTTCATAGAGAGTTGATAACTGGAAGGCGATGTTTGACCACTGGAGCATTGGTTTGGTGGTGGTATTGAGCTAGTGATCTGGGTGTGATCCCTGATTAGAGATGGTTGTGGCCATGAGGGCTAGTACTGAATTGTGGAGGGGAGAACCTACGCATAAGGGCCACTCCAGGAAGGGACTCAAAGGGGTAAGTGGCTACTTCTAAGTCACATCCCAGTGCTTACTTGGGACAAGCCAAACAGAAACGTCTTGAACCTGAAATGTTAACTGTCCCTCTTTCCATTGATGCAGCCAAGTTCCAGCATTTTCTCTTTTTATCTCAGAAAGTACTATTTTAGGTCTTGTCAAAGCATGTGCTATGAAAGCCTCCTTCTAGAGATTTAAGCTCAAGTGCAGTTTATTGTCATTCAACCGTACGTATGTATACCACCAAACAAAACAATTTTCCTCCGTACCGAGCTGCACAACACAGTTCATATAACTCACACACATAACACATAAAGTAATATTACCACAAATAAAATTAACAAATAATAAGGGGCGTATACGATACAAGTTAAAATGTAAACAAGATATCGCTGCTGGTGCTTCATACATGATCAGACTGTACGGTGAGGTGCACATGTGGTGCAGGGAGCTCAGTAATCTCAGGGCCCTGGAAGAAGAAGATGTTTCCCATCCTAACAGTTCTTGTTCTAATGCTACGGAACCTCCTGCCTGATGCTAGGGGTCAAAGAGATTGTTGGAGGAACAGGAGGGATCATTGACATGTTAGGGGCCCTGCATACACAGTGCTCCTGATAAATATCTCAAATGGGTGGAAGAGAGTTCCTGTTGATCAAGATGACTCAAGTGACTGAAAATTTATGAAAGCTACCAATCAGGGGACCTGGTACTAAAACTATGGAACTCCAATGAATTTCCTCATTTTTTTATGCCAGATTTTCATTAAAATTGGATCACATACCAGAGACATAAGGGACCAAATCTTTGATCCATTCTGCATGATTTCTTAATTTCAGTTCTCAAGCACGTGGTCCAAATATTGTACAGAGGGAACCTCTTATCAATATCCCCATCCCTACCCATGCCCTATGTCCATCTCTTCTTTTCATAGAACAAAGTTCACTTTGAAAGTTTTCTTTCACTAACCAAGTGAGGAAAATCCTTTTCTCTACCTCTTCAATACAATCATCAATGGAAGGGACAAATTTCATCCCCCAGAGGTTTCAGTTTGAGAGTAAGCAGCTAAGCTCCTGTGGGAATGGATGTGATCAGATACAGGCATTTCCTGCTGAAGGAGAATTATCAGGGCTAAGTTTGATATTTTTCCAAAATGGGCATTGCAATCACAAATGCAAATTAACCTGTGCCTGTTGATTACATTTGTAGGAAACAAGCCAACTTTGGGCTGTCTGGTAACTTCAATTATTTTGACCAGCACTAATTACTTTTCCAATTATCTGTTTGCACAACAGCTGCCAGTATCATGAGTGGTCTGCTCCATTTAATTCAAGCCAGCTTTCTTGAAGTGAGCTGGCAACTCCTGGAAAAAATATGGCTGTGACTGCAGCTGATCCCATTTATCATTCCTGTTTACCTCCAAAGTTACCAGAAAAACATTAGAATATATGAGTGAAGTCATTCCACAGCCAGTTTTCTGCCCATACATCCACAGGTGTCGACACACAATTCTTACTTATGCACTCCCACAAGATAATTTTGTGCCTCCTTTTTCATTTTAGATACCCCAATGGAGCCAGCTGTCTGTAAGTTGGACAATCTGAGTGACATGGTGTTACCAGTAGTGGTGCTGCTGTCTCATAACTCCAGTGACCTGAGCTCAAACTCTGACCTCCATGGGACTTTGCAAGTCCGTAGTGAGCTCTCTGCTCATGCTGTAATTCCCGCCCACGTCAATTAAAACAGACAAGTTGATTGGTTCATTAACCACTGTCAATTAGGCCTAGTGTGTAGGTGTGTGGTAGAATCTATAGGAAGTTGATGGGAATGTGGGGGAGAATTTAGAAAATGTGATTAGTGTAGGATCAGTGCAAATAGGTCTGGGTGTTCAGTGCGGACTTGGAGGCCCAAAGGGTTTATTTCTCTGCACTATTTTTCTATAGGTGTCAAAATGGTTGTTGTGATACATCGAGTGTGGTAGCATAGTGGGTAGTGCCTGTCACTCTCACTTCCAGCTTCCACTGCTGGCTAGTGGTCTTGCGGAAAGGGGAGCTGAATGTGTGGACCTCTCCCTGCCAGACCAGAGCCTCTTCAACAGCTAGCCACACATAGTGCCTCCTCACTGGAGACGCATGGTAACTGAACTCCTTTCAGAGACGGGCTGAACTACTGACTCCGAAGGGCTGTGGCTATACAGAATGAAATGCTCAGAACATCATGTGACCTGTCAGAAAGCATGCCATTTACTGTCAAGCAACATGAAGGAGCCTGAAACTAATCTGGTACCAGGCCCGGTGGTTGTCTTCATTCACACGCTGGTAGACTCAACGGGGAGGAGATCTGGCCCTTGCATGCATAGCGCACAGGTCCACTGGCGTGTGGACATGCCCTGGTGCTCATGAATCAGAGCCCTAGCTATAAATGAATAGCCCCACTACCTTGTGGGTAGCCTTGGGAGAGACGAAGGCTACGGGAGTAAACCCAGACAGTAAATCCGGACTGGAGCCCCTAAGGCAGCTGGAGATCATTGAACATCCTTCCGGCAGCTCCTGCAGCCAAGCTGGTGCCAAACATATTGATCCATAAGCTTTCCTTTGGACTACACTGGTGAGGCCGAGAGGGGGATCTTGATGACTGGGCATCTCAGGATCTCCATACCTTCCCACTCAGTATTGTGATGATGATGATGATCATTGTCCATTGAGCGTCGAGAAAGACGGGTGCCAACCAAACAACCATTATTCTATAGATCTGTAGAATCTATAGCTGATAGAATCACTATAGATCTGCGGAGTAGTTGGAAGACATTCATGGAACCATTAATTTATTCATCAGTCCAGATACCAAAACTCTGTATAATTTAAAGATTAAGATGGAGGTAGATATGTATCTAGAAAGTCTGATTGGCCTATGGTGAAGGCAGGGTAAAAGGTAGAAGGACACTAGAGGGTAGCTTTGCAGTAAATGACTCAAGTGAGGTCTTCATTCGGGCGGGCTGCAAACAAAAGGGTTGTGGCTATACAAATGAAATGCTCAAAACATCATGTGACCTGTCAAAAAGCCTGCCGTTTACTGTCAAAGAACATGAAGGAGTCTGGAACTAATCTGGTACGAGGCCCAGTGGTTATCTTCATTCACACACAGGTAGACCTAACATGAAGTCACAATGTCTGGGTGGAGGGTTAACTCATTTCCACTCCAGTCTGAAGATGACTGATAAGGCACCTGTGTCACCTGAACTTTTGCCACAGGTAAGAGAGGGCTCACTGATGCTACAGCACTAGCAGCCTCCTAATGTTCTGGCACTCCAAAGAAGTAGACCTAACGGGGTCATTCAAGTTCAAACACTGGTTCTAGCTGTGCTTACCATAAGACCATAACACAAAGGAGCAGAAGTCGGCCATTCGGCCTATCGAGTCTGCTCCGCCATTTTATCATGAGCTGATCCATTCTCCCATTTAGTCCCACTCCCCCGCCTTCTCACCATAACCTCTGATGCCCTGGCTACTCAGATACCTATCAATCTCTGCCTTAAATACACCCAATGACTTGGCCTCCACTGCCACCCGTGGCAACAAATTCCACAGGTTCACCACCCTCTGGCTGAAAAAATTACCCCTGAACCAGGGTGGATAACTTCATTTGCCACATCCCTGAACTGACCCACAAACTATGGACTCACATTCAAGGATTCTACCACTCATGTTCTCAGTATTATTTATTTATTTATTATTTTTCTTTGCTTTTTTGTGTTTATGCAACTTGTCATTTGCATGTTGGTTGTCTGTCTTTGTATGCAGTTTTGCATTGATTTTATTTACTGTGTTTACTGTGAATGCCTGCAAGAAAATGAATCTCAGAATTATATATGGTGACACACATGTACTTTGATAATAAAATGAGCTTCAAGTGGTTCAGTAACAACAGCGCTGCTCAGCTGTACTTGCTGTGTGGAATGAAAGGCAAAAGAGTGATGGAGACTAAGGCAATGGTTGCCACATTATTTTAAAGTAATAATACATACTATAAGAAAAGCAAGATCTATGTTTCATCAATCCTTTAAATTGCACTGTGAAATTTATATTAAATTCTTCTGTTTAATATGTCAGCAGTGATATTAACATGGTTGCCTTAAACAGATTTTTGCCTCTTCCAATGTTTGACAGAAAAGTCCAATACAAATGGTATACAAACATCATACTGAATAATTGTCATAGATTTTTTATTGCCCCCCTACCCCTTACTCTGTTAAACATCATCTCCTTGGGCAGTCCTCTAGGTGGAGGGTGACTCACCTCAACTCCAGTCCTGAGATGAACCATGAGGCCCGTATAACCTACAGCTTTGGTCACAGATAAGGCAAGGAGACTAACATTAAGTGGGCGGGAAGACTGGGAAGTGGTCTGCTCCTTCTGCTGTGTATGCATGCTCCCAGTAGTTAGACTTGACTTTTTCTTTTTTGAACAGTGCCGGGTTGTGATTCTCAGGAGTGAAGGAGGAGTGCTTTACCTTTTCAAGGAGGATTTGAGAACATCCCGTTTCCACCTGACAATCTCTTCCAGGTGGAAACAGGATGTTCACAAATCCTCCTTGAAAAGGTAAAGCATTTCCCCCGATTCCTGAGAATCCACAAAGCTCAGAGTAATGTTGCTGCTTTGGGTACGTGCTGCTAGACCACTTGTGTAATTAGGGCCTGGAAGAGGATGCTGAAATCAGTTCACTTTTTCTTCCAGCAGATTCTGAGGGTTTTCCAGAGTCAGCAATGATGATATCTATCCAATATGTTGAAGAATTTTCAGATTTGTGACCTAAATTATAACACTAATGGAAGCCAACATAAAGAGACAATGTAAACTAAATAAGAAGAGATTCAGGAAGAGGAGATCAAGAGGAGGATGAATGGGGAGGATTGTTATGAGGAGGAGGCTAGGAACAAGGGCCTGAACCCACCTGCATGTGCAACAGTATGGCCAATCGTATATCCCTATGTAAAAAATATCTGCTATACAGTATATGTTACTGAGATCAACTGGGACAGCTGTCATAAGTCAAAATGTATTAAGAAATATTTCTAAAATCAACTGCGGTTCTAAAGTATCCAGCTTCCCTCAGCATCCAAACCCAATAAACCAAAGAGGTTTCCGTGCTGACACAATGCAGAGCCACACTTGCCATGAAATATTGACAACTAATCTGGAGAACCTTTCATATTCAAGTGATTTCATCCTCTAGGAATGCGCCTGGCCAGAACTTTACTTGCCTGCAACTTGCAGCTAACTGCTAGCATAGAATTTCATCAAACGTTATCTTTTTAAGTTGGCTTCCATAGGTCTGAGAACTTAGGTCACCAAATATTTTTAATTATTTAATTTCTTCTCTCCAATACTCTTTGACCACTTAGCAGGAATTTTCTTTTTCCCATTCCTCCCTTTAATTTTTAATTTCAATTTTCGTTCTGTTCTCAAAGTCAATCCTTTGTAAGTACGCCCAGATTTCCATTACCTCCTTATCCTTAGCTCCATACACCCTTGATGCTCTGACTTTCCAAAAGCATCAATCAAATCATTTGGGTAAGTTTAGGAAGAACCTCTTCCCCTTTCCCACCTTTGCTGGAGAAGTCAAATGCGTGTTGACCTGCCCCACACAGATGACTATCTGCCAACACTCAGTACTGTGATATATGATCAGGGTATAGCTTCCAGAACGTATCTGGTGCCCATTGGCATTTTACAGTGGAGGGGGAAATTAGCAATTTTATTATTTACGTTAAACTACATAGCATGATGTTGATAACAAACTTCAAGTACTTCACCTCATTATTTCTTCATACGCTCATGTAAATTAGCAACTTGCATTTATTAAAAACATCTTCAAACAGAAATAAGGCAAGATTCTCCACATCAAACAACATTAGAAGTTTGGAAAATATCTTTACAATTCAGCAGGCTTTAGCTATTAAACTCCAGGTTCACCTGCATTAATTCTCACTCAGTGCTGTGCGTGAGAAGCTATAAACATTCTGTGAGCGCAAATTCTGCAGACTTTGTTTTAAAGTTACCAGATTGTACAAAGCTGTGGCACATAATGTGATTTAAATTTGCTATTATTGTTGATAAGGAGGAACAAAAATCCATGAATTTCCCATCAATTACAGGACTCCTTCATTGACCTTCCTGCCAAATCATTCTTTAACTTTGCCCTCAGCTGAGGGGATTAACCCTGGTTCAAGGTAAAGTAAATCAGAGTCTCTAGGATAGAGCACTGGGCATGTCTACAAAATGAGTTCTCAACTTGGAGATCACAGGAGTAGCACAGAACCACATAACTAAGTGATGTTCCAATTTGTCAAGATGGTGCCAAATTCTAGCTCTGTTGGCAGATTTCACCAAAGATGTGGGTAGATCTGGAGCATGCTTTAGCTGGAATGTTGTCAGAGGCTCAAACCTCTCCTCAGACTTATACAATCACAGAACCAATGGTTCATTTCAAATGTCTGCTGTCATGCTATAAAGGGTCATGAATATGTGGACAAATAAACAACTAACAGAAAGAGTGGATCGCATAAATGTCCACATCTTCATTGATGGCACTGTAAAAGGCAAGGCTAAAGTGTTTGCACTATTTTTGAGTCTGAACTGCAAAGACTACATATGCAATGTATACTTTCCCAGAAGCCAGTCACTTTTGAATTGAGGGACTCGCCCCACTGCCAGCAGTCATGGGTAACACAGAGGAAGATAGTTGTGGTAACCAGATTTCCAGCTCTAGAACATTTCTTCATAGTTTCCCCAATGCAGTGTTCTATTATTTAGCTGCTTCATCTTACCTTTGCTGATTTGCAGAATCCAGATAAAAATGGCTGAATACATGTGAAGTAAGCCTTGAGTAAACATTGTGACATGGCTAAATATTTTCACCACTCTGGTACCAAATGATAAGAAAGACATAACCCATCTCCCCTTGATATTCAAAACCTTTATTATCCTCACTCTCTACCATTAGCACCTTGTGATCATTAATCAGGAAATAAATAAATTCAGCCCCAATAGCAGCTGGGCCCGGCCATGGCTGGCTTTCTTACCAACATTCGAAAGCCTTCAAGCCATCTACAAGCCACAGATCAGGCGCAAGGTGAAATATTCTCCCATTGCCTGGACAAATGCAGCTTTAATGACACTCAAGAAGCTTCACATCATCCAGGGCAAAGCGACCTAAGCATTCACGGCACCTTAAGGCCTGTCAATCTTTGCTGCATTAAAGGATAAGGACAAGGGGTAAACAAGAATGCTCCAGCTTTAAGCTTCCGTCATCATCACCCACTATTCTGAGAACGGAACTGCTGGTGTATTGGCTCAAAAGTCAGAAAGGTATCTGACAGAGTTTCACACAATGTGATTCAAGATGGTGGCTTACCACCTCCTCTAAAGCAATTTGGTAGGGGTACTAAATGGGGTACAGATTTGGTAACGAAAGTTCCAGCTTTCTGCTGCTGCATCTTCTGTGAGTAAAGTTCTCCTGAACACCTTGCTCTACTTTAATGTCCACAACCCCTTTGAAAACACCCACAATAGGAAAGACTCTCTCTTCTAGAATGGTTGGGGGGTGGGAATCAAATTAAAGAGGCTAGGCGTGAGGAGGTTAGTTCACAACAGGGGGATGGGAACCAGTGCAGAGAGACAGAGGGGTGTAAAGTGAGGGTAGAAGCAAAAAGTACTAAGGAGAAAAGTAAAAGTGGCAGGCTGACAAATCCAGGGCAAGCATTAAAAAGGGCCACTTTTCAGCATAATTGTATAAGGGCTAAGAGAGTTGTAAAAGAGCGCCTGAAGGCTTTGTGTGTCAATGCAAGGAGCATTCGTAATAAGATGGATGAATTGGAAGTGCAGATTGTTATTAATGATTATGATATAGTTGGGATCACAGAGACAAGGCTCCAGGGTGACCAGGGATGGGAGCTCAACGTTCAGGGATATTCAATATTCAGGAGGGATAGACATGAAGGAAGGGGAGGTGGGGTGGCGTTGCTGGTTAAAGAAGAGATTAACGCAATAGAAAGGAAGGACATAAGCTGGGAAGATGTGGAATCGATATGGGTAGAGCTGCGTAACACTAAGGGGCAGAAGACGCTGGTGGGAGTTGTGTACAGGCCACCTAACAGTAGTAGTGAGGTCGGAGATGGTATTAAACAGGAAATTAGAAATGTGTGCAATAAAGGAACAGCAGTTATAATGGGTGACTTCAATCTGCATGTAGATTGGGTGAACCAAATTGGTAAAGGTGCTGAGGAAGAGGATTTCTTGGAATGTATGCGGGATGGTTTTTTGAACCAACATGTCGAGGAACCAACTAGAGAGCAGGCTATTCTGGACTGGGTTTTGAGCAATGAGGAAGGGTTAATTAGCAATCTTGTCGTGAGAGACCCCTTGGGTAAGAGTGACCATAATATGGTGGAATTCTTCATTAAGATGGAGAGTGACATAGTTAATTCAGAAACAAAGGTTCTGAACTTAAAGAGGGGTAACTTTGAAGGTATGAGACGTGAATTAGCTAAGATAGACTGGCAAATGACACTTAAAGGATTGACGGTGGATATGCAATGGCAAGCATTTAAAGGTTGCATGGATGAACTACAACAATTGTTCATCCCAGTTTGGCAAAAGAATAAATTAAGGAAGGTAGTGCACCCGTGGCTGACAAGAGAAATTAGGGATAGTATCAATTCCAAGGAAGAAGCATACAAATTAGCCAGAGAAAGTGGCTCACCTGAGGACTGGGAGAAATTCAGAGTTCAGCAGAGGAGGACAAAGGGCTTAATTAGGAAGGGGAAAAAAGATTATGAGAGAAAACTGGCAGGGAACATAAAAACAGACTGTAAAAGCTTTTATAGATATGTAAAAAGGAAAAGACTGGTAAAGACAAATGTAGGTCCCCTGCAGACAGAAACAGGTGAATTGATTATGGGGAGCAAGGACATGGCAGACCAATTGAATAATTACTTTGGTTCTGTCTTCAATAAGGAGGACATGAATAATCTTCCAGAAATAGTAGGGGACAGAGGGTCCAGTGAGATGGAGGAACTGAGCGAAATACATGTTAGTAGGGAAGTGGTGTTAGGTAAATTGAAGGGATTGAAGGCAGATAAATCCCCAGGGCCAGATGGTCTGCATCCTAGAGTGCTTAAGGAAGTAGCCCAAGAAATAGTGGATGCATTAGTGATAATTTTTCAAAACTCGTTAGATTCTGGACTAGTTCCTGAGGATTGGAGGGCGGCTAATGTAACTCCACTTTTTAAAAAAGGAGGGAGAGAGAAACCGGGGAATTATAGACCGGTTAGCCTAACGTCGGTGGTGGGGAAACTGCTGGAGTCAGTTATCAAGGATGTGATAACAGCACATTTGGAAAGCGGTGAAATGATCGGACAAAGTCAGCATGGATTTGTGAAAGGAAAATCATGTCTGACGAATCTCATAGAATTTTTTGAGGATGTAACTAGTAGAGTGGATAGGGGAGAACCAGTGGATGTGGTATATTTGGATTTTCAAAAGGCTTTTGACAAGGTCCCACACAGGAGATTAGTGTGCAAACTTAAAGCACACGGTATTGGGGGTAAGGTATTGGTGTGGGTGGAGAATTGGTTAGCAGACAGGAAGCAAAGAGTGGGAATAAACAGGACCTTTTCAGAATGGCAGGCGGTGACTAGTGGGGTACCGCAAGGCTCAGTGCTGGGACCCCAGTTGTTTACAATATATATTAATGACTTGGATGAGGGAATTAAATGCAGCATCTCCAAGTTTGCGGATGACACGAAGCTGGGTGGCAGTGTTAGCTGTGAGGAGGATGCTAAGAGGATGCAGGGTGACTTGGATAGGTTGGGTGAGTGGGCAAGTTCATGGCAGATGCAATTTAATGTGGATAAATGTGAAGTTATCCACTTTGGTGGCAAAAATAGGAAAACAGATTATTATCTGAATGGTGGCCGATTAGGAAAAGGGGAGGTGCAACGAGACCTGGGTGTCATTATACACCAGTCATTGAAAGTGGGCATGCAGGTACAGCAGGCGGTGAAAAAGGCGAATGGTATGCTGGCATTTATAGCGAGAGGATTCGAGTACAGGAGCAGGGAGGTACTACTGCAGTTGTACAAGGCCTTGGTGAGACCACACCTGGAGTATTGTGTGCAGTTTTGGTCCCCTAATCTGAGGAAAGACATCCTTGCCATAGGGGGAGTACAAAGAAGGTTCACCAGATTGATTCCTGGGATGGCAGGACTTTCATATGAAGAAAGACTGGATGAACTGGGCTTGTACTCGTTGGAATTTAGAAGATTGAGGGGGGATCTGATTGAAACGTATAAGATTCTAAAGGGATTGGACAGGCTAGATGCAGGAAGATTGTTCCCGATGTTGGGGAAGTCCAGAACGAGGGGCCACAGTTTGAGGATAGAGGGGAAGCCTTTTAGGACCGAGATTAGGAAAAACTTCTTCACACGGAGAGTGGTGAATCTGTGGAATTCTCTGCCACAGGAAACAGTTGAGGCCGGTACATTGGCTATATTTAAGAGGGAGTTAGATATGGCCCTTGTGGCTACGGGGGTCAGGGGGTATGGAGGGAAGGCTGGGGCGGGGTTCTGAGTTGGATGATCAGCCATGATCATAATGAATGGCGGTGCAGGCTCGAAGGGCCAAATGGCCTACTCCTGCACCTATTTTCTATGTTTCTATGTTTCTTCCATCCTATTGAATCCTTCAATCATATTAAATGGATTCTAAATCAAAAAAAAACAAAACAGCTCATGATAGCTGTTTCTATTCTCAACCCTTTCTTACTCTGTAGAACGTGCACCACATTCCTACCAAGGTCCATGTAAGAGTCCCTGAATGCAATGTCCAAAATTGAAAGCAGTGCTCCAAATCACGCCCGTTTCATACCAGTTTAGATTTGCGATTATTGTAGTTTTGTCCACTTCAGGTCTGCAACTAAAAGGCCATTTTTCATCCTTTATTTATTCACCTTAGAAGAGTTCGTATCAACATTGCAGTCCATTCTTCCCTGACATTCTTAACTTGTCTACTACCTCTGTCGTGCGTGAACTTCTCACTCGCACTGAAGATCATCTCCAGCTGAACATGACTGTTTTTGCCAAGATGTCATTTTCCTCCACGAAGTCATCATCGGGAATGACTGACCTTCTTGTGTACATATCATGACCTCTGTCATCCACAAGAGTCCACCCCTTGATCTTTCCTCTTTTATTACCCAGGTACTGTTACTCAATAGCATTGTTTGAAAGCTCAACATCACTTTACATGGATTCGGTGGCAATACTCTGCTCATGCACATCGCCTACTCTTCTACTGTCAATCTATTTGTTAAAATGAGCAGAAACATCCGCCAACCAAACAACAAGAAGACCAAAGCCATTGCATTCTCTTTACAGATTCTGTACCTTACCACCAACTCTACTTCTTGCCTTGGCAGTCAACGGAATCTGAAATCTATTGCTCACAATGATTGAGGGCATATTTAACCTAAGCACATGGACAGACTATTACACAGACCAACTCATTCCATCATGAACCAGTTGCCTAACTGTGCCCTGCCTCAATTCAGTTGCTGCTTCACTCCTGAACCCTGCCTTCGTTATGTCCAAACCAAAAACCATGGACGAACCAGAAGGTTCATCACTTTCTGAGTGGTAAGCCAGTGGCATTCAAGACCAGTGATCGAGAACCATACAAGAAGTCCAGGTACAACCTACAGAAGACTATTTTAAGAGTGGAAAAGAAAAACAATTCTGATTAAAGTTAGAGATGGAATTGGATGCACATCAGTTCTATATGGTTTGCAGGCCATTACTCCCTACAATGAAACCTAACATTGTGATGCTTCACTCCCAGATGAGCTCAATGCCTTTTTACACACCTTGAAAGGCAGAAGAAAATTACACCTATGCGAATCCCTGCAGCATCCAGTGTCTCTGTGATCTCTGTCTTGGATGCTGATGTTAGAACATCTTTCAAGAGGATGATTCTAAATCCCTGCCCCCTGCTCCAATCCCTCAGCCACGCATTTATCCTCCACCTCACTCTATTCCCATGCTCACTGTCGCATGGCACAGGCAGTAATCCTGAGATTACTACCTTTGTGGTCCTGCTTCTCAACTTCCTTCTTAACTCCCTGTAGTCTGTCTTCAGGACCTCCTCCCTTTTCCTACCTGTGTCGTTTGTACTAATATGTACCACAACCTCTCCTCACTGATAATCAACACTGGTGCACCTCAAGGATGTGTGCTTATCCCACTGCTCGACTCTCTCTACATTCACAACTGTCAGGTACAACTCAAACACCATCTATAAATTTGCCAATGACACAATTATTGCTGCCAGAATTTTAGATGGCAACAAGGAGGCATATAGGAGTGAGAATGATCAGCTGGTTGAGTGGTGTCACAACAAAGTTGCACTCAATGTCAGTGAGACCAAGAAATCGAATGTGGACTTCAGGAAGGAGGAGTTGAAGGAACAAACATCGAGCAGTCAGCAGTGGAAAGGGTGAACAGTTTCAAGTTCCTGCATGTTAACATCTGCAGATCTACCCTGTACCTAACAAAATGATGCAATTATAAAGACACAATGGCGGATATATTTCATTAGGAGTTTGAGGTGTCCTGGTATGTCACCAAAGATTCTTGCATATATTCTACAGATGTACCATGGGGAGCATCACTGTCTGGTATGGGGGGGGGGGGCAATGATATTTGTATTGGAAAAAGTTGCTGAAAACTGTAAACTCAGCCAGCTCCATCATGGGCACCAGGCTCCCCAGTACTGAGGACCACTTCAAAAGGTGATGCCTCAAAAAGGTGGCACCTATCATAAGGAATCCCATCACCCAGGACATGCCCTCCGTACTCCCTGATCTCCATACTTCCTCATCCGCATACTCCTTCATCCCTGTACTCCCTGATCTTTGTACTCCTTCATCCCTATACTCCCTCGTCTCCGTACTCCCTCATCTCCGTAATCCCTCATCTCCCTACTCCCTCATTCCTGCAATCCCTCATCCCCATAATCCCTCATCTCTATACTCCCTCATCCCCGTAATCCCTCATCTCCCTACTCCCTCATTCCTGAAATCCCTCATCCCCATAATCCCTACTCCTTCATTCCTGAAATCCCTCATCCCCGAACTCCCTCATCCCCGTAATCCCTCATCTCTATTCTCCCTCATCTCCGTAATCCTTCATCTCTGTACTCCCTCATCTCCATACTCCCTCATCCCCGTACTCCTCCATCCCCGTACTCCCTCGTCTCCGTACTCCCTCATCCCCGTACTCCCTCATCTTTGTACTCCCTCATCTCCGTACTCCCTCATCCCTGTACTCCCTCGTTTCCATAGTCCCTCATCTCCGTACTCTCTCGCCCCCTATATTCCCTCATCTCCGTACTCCCTCATCTCTGTTCTCCCTCATCCCCGTACTCCCTCATCCCTGCATTCCCTCACCTTCACTGCTGTTCAATACATCAATACTGCAATTTCAAATTCTCATCACTGGTTTTAAATGCTTTTGCTCCTCCATATCTACTAACTCTCTTGCAGGCCCTACAAAGCTCTCTGTGTTCCTTCAACATTCCTGATCTTACTGATTCCTTCATTGGTAAGTTTTCAGTTGGATAACCTCTGAACTAGAAGTCCTTTCCTAAACATATCAGCAGTTTAGTTCTCTTATACTAAGGCATTTCTGAAACAAAAACTACCATTTCAATATGATCTAAGAAACTCTTAGATAGGGACAAATATGATAGAAACATCTTTTTTGGAGGGAAGGTTTAGGTCGACCTTAAAGTAATCTAAAAGTTTGCCATGTCATTGTGGGACGAAGGGCTCGTGCTATGCTGTAATATTCTACGTTCTATGATTTTGATTATCTATTCCCTTGCCTCTCACTGTCAAACTTCATTTCATAACACTTCTGTGAAGCACATATTAATTATGTTCAAGGCTTTGTGCAAGTAAATACAAAACATTGTCCTTTTTCTTTGACACTTGTATAAAGCCTTCTTTGTTAAGTCAGTTAACTATGTCAGAAAGGGCAAATTTAAGACAATGCAAAAACCCTAGGGCTATACTATCTGTGATGCCTTCTTTCAGAGAAGATGGTACATTGAGGTTATCTGCCCAATTAGGTGGGTGTGAAGTTCATTACACATTTTTGTGAAAGAACCACAGAACTTACTTCCAAAACAACCACCGGGTTTTTATTTCCAAAAGAACCACAGCTTTTACAAAAGAGCCAGAGTTTTTCCAGATCTTCTGTTTGTGAAAGTTTGCTGTGTCCAGGTTGGCAGTTGTGTGCTTTAATTTGCTCCACTCTGGGATTCAGGCAACATTGGAAAAGCTACTCACACACAGGGTGTTGTATGTAAATGAATCACATGGGTAAGTGATGTAATGAGACCGATATATATGTCACATTAACACATGTGGTATTTGTTGTTAGTCCGGAATAAACTGCACACACATGCCCTGAAGTTCCGTGTGTACAGAAGATTATTATGCATAACAGTTACAAGCATTTATAAGACTGATTAACAGACCACCTACAAAGACATTAACAAGTTCTTGCTTTGTTGGTTATTGTAAGTAATGTTTGCATTTTTTCCAAAAAACAAATTATGCAGACTTTTCTCGAGAAGAACAGAATATCTTAGGCTAAAATCTCTGTGGTCTTTGATGCGAGATACTGTGCAAAAGTCTTAATTATTCCACGGATGAAACTGCTTGACAGCGTGGTGTGTGCACGCTTGCTATTGCTGCTGGCAATTTCAGCAGCCATATATCAGAAGGAGAATTAATGAAGGTACAAATGAACAGACATGAACTAAACGTTTACTGTGTGCAGATTTTTTTTTCTCCCAAGCTAAGAATTGTACTCCAAGAGCCAATATCTGGATAGCTTCCAAGATTGCATAAACAGGTGCAGACACTGCATGTAAACAGTGGCTGGAGTCCCTACAGAGTGATATTCTTTGGAACAGTTTGTCTGGAGTCTTCCAATGTCCGTAGGCGGATGTTTCCAACAGGTTCAGAAAGTTGGAGCATGAACCACTGATCACAGCTGGATAAAACTGTGTCCTTTATTCCATTGTTCCAATTCGCCAGTCAGCTTACCATTGTAGCTATCATTTAGGCTTTCTATCATTAACTTGACTTTCTGATATCTGTAATTTGAAAGTCGAAATGTAACGTGCTGTAAAGTTTCACTGCTAATGTAATGGCCTCTCTGTAATGCTTCACTGCTAATGTAATGGTTTCCCTGTAGCAGCAGTGTTTGGGTTATGACTAGAGATAACAGGGCTTTGGAATGTGGGGACTATCCAATGAGAGAAATTCTGTTCTTTTTTGTGAGTCTGGAAGAGAGATTTTTGCGGTCTTTTGTCGGTGAGAGAAGAAGAAGGAAGACGCATGTAGTGAGAGTAGGGAGACCACCAGACAGAGTGGACGGGGAGTGAGGGTCCGAAGGTTGGCGATACTCGGAGGAGGTCGATGGTTGACGAACAGCTGTATTTGTGAGCCCCAATGTACACTTTTGACTTTTTCCTTAAAATGGGCCCTTTTTCTTTTTATTTTCTTTACTAAACCTCTATTCAGATTAATATTTATAAAGTTCAATCATTTAATTGCATATGGTGTATTGTCTGATATTTTGTGGTG
The DNA here is from genome assembly GCF_030028105.1 of Mobula birostris. Classification (NCBI taxonomy): domain Eukaryota; kingdom Metazoa; phylum Chordata; class Chondrichthyes; order Myliobatiformes; family Myliobatidae; genus Mobula; species Mobula birostris. The sequence continues at coordinate 81,691,802 of NC_092375.1, read as the reverse complement.
TGGATTTGTAACCGGGCAACACATCATGCAGCATCCACACAAACAACATTCCTCAGTTTGACAGAGCCAGAAGTTATCTTCCCCTAGACAAACACGTTCCGGCCGAGCCTGAGGGGGCACAAGATTAACAAATTCTCCTTAAATATTGTACAATGTCCAATGATGTCTCTTTGCAATGCCCCGAATTCAAAGATCTTCTCAAATGGCACACCATCAGACTGGAAATGAAGTTTGCAGCGCTGGAAGCTCATGGCAAGGAGAGTTTCTGCCTCCTACCATCTGCGTGAGATGTTGTGGCTATCAGGACTTCGAGACTTTTTTTTACCGTGCCCATGGTCTGCTCTTATCGAATTACGATATTGCTTTGCACTGTTGTAACTATATGTTATAATTATGTGGTTTTGTCAGTTTTAGTCTTGGTCTGTCCTGTGTTTCTGTGATATCATACTGGAGGAACATTGTATCATTTTTTAATGCATGAATTTCTAAATGACAATAAACGAGGACTGAGTGTCCTCATAATCTAAAATCTAAATGTAAAAAAAATGGTAGTTTTCCTTCCTTTTACACTTTTCACGGGATCCAAGGTGTCTGCTTTGGTTAATAAAACAGGATCTGTGATTGTGTCTTGCCTCCAATCTCAAGCATATGTAGAAATGATCACAGCCTTTAGGAATGTGGCCCCTTACTGCACTCAATTAGTTCTTAAACAAGTTGATTTATTACTGAATAGGGCAAACTGATGCACTGCTGAAATAAATTCTAAATGGGAGAGAAAACTTCAGAATTAACCATGGCTGCTGTTTAATTTTCCATGATATTCAACAAAGCCGTCAGATTAAAATCTGAAATAAGCATGTGGGCATGAATTTTAAAATAAAAATGAGTTTTGCGGCAGAAAGGCTGACTTGTGCACACAGCTGAACTACTGCTGATTCACTTTAAAAAATATATCAGCGCAAAGACAACGATACATCTGAAAACTTCCTTCAAATAAATCCGATTCTGCTGTCAAAGGCTGAGCATGCTATAAATGAGGTAATGAGCTCACTGCTCAGGCAAATCAATCCTTTGTGAATCCGTTCTGTAGATCTTTTGTGGCTGACCCCCTAATACGTGTAAGAGGTATACCAGTTTAACTTTATAAAAAGGAGAGCAGCCTGATTTATTAAGAAAGCTGAATGGAAAATAAACACAAAACTAGCCTCCTGAATAGAGGCAAAATTGGGTTGGAGAAGCAGCAGGGTGTAGTCGTGCTTTGGTGGTACAGAGGATCAATGAAATTATACAAAGTCTTGATGATAAAAGTATGGCTTACTTGTGGCAAAAATTCAGTTTTGGCTTTTTAAAGAATTGCACGTGAAGCAGAGGTGACAGAGGGCATGGGCGTACGTAGAATTGTAAAAGCACATAAATCATTTGGGTAGCTCATCCGTTGCTTCAGCTCGGCACTTATGAGTATATGGGAGTGGAAATCTGAAATTCAATACTTAAAGTTGGCTGAACTTTGTGTGCTGAAAAGCAGTAGGGGATGTAACTAAAATGAATCCTTATGCAAACAAGTGCAATTCTGGATGTATACTCAAATAATCAAGCCTAAGTTATGATGAGATTCTACTTGTTTGGGTCACAAAAAGTTTGTACAAGCAGAAAGCTTAGGACTTAGATTTATAGTTGCCCTTGAGATCCTGTGGTGGCACAGTAGAATTTTGCAGTTTACAGAAAGTAGAAGATGGCGGTGGGGCCAGCAATCGAGTGGTTAAATCTGGAAATGGCAGGAAGGTACAGAATCCAGACTGGAAAGGTTTATACACAGAGCTGGCAAGTAGAGGGCTACAGGAATGGAAGTTGAAATCATTGGGCATGTTGAGAAGGAAACTGAGAATGAAATCGGGTAGTAGGTTAAAAGGAAGAGGAAGTGAATCTGATTCATTTGCAAAGTCGATTGACAATGGATTCTAATCATTTTACAATATTCTCCATGGAAAGAATAGAAAGATAACAAAATAATAATTCATAACCTTCTGGGTTGTTCATTCTTAAACCTATTGTGAAACCTGGTTGCAACATGTGAAACTTCTGTGGAGTTCTTTATTTAAAAGATGAATTCATTCTTTGTTTCTGATGGGAGATAAGTGAAAGAAAAACCAAAGCTGTGCAGTGGCCTCAGGCTATCGCAAGTGCTATCAGTCACTTGTCACGTAGCTGGAGTTATAACATGAAACATGGCATCTGATAAGCACACATTAAAGGGCCATAAAGGCAATGTAATAATGGTGAGAGAAATATACTGGGCAAGAAAATGGGGCAGACAATGTCTTATTGAAAGAGTGCTGCAAGACATTTTAATATCTGCCTGAATGGACAGTTGGGTCTTCAACTTTAACATCCAGTCAGAAAGATAGCACTTCAATGTGTCCTGTCCTGATGAAGGATTTCAGCCCAAAACTTCAACTGCTCTTTACCCTCTATAGATACTTCCTGGCCTGCTGAGTTCCTCCAGCATTGTGTGTGTGCATGTGTGCGTGTGTGTGTGTGTGTGCATGTGTGTGTGTGTGTGTGTGTCCCTGTGTGTGTGTGTGTGTGTGTGTATGTGTGTGTGTGCGTGTGTGTGTGTGTGCGTGTGTGTGTGTGTGTGTATGTGTGTGTGTGTGTGTGTATGTGTGTGTGTGAGTGTGTCCGTGTGTGTGTGTGTGTGTGTGTGTGTGTATGTGTGTGTGTCGGTGTGTGTGTGTGTGTGCGTGTGTGTGTGTGTGCGTGTGTGTGTGTGTCCGTGTGTGTGTGTGTGTGTGCGTGAGACATCAACATGTTTTACTTCCATTTTAAGGTAAGGAAGTGTGACCTGAGGGTTTCAGCTCAAGCCTCTATGGTGATGCATGAAACACAACATTCCAAATTAGAGGCAAGAGATCCAGCACTGGGCCACAAATGATTTCTCAATCTTCAACTTGTATGGTAATGAGTGAAACCTTTCTTGAGCAGCAACAATGCATCAATCTACAAATGAATAACTGGAAAGAAGTGTCAGCCCAAGGGATGAAGCATGACATTTATTTTTCCTTAATGGGTGTCAAAAACTGTCAGGACAGCCCAGGTCCTAATTTTGTCCTTTAATTACATCTTGATTCACATGGAAACAAAAGGCTTAATTATTGCTGCTGCCTTGTGGAGATTGTAATCAGCTTTAGGGTCAGTGTAACCCTGATGGAATGCAAAAAGTCACTGTTTATACAGAGGCTACCCTCTGCTTTAATTCACAGTATATGTAAAAATCAATAGCGTGTCTGACGCATGCATTGAATTTTGTGGTAATGGAAATAGAGGACATGGACTCTGCCTTTGTTAAATTGCAGTGTACACCCTCAAATAGACAGAGATTTACACTACTATTAGTGCAATTAGCTCAACATTCTTTGCTGTATTAGCCAACTCAAATTTCCAAAATAAGCACAACTTGACAGAGAAAATGTGGCAAATCTATTGAAAATGCCAGACACAAGAGATTCTGCAGAAGCTGGAAAATCTTGAGCAACACACACAAAATGGAGGAACTCAGCAAGTTGGGCAGAATCTATGGAAGGGAATAAAAAGTCGATGTTTCACTCCGAGATTCTTCATCAGGATTGCTGAGGAAAATACCACTCAACACATTAGTACAACAGAGGACAAGCTAGCAGGGAAGAAAATCCATGTTGTGGCATAAACTGGTAAAGTTAACAGCTGCGCAAAGATAACCAAAAGGCAGATGGATGGAAAAAAAGTTACATTTAAACAGTGCCCGTCATGTTCGCAAAACGTCTTAAAACACTGTTGATGTATGTGATGATGGAAATGAAGCTGGTAATTTGTGTGCTGTAAACTCCCACAGACAGTAATGATATATTCATCAGGTAATCTGTTGATATTGGTTCAAGGAGAAAGGGTGGCCAGACTACCAGGAGAATTTACCCACTTGAAGGGTGATGGAGACTTCTATCTAGTTGTGAAAAAAAGGTGAGGACCCAGATTTTACCTTGTATCCTACCATGGAACATCCTGATATTCTAGTACTCTCCCACATCTGCTCTGCAATGGCAGCTTGGATATGGGGCCAAGCCTCAAAAGTGGAGCTCGAACCCACAACCATCCGAGTCTGAGACAACCCACAACTGACCCGCAGATGCCTAACACAAAGCCATGTACTTCACCTCCACTCCCGGTGCAAGGAATGTTTTTATTTTCAAGTGACGTTGATAATACATTTCTTGAAAGATCAGAATGGGGTTAATTTCTATAGATACAGCATTATCTCCTAATATCTTGCTGTGAATTTTAGTAGGTTATACCACTGTGAAAATAATCACATCTAAGTACATTTTTTGGCTTCACATTATATCTATATGCATACACATTCATCGAGGATCACAAAAAATAAATGAGCCCAAGGAATTGCTGATGCTCTTTTTCCATTTCTCATATTTGATCTCATATGTCCATCATTACCCCATAAACTCATCTGTCACCCATCTACTACTTCTATCATTCAATGATCAACAATCCATTTTTCATTAACTCTAGCCTACTAATTCTCATACCATTCCAAAAAAAAACTGCAACTTGGAGATGCCTTTGTCAGGTGGTACACTTTGGAAGGACAAACTCCAAGGCAGAGTACAAAGTAAATGGCAGGATACTTGGTAGTGTGGAGGAGCAGAGGGATCTGGGGGTACATGTCCACAGATCCCTGAAAGTTGCCTCACAGGTGGATAGGGTAGTTAAGAAAGCTTATAGGGTGTTAGCTTTCATAAGTCAAGGGATAGAGTTTAAGAGTCGTGATGTAATGATGTAGCTCTATAAAACTCTAGGTAGGCCACACTGGAGTACTGTGTCCAGTTCTGGTCGCCTCACTATAGGAAGGATGTGGAAGCATTGGAAAGGGTACGGTGGAGATTTACCAGGATGATGCCTGGTTTAGGGAGTATGGATTATGATCAGAGATTAAGGGAGCTAGGGCTTTACTCTTTGGAGAGAAGGAGGATGAGAGGAGACATGATAGAGGTGTACAAGTTAATGAGAGGAATAGATAGAGTGGATAACCAGCACCTCTTCCCCAGGGCACCACTGCTCAGTACAAGAGGACATGGTTTTAAGGTAAGGGGTGGGAAGTTCAAGGGGGATATTAGAGGAAGCTTTTTTACTCAGAGAGTGGTTGGTGCGTGGAATGCACTGCCTGAGTCAGTGGTGGAGGCAGACACACTAGTGAAGTTTAAGAGACTACTAGACAGGTATTTGCAGGAATTTAAGGTGAGGGGTTATATGGGAGGCAGAGTTTGAGTGTCTGCACAACATTGTGGGCTGAAGGGCCTGTACTGTGCTGTACTATTCTATGTTCTATGTCCCTCAGCGTTTCCAGCATTCGTATCTGAACTCTGTCCGTCTGAATATCGACTCTGCCTATTTCCCAATTCTGGTTTAGATTAGATTAGATTCAATTTTATTGTCATTGTGCCGAGTAAAGATACAAAGCCAATGAAATACAGTTAGCATCTGACCAGAAATGCAAAGAATAGTGTTATTTACAAAATAACTGCGAATAAAATGTAGGTGCTACAGCACACAAATATAGAAGTACTGAGACAGTACAATATGGGTGCAATACTGCTTAGTGCTGTGATGTAAGGTTCAACAGGGTCACAGCCTCAGGGAAGAAGCCCTTCCTGTGCCTGTTGGTGCGGGAGCGGAGGCTCCTGTAGTGCCTACCGGATGGGAGAAGAGTAAAGAGTCCATAGTTAGGGTGAGATGCATCCTTGATAATGCTTTTCATCCTGCCCAGGCAGTGTTTATGGTAGATGTTCTCAATGGTGGGCAATTGGGTGCTAATAATCCACTAGGCAGTTTTCACCACACGCTGAGGTGCTTTGTGGTCCGATACGGGATTTTTTTGGATTTCTCTGAAATTTTTTATCTCCGCCTGAACTTTGACGCTGACTTTGTTGCCCCTCTGGATTTGCTACTCAATAAATATCACAGTGCGCACAGTCTGTGATTGGGTCCCTGCTTCAGCATCCTGACAGCTCTTATAAAAGAGCATAGTCACTGAGATATGCTGTTAGATGCAACGTTGTTCTGTATCCTGTCGGCATCGACGTGTGTTGGCCATGTAGCACAAAGTACCACAACTCAGCAGTATTGATTTGAATAGAGAAGCCTGGTATAAAGCCAGTGGAAAGTTTCCATTCAGCCAATGGAATGCAGGGTGGTCTTGGTTTTCAAGTAAAACCTCTTGAGAAATGTTCTGTTGGAATAAGCATGGCCCTGAATCCCAGGCTCTTCTGGGAAAGAGAGGACGAGTCTAAATCAAGACACCAGCATTCTCTTCTAAGCAAACTTAGAGAAGTCTGACCTCTCCCAAAGAAAATGCTGAATTTTCATCAATAAAGAAAATTATTAACATGGGCAGATGGAGTTATCTGGCAATATTTAAGCCCCTAATTATCACATCCTGGCTGCCTGCCCTTTACTCTGTACCCAGGAGACTCCGGAGATTCAATTTTCCCTTTTCTCCTGGCTGATATTCCTCAGTTTCCTTCTGACTTTACTGCTGGAATGAATCTGTCACTGGCAACAAACAACATCCATTCTTCAACCCTCATTTTGCTAAGAACAATGGCTTAAAGACACCTTCTGATAGCATCTAAAAGTCAACAATCTTAAAATGGGACACCATACAGTACAAGCCAGACCAAGTAAGGACAGCTCCATCATGAGCACTGGCCTCCATAATATCCAGGGCATCTTCAAGGAGTGCTGCCTCAGAAAGGCAGCATCCATCATTGAAGACCCCCATCACCTAAGACCTGCCCTGTTCCCATTGCTGCCAACAGGAAGGAGGTACATAATTCTGAAGGCACACACTCAATGATTCAGGAACAGCTTCTTCCCCTCTGCCACCTGATTTCTGAATGGGCATTAAACCCATGAACACTACCTACCCATTTTTTTAAATTTCTATTTTTGCACTACTTATTTAATTTAACCAGTCAGTATATATACTTAATGTAATTCACTGTTTTTTCCCTATTATTGTACTGCTGCAGCAAAGACAACAAACTTCAAGACATATGCTAGTGATACTAAATCTTATTCTGATTCTGACAATCACCAATTTGAGCCCACTTGGCAAAGAAGAGAGGACTTGCATTTACTTTGGGCCTTCCAGCATCCCAAGATATTCCAGAACATTTTTCAAGCAAGTAAATAATTTTGAAGCAGAATTACCGTTGCAGGGCAAGTTACTGGCCAGGACACGCAGAAAGCTCCCATTTTCCTCCTCACGCTGTAGTTTCATAGTTTTCAAATCCTCATGAGAGAATATTAATATTATTCCACGTCCGAATGATGACAGCTCTGACCGTGTAGTCTCAGAACAGTAAGAGGATGTCTGCTTAATAAAGTTACTGGAATAAAGAAAGGAAGCAAACTGCTGCATTTATCTAGCACCTTTTACCATTTTAGGGATATCATTAAGCTGGGAAGTAAGTACTTTGAAATGTGATCAGTCCTACAATGTGCAAAATCATGACTGTTAGTTTGTACCAGAAACAATTTAATAAACTACCACACCAAAGTATTTCTGTTCTTCTTTGAATAGTGCCTTGGATTTTTTTTTCAAAAATCTACATAACTCTCAGCAGATCTAAAAATCAAGTATTAGGTTTAGGACTGTCAACTCCATTCAGACTCAGTGAATAACAATGGCAAAATAATTTCAACACACCAAGGTAAAAGGCTTTACTGTAAATATTTGAAAATTTAACAGAACTGCAACACATTTCTTTAGATGCAAATCCTCTCAAGGCAGAGTACAAAATATTTGAAGTGCGTGGTTATTCTCTGATAACTCATTCATAGTAGCAAATGTAAGCAAACTATTGCTCTCCTGGTTGCCAATGTTAAGCCAAGAAAAATCACGATGCATCATTAAATTTGCCTTCCTGCCACTAATTTATGAAGGCGTAAGAACCAGAGCCAAAAATACTATCACACTAATCTCACAACTTTTGTCCAATTCAAAGAACCATTACTTAACCTAGATGACATGTCCTTGCTGCCTGTACTGACACAGTCTCTGCAAAACCTTATGTCAAAACTTTGTTTTTGTCCACCCAAAGGTTCTACAACACAATTACTTTTGGATTTTGCCAATGAGTACAAGGAGTAGGTGTTGAAAACTCATGTTATATTTTAATCAAAATTTTCTTTCCTCACTGTACATCTCAGCACTCCAACATTGTTGTAAAATTGCCAGATTAATAATCTGGAAGTCTGAATTAAAATAGGTATTCAAAATTATAGATGGTTTAGACTGAAAAGATAAGAGGAAACTTTCACTCATGACTGTGTGTCTAGGCACAGCTCAAATGTCACTTACAAATTTGTTGATGACATAAATGTCATTGGCAGAATCTCAGATGATGACAAGGAGGCATACAGGAGGGAGCTGGTTGAGTGGTGTCACAACAAAACCTCTTACTCAATATCAGTAAGACCAAGGACTGGATGGCAACAACACCTCCTCCACAATCACCATTAGCAGATGTGCACCATAAGGCTGTGTGTTTAGCCCTCTGCTCTACTTGCTTTATACTCACAGTACTACTGTGAGGCTAAGCACAGCTCCAATGCCATCCTTAAGTAAGCTGACAACACTACTGTCATTGGCCAGATCAAAGGTGGTGCCAAATCAACATGTAGGAGGAAGATTGAAAATCTAGCTGACTGTTGCCACAATAAGCTCTCACTCAGTGTCAGCAGAACCAGGGAGCTGATTACTGACTACACGAAGAGGAAATTGGAGGTCCATGAGCCAGTCCTCATCAGGGGATCGGAGGTGGAGAGTGTCCGCAGCTTTAAACTCCTTGGTGTTATCATTTCAGAGGACCTGCCCTGGGTCCAGCACGCAAGTGTCATTACAAAGAAGGCACAGCAGCAACTCTACTTCCTTAGAAGTTTGCGAAGATTGGGCATGTTATCCAAAACATAGATACAGGACAAGAACAGGCCCTTCAGCCCACAATATTATGCCGAACCAATTAAAATTAGTAATCCAATGGCTAACTAAACAAATCTCTTCTGCTCACACAATGTCCATATCCTCACAGTTTCCGGACATTCACATGCCTATCCTAGTGGAGGCGGAGCTACGATGGCGCTAGACAGCAGCTTCTTCGAGCTCATCTGTGGAAACAGCTTAATTTCTACCTTTAATGTCTCTTTTTTTCCCCTTTTTAAGATGGGTGGTGTTCTGTCAGTGCCTTTAACTCATACTGCAGTTCTTTATGGCGATGGTTTCCACTGCCGGGGCTCACCAATCGGCCACTTTTCAATCTCCCAAGAGCATGGACTAGAAGTCAAGCACTCCTTGTGGCCCTATGGATGAGCCAATTCTTTGCCGGTGTGGGTGACTGAAGCGTCGTGGGAGAAGACTGAATATCGTGAACAGCGGTTCAGCTGTTGGAGGTCTCTGTACTCAAATCTCTCTCTCTCTTTCTCTCAGTGGGGGAGAGTTTGTTGTCGATTCCTGAGTCAGAGAGCTCGGGGGAGAAAAAAGCAACACAGAAAACTTTAAACAGTGAGTTGTTTTCTTTTGTTTTGTTAGTCTGCCCTCTTGCTGTGTGACACCTCTCTACCCCTTTATTAGGGAGAGAAAGAGGCAGTGGCATGTCCAATTTTCTGGTGAATGATTGCTTTTTGTTGTACTGCATATCATGGTCTCTCTCAGGGGCTTTGCTATGGCTTGTTTGGTGGGTGGTGGGCACTGGTGCTTTTTGCAGTAGGGAGGGGCAGGGGGAGGGGTGATGTTTGCTGCTGCTTGTGCATGGGAGGTGGGAATGGGGGGACTTTGGGGTTCTAATGTTTTTACTGTCACTCATTCTGTTTTTGTGCATGTCTGCGAAGAGCAAGAATTTCAGGTTGTATGTTGTATATATTCTCTGATAATAAATTGAACTATTGAATTATCTAACCATCTCTTAAGAGTCTCAAATGTTTCTGCCTCTACCAGCAACCCATGCAGCTAACTCCAGGCAACCATCACCTTTCAATGTAAAAATCTTGGCTCTCACATCTCCTTTGAAATTACCACTTCTCACCTTAAATGTGTGCTCTCTGGTATTAGACATTTCAACCCTTGGGTAAAGATACTGTCTGTGTACTCTCTTTATGTCGCATAATCTTATCAACTTCTATCAGATCTCCCCTCAGCCACCACCCCTCCCGAGAAAACAACCCATTCATCCAACCTGTCATTCTAGCACATGCCCTCTCATCCTGATAAACCGCTCCTGCACCCTCTCCAAAGCCTAGACAACCTTCCTAAAATGGGGTGACCAGAACTGTATGCAATACTCCAGATGGGTCCTAACTAGAGTTTTATGAAGCTGCAACACAATTTCCTGACTTTTGAACTCAGTGCCTCAACTGATAAAGGCAAGTGCCTTCTTAACCACAGTAGCCACTTTCAGGGAGCGATGAACTCGGACCCCAAGATCCCCCTACTCATCAACACTATTCAAGGTCCTGCCCTTAACAGTGTACCTCTCCTTGCATTTGCTCCTCACATTTATCAGGGTTAAATTCCATCTGTCATTTCTCCACCCATATCTGCAACTGATCTCTATTGTGCTGTATTCTTCTCCAGTCTTCTTCACCATCCACAACTCCACCAATCTTGGTAACATCATCTGCAAACTTACTAAACCAGCCATCTACATTTTCATCCAGGTCACTTTTATACATTTCAAACAGCAGAGGTCCCAGTACAGATACCCGTAGAACACCACGAATCACAGATCTCCAGTTAGAACAAGTCCCTTCAACCTCCACCCTCTGTCTTCCATGGGCAAGCCGGTTCTGAATCCAAACAGCCAAATTACCATGAGATCCATGCACCTTAATCTTCTGGATGAGTCTCTCCTGAGGGACCTTGTCAAGCACCTTACTAAAATCAATGTAAGCAACATCCACAGTTCTAGCTTCATCGATCACCCTCATCATCTCAACAAAAAGCAAATCAAGTTAGTAAGATAGGACTTTCCCCACATAAAGCCATGCTGGGTCTCACGAATTAGGCCTTGATTGTCCAAGTGCCCAGAAATTCTATCCCTAAAAATTCTCTCTAGTAACTTCCCTGCCACTGATGTGAGACTCACTGGTCCATAGTTTCCAGGATTATTCCTTGTTCCCTTCTTGAATAATGGACCATTTACTACTCACCAGTCCTTTGGGACCTCACCTGTGGCTAGTGAGGACACAAAGATATTGGTCAAAGCCCTAGAAATCTTTTCCCTTGCCTCTCTTAGTAACCTGGGGTATATCCCAATGGCCTGAGGACTTATCCACCTTAGTGTTCTTTAAGAGATCCTACATCCTGCTTCACCTTGAAAGGCCCAAGCATATCAGTACACTCAGCAGAGGTCTCCCTACCTTCCATGTCCTGCTCCTTGGTAAACATTGATGTAAGGTACTCATTAAGGACCTCACCCAACTCACTCAATGTTCCAAATCCATGCAAATATTCCTCCCTTTATCTTGAGTGCTCCTACCCTCTACCTAGTTATCCTCTTGCTCCGGATGTATGAATAGAATACCTTTGGATTCTCTTCAATCATACTTACCAAGAACTTTTCATGGCCCCTTCCTGACTCTCCTAATTTTCTATTCAGTCTTCTTTATAATCCTCAAGGGCTCGGTCTGATTCTAGCTTTCTGAGCTTCACATACTTTTCCTTTTCCTTCTTGACTAATTGCATCGCCTCCCTCAACATAAGGTTCTCTTACCTTGCCATTCCTGTCATTCCCTCTTACTGGAGCATACCTGTCCTGTACTCTGTGTCTTTAAACACCTTCTACACATCAAATGTGGACTTGCCCAAAAACAGCTATTCCCAGTGAATTCTCCCTAGTTCCTGCCTAATGCTCTTGTAATATGCCCTGCTCCAGTTTAATACTCTGACACAAGGTCCATATGCATCCTTATCCATAGCCATCTCTAAACTTAAGGCGTTGTAGTCACTGATCCCTAACAGTTCAGCCGTTGAAAGGTCAGTCAACTGGCCAGGCTCACAACATCGGGTCAAGTACAGCCTCTCCTCTTGTTGGGCTACTTACATATTGATTTAAGAAACCTTCCTGGATGCACCTAACAAATTCTGTCCCATCTGAACCTCTTGCACTCTGATAGTCTTAGTTTATATTAGGGAAGTTGAAATCCCCAAGACAACAATTCTATTGTTTTCACACCTTTCCCTAATCTGTCTGCATGTCTGTTCCACAATATCTGGGTGGCTATTAAGCAGGTCTGCAGTACGATCCCAGAGTGATTGAACCCTTCCTATATTTGGAGTTCTACCCATATAGACTCAGTGGACAAGCCCTTCATTGTCCCATCTGAGTGCAGCTGTGATACTGTCCCTGATTAGTCAACCGCACCCCCCCCCCCCCCCACAACCTCCATCTCTGTCTTTTCCAAAACATTAAAACCCTGGGACATTAAGAACCCATTCCTGTCCTTCTCTTAACCAAGTCGCTGTAATGGCTGCAACATCATAGTTCATGTACTGACCCATGCTCAAAGTTCATCACCTTTACCCATAACACTGCTAGCATTAAAACGCATGGACTTTAAACTATCTTTCCCATCGTATCTATTACTTTTCTCCTGCCTAGTTTTTACTGGCCCTGATGTCTACCTTCCTCTCCATCGCTCCATTTTCTGACCTGATGCTTTGGCTTCCATCGCCCTGCTGAACTAGTTTAAACCCTCTTGAGTAACACTAGCAAAACTTCCAGGCCAGGATATTGGTCCCTCCCTCAGTTATGGTGAAACCCATCCTTCTTGTACAGGTCACCCCTGCTCCAAAGAAGGTTCCAGTTATCTAAGAACCTGGAATCCTGCCCCCTACACCAGTTTCTGAGCCACTCATTCATCTGTACTACCATCCAATTGCTGCCCTGATTAGCATGTGGTACAGGAAGTAATCCAAAGATTATTACCTTGGAACCTTAGAGGTCCTGCTCTTCAGCTTCTTTCCTAACTCCTGTGCAGGACCTCTTCCCTCTTTCTACTATGTCAATGATGCCAATATACACCACAACCTCTGGCTGCTCACCCTCCCCCTTAAGTATATTCTGCAACCACTCTGAGACATCCTGGACCCTAGCTCCTGGGAGGCAACACACCCCATCTTAGCATCTCTTTTGCAGCCACAGAATCTCCTATCCACCCCCCTAATAGCCCCCAAAATTTTGACCATCCTCAATAGGTGTGAGGTTTGAAGTACCCAGTCTACCCACTCCTCATCCCTGTCCAGCCATTCAGGCATATGACAGACTCTGCCACAGGAATTTCACCCTTTGAAGTGCTTCAAGGCTGCTAAAACCCGTTGTTCCCTGCGGAGGAGTTAACAGTGGAGGTCCATCCATCAGGACCCTGGTTCGCTGCTACCAAAATGCTTGAAAGAGGGTGCAGAAGGCTATCTTAGCTGCTAACTACACATACATCCCCTAGCTAACAGGAGTCACCTGCCGCTTGTTTCCAACTCATCACCTGCAGCCTATTTAAACCCACCAGCCAGCCTCAACTAATTGCTCCTAGCCTTCAATTACTTTATTGTCAGTGGTGTTTAGTATCTGTTCTCTTTCATGTTGTGGCCCTTCGAGGCTTGTTATTTTCCTAGTCTACTATTAAATTAATCGTTCCTCGCTGAATTGTCTCTACTGCTCTACTTGTGGGTTAAGCCTCCTCTACATTTCCTGACCGAAAGCAGAATTAGCAAAAGAACTAGTGGGGAAGATGTTTGTTTTAAGAGGTACAATATGAACTGAAATACAGTGCCTGGACATTTGGGTAAAATATGAACCCCCGAAAGAAAATCTAGAAATATAAAGCTATACTGATCCCCTGAAAAGCAAGCCACTCATTTCTGTATAACCGTCAAAACAAAGTGCACCAGTTTAAAAAGAAGGCTCGGAGTTATCCTTTTAGATTAAGTGGGGAGGACAGAAAATGCAGCCCATGTCCCCAGAATGAAAACATGGGAAAACAATTAAAGATGCACATATATAAGAAAATTACATTTGTGCTCAGAAAGGTCTCAAATACAAATATATATACTTGATAGAGCAGATTACTCCTCTTGCTCTGAGGGAAACATTTTCCTCAGGATACAGGACACTTGGCAAGTTAAAACAGAAGGCAAGTGCTCTGTAAAAACTTGTCAAAGTGCCCTTCATAATCTCTATTGATGTCATGGAATAAACTCCCTCAATTGTGCCCAACTTTGGGCACCACAATTTAGAAAAGATTAGAAGGTCTTGGAGAGGATACAGAGAGAATTTACTTGAGTGCTGTCAAAGATGTTAGACTTCAATTATTTGGAGAAATTAAAGAACTTATGATTTTTCTCTGTAGAGTTAAGAGGTTCAGGGTAAAATAGTAAAGGTTTTCAAATTATGAGGGATTATGATAATCAGGAAACTGTTTCCACAACAGCAAAATTATAAACAAGAGTACAAACCTTACAGGCAATTAATAACAGAGCAACCGAATGATGGGTAGAAACTCCTTTTACACAGTGGGCTTGTTATGGCTCAAAGCATCCTACCTAGCAGTGCGTTGGAAGCAGATTCAATTGTAATGTACAAAAGAGAATTTGATACATAATTGAAAACAAAGAGATTGCAAGTAAACTCTCCAAATTGCATATGGACAGGAATGTAGAGTTAAGGTTATAACGAGATCAGCCAAAATCTTATGAAATGGGAGAGCGGGTTTAATTTGCTTGTACATGGTGAACAAGCTGGGAAGTGGGATCTACTTACTACACCACAGAAGGAGGCTATTCAGCCTATCAGATCCCTACCAGCTTGCGGCAAGGAATCACATTCTCCCTGGCACTTATTGTTTCACACTTGTTCATCAACCCCACCCTTTGTTTTGTCTACATTAAGGAATAAATAACACCACCTCTTTGGAAAGTGGAGTAAACAGGGCACCTGGCAGAAATCCATACATTCACAGCGAAAAACGTCATCTCCAGATGATGCTGGAGGTCAGGATTGAAACCAGGTCCCTGAACCTGTGAAGCAACAACAGTAACTGCAGTGCTACCATACCATCTGATCAGCTCTTCCAGAAAGAAGGCAAGTGCAAGACTGGGAAGAATAGTATGTTCTACATACTGTCATTTGGCAAAAATTAGATATGTATTTAAGTAAATTTAGTAATAATGTTTGTGTAATAATTCGGAGAGGAGTGGAAAAAAGGTAAAATGAAAATAACTGAGTGAGAAGGTAACAATCAGTTTGTGACAGAAACAGAAAATGTTGCAAGTATTCAGCAGGTCTGTTGGAAGTAAAATAGAGTCAATGCTTCAGGATGGAGAACCTTCACCAGAATATTAACTCTGTTTCTTTTCTCACAGATCTGACTTGCTGAATATTTCCAGTATTTCCCATTTTTAAAAATTTTAGATTTCCAGCATCTCCACCACTTTTTAAAATTGTTTAATCAGTCCTGTGAGATTCACTCATATTCATGGTAGGTGCAGAGGTATCAGTTTTTAATCATAATTGTACATATGTTCCAAACTGTGCCGGCGTGCAGTATATGGGGCCAAACTCCCATTGCTTTCTGCTCTTTGGAATTATACCACTCATAAAAAGAAGGTGGCTGAGGTAATCAATTGTCAATCTTTTGAGCTCTCAGACACAGAATCATAGATGCCTTAGAGCAGACTTGAGTCCCCACCAGCTCCTGTATAGCAATCTATTCAGTCAATGTCCTTGGCCAAACTTTAGCTGCTTTATCATTAACTTTCATAAGATTAGAAATTAAGATGATAGACGGTAATTCCACTCTGTTCACAATTTCTGAGATTATGAAGTAGTCCGTTCCCACGTGCAGCCAGTTATAAAGTTGCTCACTGTGAACGCATTAAGATCCTGGAGTTCTCCATCTAGCAGACTTGTGGGAATACATTACTGCAGTGGTGCAAGAAAACAACTGCCTCCATGTTCACGGAGAATAGGAAACAAATCTCAGCTCGGCAGACCACTACTGGCCTGTCTTGCAATGAATCTGGGACAAATAGAATTAGTGTCATCAGACAGACAGTCTATCTAATGCTTTTGTTATCTAAAATTCTGCCAAAGCATAAACCTTAAACCAAATCACTTTTAAATAACAATCTTCCTGCATATTTTTCTCTTGTTGTTTTATCACACTGACTTATCTGCTGAAAAAATAGCCCAAGCTTAGCCAAAACCTCTGACAACACTTATCTGGTTCCGCTCCTATTGATTCCTGCCTTCCATTTTGTGATGGACCTGGCGAAAGGTGATCACGTACTTACAAATTACCATCTCCCAAGCTGGAGGCACTTTACAGCCCATCTGAAGTTATCCTGAGGACTAACTGGGTGTGTCAATTTAGTGAACAATTAAAAGAGAACTACATTAGAATGGAACTAGCTAAGGACAATGGCCAATGTTTGGAGAGGGTCACTGTAGGTGTGCACTAACGTTACAACGCAGAGGGAAAACAGGACTGGAAGTCGGATCCCACTGGAGGCCCAGACAATGTTGAGCCTGTCATCAAAAGCTCAGCAGTAGTTGGGAAGGGATAGGACGCAAACACGAGGAAATCTGCAGATACTGGAATTTCAAGCAACACACATAAAAATTGCTGGTGAACGCAGCAGGCCAGACAGCATCTATAGGAAGAGGTACAGTCGACGTTTCGGGCTGAGACCCTTTGTCAGGACTAACTGAAAGACTACTCAGGACTATTATCTCTTCTTTCAGTTAGTCCTAACGAAGGGTCTCGGCCCGAAAAGTCGACTGTACCTCTTCCTATGGATGCTGCCTGGCCTGCTGCGATCACCAGCAATTTTTATGTGTGCTGCGGGAAGGGATAGGAGGTGGGAATGGTGTTGTCCAGCAGAGAATTGCAGGTTATTGACTTTAAAGGCATCAGGGCCAGGTGGGCCAGGTGGGCCAGGGATGGATGGGATGATTGGTGATCTGATGATTGGGATTGAATGCGGCTATGGAATAATTGGGATATTAGGGAATTAGTAGATGGGAGATGGGTATTGTTGCCAAGGTAATCAAGGAATTGCAGGTCAGGACTTGAGATAATTCAGAAGGTTTTATGCTGACATCAGAATCAGAATCAGGGCCAGCTGGTGGCGCAATGATATCGGCACCAGACCCGGGAGCGGAGGTTTCTGGGTTCGAAACTAGTTGAGTCCGCTCCCGAGTACGCTTTCCATCCATGCTGGGTTGAGTGTGAGATTGCAACTCGACCTTGTAAAATAAAAAAAGGGGAAAAATACTGCGAAAATGTCTGTGTGTGGAGTGGCGCGCCACACAGTCTCTCTCTCGCTCCGTGCCTTGTAAAAGCCATGAAAAAGACATCATCACGGACGCACGCAGACGCAGATGCACAGACTGGCACACACGCAGGCACACGCCAAAAAAAACAGAATCAGAATCAGAATCAGGTTTATTATCACCAGCATGTGACGTGAAATTTGTTAACTTAGCAGCAGTTCAATGCAATACATAATTCAGCAGAGAGAGAAAAAAAATATAAAACATAATAATAAATAAACAAGTAAATCAATTACATATATTGAATATATTTTTTTAAGATGTGCAAAAACAGAAATACTGTATATTAAAGAAAGTGCAGTGGATGAGGGAGTCTGAACTGCAGTTGATTGGCAATGGGGGAGGCAAGCTCTTTGGTATAGATCTTGACGTAATGTAGTCCCTGAACAGTAGTGCAGATCAATAAAGTTATAGTGACTATTAACGTTGTGCAACTACAGTTTGCCATGGACGAGATGGGCTGAATGGTTTGCTTGGGTGTTGTAGTACTCTATGATTTTATTCTCAATCAGATGAATCATTACAAACATGTTACTTTTCATTGATTACAGAGGGAAATGAGAAGAAAGTGTCCTAAAACATGGATCAAATGCACCATAAGAATGCAATCTGACTAGATTGTGTATTCCATGGGAGGTGTTTAGGGAGGGGTTTGCATTCTGGGTGGAAGAGTAATTTAACTTGTTGATGGGCATCTTCAACCAGTTTTAGAAAACACAGAAGGAATAGAGTTAATGCCAGGTATTTCTGAAACAGCATGCTAAATTTCAACAAGCTATCTACAAATTTCCCTATCTAAACAACAATTAAATGATTGGCCTGTTGACTTTACCATATGAGAATTAAACCACAACTCTGCTGTTGACCAAAGCAAGATTTATTGCTGTTGACATCAGAGCTGGCGTGAAGCACGGTGGTCATGTAATTCATATCCATATGATCCAGCAATCCGTTTCTAAAGCATTTGTGGCACACTGCCAGGCATACGTTCGAAGAGGCCTGCAAGAAGGAGACCCGGGGTATCCTCAGCTTAAAATACAATAGGACTCTGTTGTTTACGGATCCTTGTCACTGTGAGGGAAAGAAACCTTGTGAACGTGGCACCCATCACATGACTAGAAATCTTACTGTTAAGTACGTTATTTTGATTTATGCTAAATTAACATGTAGCTGTCAACAATATTCTCAGTAGCAGAAGAATTCACCCTACGATGTGCAATGGAGCATTCCTGCTCTTTTTGATTTTCCAGGTGCACCTCCACGGGTTCTCTCTCAGACTTATGAAAATAAAATGGAAATATCGATCAAAGATTCGAACTATCATAAATCAAGTGTCTGTGTGAAATGTTACCCTTCATCACTTGAATAGGAAAGCTGGTACTAACCCAACGGAACACACATAAAACGCTGGAGGAACTGAGCACGCCAGGCAGCTTCTATGGAAAATAGTAAACAGTCGATGTTTCGGGCAGACAGCCTTCACCAGGACTGGAAAGAAAGAGAAGTCGTAATAAGAAGGTGGTGGGAGGGAAAAAAGAAGTACAAGGTGTAGGGTGGTAGGACCAAGGGACTCCATCTCGTCTTTCTCACTCTCTGGCAGCTCCTTTGCAATATCATGTGTTGACTATTTAATATTTCAGTCGCATTTGACTAATATTGTAATTATATTGTTTGATTAAGCATTGTTTCTTTACACTATTCAGCATGGGTATGTAAAAGTAGGTGAATGGCATGCATCATTATGTCACCACATCACAAGTGCGCACCTTACTAAAGGAAAAACGAAGCACACACATTCTCCCTGGCCCCTGTGTTTTCCTTTCAATTAGTTTTCCGAGTTGCAAAAACGTAACATCATGTGTAAGTCTTTACAGAGTTTCCACATTCCTTTGGTATACTTAGAAAACTGTGTGAATAATGGCTTTAGTAATTAAAACATTTCTGGCATTCTCTCCTGAGGTCAGCAAGTAAAACTAGATCCCGAGGGTGCTGTTGTGCAAAAACATTGCTGTCAGATTGCTATCACTGAGTACATATAGTATATGAATCTACCAAAGCCGTTACACTAAATATAGGAAAAGGAGTGGGATGTTGGTTTTTGGGGACTGATGAATATGCTCTTTATTTTTAATAAAATGTCCTACATCTGCCAATTTCCACAAAGAAAACTTGGCCACCACCATGGGATCGTTGGACATTCCAAATCTCCTAAAGTAGGAAACTTAACAGAGGATGGATTTTGTTCCTCATTAAAAAAGTGTTCCCTGCAGATGTAATTTATCAAGGGGATCATTTATATCGAAGCCTATATCCAAAAAACTTAGATGGCCAAGAGGTTCCTGAGATCCCTGCTCACTTATATTCAGCTGCTGACTTAGTTTTACTTCACACTCATTATTTTTGCATTACTTGGATCTTCTCCTAAAGCTGAGGGTTATTAATGCTGGAGAAAACCAGAGCTTTGATACAAGCTCTAAATCTCACTTAATTCCACATTTGAACTGGGATTCTATTTGAACAGAAGGGCAAAGATGATACACAACGTTACACTATATAACAAAGGTATACTTTATCCTCATCTTCATTTAACTCCACCTGATCTAACTTTTCTGTAATTAGGAATAAAGATAAAGCAACTACAGTCCTACCAAATACAGCAAGAAATATACACCAGCTTTTAAACTCTAAAATCTGTAGTATTACAACCAATTCATTCACATGTAGTGTAATGCCCAGGTTAACGCTGTAGTATATAGGATAATGCTACACACAGAATACATAGAATTTAGCTTGTATACTTAATTAGAATCATGATTTTTAAATGTGGCATTGCACAGTCATTCAAATGAAAAGTAAACCAAGACCATCTGCCCTCTCCAGGGAATGAAAAGATCCAATGATATGTCTCTGAATAGATTGCAGATACGGACTGGGCGACTGGCTGCTGACAGTGGAAAAGTGATGCAAGAGAATCTGGGCAGGTATTTGCAGTTGTCAGTATTGGAAGGGATCCGTAACACACACAAAATGCTGGAGGAACTCAGCAGGCCAGGAAGCATCTATGGAAAAGAGTAAACAGATGACGTTTCGGGCTGAGACCCTTCTTCAGGACTGAAAAGGAAGGGGAGAAGTCAGATTGAGAAGGTGGGGGGGGGAGGGAAAGAAAAAGTACAAGGTAGCAGGTGATAGGTGAAACTGGGAGAGGAGGAGTGGCTGAAATAACGAGCTTGAAAGTTGATTGCTGAAAGAGATAAAGGGTTGGAAAAGGGATAATCTGAAAGGAGGGGACAGAAGACCATGGAATAAAGAAAAGGGAGAGGAACACCAGAGGGAGGTGTTGGGCAGGTAAGGAGATAAGGTGACAGAAGGAAACAAAACACAGGAATGGGGAAGGGGGGAAAATTACCAGAAGTTTGAGATCCTCACCACCCTGACTATGCTCTTTTCTCGCTGCTACCGTCAGGCAGAAGGTACAAGAGCCTCAGTACTCATACCACCAGGTTCAGGAACAGTTACTACCCCTCAACCATCAGGCCCTTGAACAAAAATGGCTGACTACACTCATTTAAGGACTCTTTTATCTTGTTATTTCATGCTATTTATTTATTAGCTGCATTTGCACTTTGTTTACAGTTTACAGATCCTATTTACAGTTACTGTTCCATAGATCTGCTAAGTATGCCTGCAGACACAGAATCACAGAGTTGTATGTGGTGACATGTATGTACTCTGATAATAAATTTTACTTTGAACTTTGAAATTGATGTTCATGCCATCAGGTTGGAGGCTACCCAGACGGAATATAAAAGTGTGGCTCCTCCATCCTGAGTATGGCCTAATCATGGCAGCAGAGGAGGCCATGGACTGACATGTTGGAAGCGATGTAGGTGAGGGCAGCGTTGATCGTGGAGGAAGGGAAGCCCCTTTCTTTCAACAAGGAGGACATCTCAGTTGTTCTTGAATGAAAAGCCTCATCCTGACAGCAGTTGTGGCAGAAACAGAGGAATGGAGAGAAGGGGACGGCATTTTTACAAGTGACAGGGTGGGAAGAGGTATAGTCCAGATAGCAATGAGTCAGTGGGCTTATAAAAGAAATCAGTAGATAGATTGCCTCCAGACACAGAGACAGAGAGATCGAGAAAGGGGTGGGAAGTGTTGGAAATGGACCAGATAAATTTGAAGGCAGAATTGAAGTAGGAGGCAAAGTTGATGAAGTCGACGAGCTCAGCATGGGTGCAGGAAGCAGCACCAATGCAGTCATCGATATAGCGTAGAAAGAGCTGCAGAGCGATGCCGGTGTAATCTTCGAACATGGACTGTTGTACGTAGCTGACGAAAGTGTATCTAAGTGTTTCAGCTATGTCACCAAAGCTGACATAGCTGGAAGCCATGTGAGTGCCCACGGTTACACCTTTGGCTTGAAGGGAGGAGCTGACGGAGAAATTATTGAGTGAGGACCAGTTCTGCCAGATGGAAGAAATTGGTGGTGGAGGGGAACTTGTTGGGTCTGTTGTCTAGAAAGAAGTGGAGAGCTTTAAGGCCCTCCTGATGGGGGATGGAGGTGCGTAGGTACTGGACATCCATGGTGAAAATGAGACAATCGGGGCAGGGGACTTGAAGTCATTGAAGCGATCAAGAGTATGTGAAATGTCATAGATGCAGGTAGGAAGGGACTGAACCAAGGGAGATAAGACAGAGTCAGGGTATGCAGACACAAGTTCAGTGGGGTAGGAGCAGGCAGAAACAATAAGTCCACCTAATCAGTCAGGTTTATGGATCTTAGGAGGTAGAAACGGAAGGTGCAGGGTAAGGGAACTATGAGGTTGGTGGCAGTGAAAGGGAGATCCCCAGAGTCGATAAGGTCGGTGAAGGTGTGGGGGACAATGGCACCGATAATTGCCCTGCACCCTCCCTTTCCTGCACCATTCCCCATTCCTGTTTCCCTCTCTCACCTTATCTCCTTACCTGCCCATCACCTCTCTCTGGTGCTCCTCCTCCTTCCCTTCTTCCAGTGTCTTCCGTCCTCTCCTATCAGATTCCCCCTTCTTCAACCCTTTATCTCTTTCACCAATCAAATTCCCAGCTCTTTACTTCACCCCCTCCCCCTTCCCAGTTTTACCTATTACCTGCCACTTTGTACTTCTTCCTCCCCCCCACCTCGCCTTAGTCTGACTTCTCCCCTTCCTTTCCAGTCCTGATGAAGGGTCTCGACTCAAAACGTCGACTGCTTACTCTTTTCCATTGATGCTGCCTGGCCTGCTGAGTTCCTCCAGCATTTTGTGTGTGTCGCTTTGATTTCCAGCATCTGCAGGTTTTCTCGTGTTTGAAAGGGATTCGGCAATTGTCAGGGAGAAAGAAAACGGGGACAGTTGTTGGGCTAAAGAAAGGGCATTGCTGTGCATTTCTTTGGCACTAATAGGAACTGTCTGGGTTCCCAGCAAATGAGAGACAGGAAAAAACACTCTAAGTGACACACAAAACCACTTTCTTTGTACACCTGCAATACTATCTCAAACACCTTAAACCAGACTACAGTCAGTGTTGAAGAGTCCCAATTCATGCTATTTTCTTTGTTGCTCTTGCAAAGTCATAAGCTTCTCTGTTAGCTGGATTCATGCAGCACTGGTTAACAGGAATGTGTTAATGCTTGTGTTAAAAGACAAAACAAAGATAAATGAATTTTAATATTAATATAATGTAATTTAAAAATTAATATTTTAAATCTAACAGCAACTGAAAGGTTTAAACCCAGTGCTGAATAAAAGTTTCAATTCAGTGTGTAAATTCACACGGGGAAGCTAGTTAGCTGGCAAATTGTTCTGAGAAAAGGGTGCCCCCAGCATTTTGTTATGTATTGTTCGCAAATTGTTAACTGTTTCACTTTCCCTCTGGTTTCTGGAACAGTAAGTTCCAGAAAAGATAGAAAGAGAACTAAAGGGACCAGGGTGGGAGGGGGCATGCTTTAATCGGACCATATCACAGGTGCACTACAGACTACAGACCCCAGCACTCCCACCCCTCCCCAGTAAGTCGGGAGGAGAAGACGGTGGTGCGACGCAGTTTGCAGCAGCCACTCCGGTGAATGATATCTGTTATCTGTCAAGTAGGGTGCTGATTTGATGGAGACAGACGTGAGAGCACGGAGGAACATCTGGTGAAACCTCTGAAATGCCTGCTTCGCTGCCGCTGCTTCTGTGTGATCCAGAATCTCCGGAGAGGAAGGCCCCGAGTCCTCGGCTTTGCTTGTTGCTTGGCGGCCGGGGTGGGGTCGAAGCGCTCGGCAGTGGATGGTGCTCGGTGCTTGGTGTCGGAGGGCTGGTTGGAGGCTCGAAGTTTTCGGACGGACTCAAGGGTCGGCTGTGGTCGGGTGCTTCCAATGCATCGGCAAGTTTGCGGCGCTGGGAGGCAGGGAGAGTTTCTCCCTTCTACCCTCTGCGTGAGATGATGGAGCTATCGGGACTTCATTTTTTACCGTGCCCATGGTCTGATCTTTATCAATTTATGGTATTGCTTTGCACTGTTGTAACTATATGTTATAATTATGTGGTTTTGTCAGTTTTAGTCCTGGTTTATCCTGTGTTTCCATGATATCATACTGGAGGAACATTGTATCAGTTTTTAATGCACGCATTTCTTAATGGAGATAAACGAGGACTGAGTGTCCTCATAATCTAATCTAATCTAAATACCCAATAGCCACCAGGACAGTAAGGATATTAAGGATGTGCAGGAGATTAAGGAAAGGTGTGAAGCCAACAAGGTTGTTGTCACAGATGACGTTAACCTTCACAATATAGACTGTGACTCCCTTAGTGCAAGAGGTTTAGTTGTGGCAAAAGTTGTTACGTGCATCCAGAAGTGTTTCTTAAATCAATACTGTATACAGATAGTCCAATGAGGGCCTGATGTATTGGACGTGATGTTGGGAAATGAGCCTGCCATGTGCCCAATCTTTCAGTGAGAGAACGCTTAGTGAACAATGATCCCAACTCCTTAAGTTTTACGATGGCTATAGGTAAAAGATAAGTATGAACCTTGTGGTAGAGCACCAAACTGGGGCGGAGCAAGTTATAAGAGTATTCAGCAGGAACTAGGCAGAGTTAACTAGGAACAGCTGTTTTTGGACAAGTGCAGAACTGACAAGTGGCGGATATTTAAGGACTTGTAGGGTTTCGCAAATAAAACGAAGTGAGGCATCTCATGTTTAATGAAACCCGTAACACATCTTATTTAACTCCAAAACCTAAACACAAAACCATGCTAAAAATCTCCGTAACGTCAGCATGTCAGGCCAGTCTCTTAAAGCGAAACCCCAACTCGATGTCAATGGTTGTGAACTATGCACGTTCTCCCAATTACATTACCCTACATAGCCCCCAGCCCCCGTTATTCACTACGACCGGCCTTCTGAGTCTGTCTGGAGCTCAGACGAGCCACCCAGCTCGTGTCCTGTGTTCCAAGGGTGGAGGAACAGCAAGGGCGTCTGCTTTGTCCAGAGGTGTGCTGTCATGTTCATGGTCATGTTGTGAGCCGCAGGCATGGCAGTGGAATTCTCCAAATCTTGGTGGGCCACTTTAAGGCAATCCACCAAAATACATTCAGGTTTACCCTCTTATCCATGATAAAAGTCTTCTCTCTCCATTCGAAAACATGGAATGGGGCATCATAAGTGAGCCGAAGGGGTTGGTGTGTATCATGGCGGACAAAAACAAACGAGGCAGAACGTAGGTCAACAGGAACCCAGTTGTGCTCCGTGCCATGATGGGAGGTAGGAATAGGTGAAAAGGAATTGAATTTACTGAGGAGGGTGGAATGCTGTTGAGAGGCCGGCCAGGCGGTCGTGGTGTCAGGAATGAAATCACTTGACACTCATAATGGCTGTCATTATACCAACTCAGCCGCAGATGACTGCAGGTCCTCTACTGGGGCTGCTCTGAGCCCCAGCAGGACCCATGGGAGATGATCGTGTCAACACTTGTCCAACAGCGAAGCCCTTAGAGCAGCCTTTAAGGAGTGCTGAAACCGCTGGCACAGACCATTGGACTGCGGGTGATAGGCCGTGGTGTAATGTGGCCTAACACCAAGGTTCTGGGCCATTGCACCCCAGACGTCTGATGTGAATTGGGGACTGTAGTCAAAGGAAATATCAGATGGGGTGCCCCCAGGTGATGATGAATGAACCATGTCTGCGGCCGTCATCAAGGTCCATGATGACACGGTCAAACCGTTGCTCGGGGACCTCAAAAGGTGCCAATGGCACCTGAATATGACGGTTAATTTTTGCCCGCTGGCACTCCACACAGGCCACAGTCCAGTCATGCACCCCTTTCTGAGGAAACTTTAGTGCAACTAGTTTCTGTGAGGCCTTCTGGCCTGGATGTAAGAAGCCATGTATGGAGTTGAAAACAGTCTGTCTCCAGTTTGTGGGCACAATGGGGTGAGGGAGACTGATTGAGACATCGCACAGGAGAGAAATCTCAGCTTCCCTCAGATTAATGTCAGCCAACCGCAGGCCCGTGACTACTGTTCAGTAAGCCTGGACCTCTGGGGTCAGTAGCTTGGTCGGCTTCCATGACGGCATAGTCAACCCCTATGTGTACGGTGTCAATGGATGGCCATGGGACACAATCAGCCATGACATTTTCCCCTTGATATCTTGTACTGTATATCAGTTGTGATCTCAAATATGTAGGTCAGGTGGTATTGCTGTCCTACAGACCAAGGGTCAGATATTTTGGTCATCGTGTAACCGAGGAGTTTGTGGTCAATGAATGCTGTGAAATGGCAATCCTCTAGGAGAAAGCAAAAATGGTGGACAATCAGATAGAGACTGAGAAGATCACGGTCAAATGTGTTGTACTTCCTTTCTGGGGGCAGAGCTGCCAGCTGCCACATGCTTCTGACCAACTATTTGTCAACAGCACCCACAGCATAATCTGAGGCATCAGTATTAATGGCTATGGGCGTGGTGAAGAGTGAGTGCACCAGTAGGGTTGCATTGGAAAGAGCTTGTTTGGTATTTTCAAATGCCCTGGTCATATCTGCTGATCAGTCAAGCGTTGATTAGGGTTATTGCCTTTAAACGCACTATACAGGGGGAGCATAAATTTAACAGCTCAAGGAATAAAGTGGTGATAGAAATTTAAAATTTAGAATCTTAAAAACTCCTGTCGTTTTTGGTAGCACGAGGTGGTGGGAAACTCATAATAGCGGCTACTTTTGATGGGAGGAGTTTCAAGCCTTCTGCAGAAATGTGATGGCTAAGAAAGTCAAAGGTTGACAACCCTAACTGGCATTTAGCAGGGTTAACAATCAACTTGTGTTGACATAAGTGCTAAAATAGTGTGCGGAGATGAGATACGTGTTCAGGTTTGGTCAAACTGAAGACAAGTATCAGGGTAAACATAAAGAAAAATCTAAGGTTTTAATGCAGAGTCTATCAGCCATTGGAAAGTCTGTGCTGCATTTTTCAGTCCAAATGGCATGTGCAGAATCTCAAAGAGGCCAAAAGGAGTTATCTCAGCATTTTGGGAATGTCCTCTGAGCACACAGGCACCTGGTGGTAGGCCCTAACTAGATTGACTTTTGAAAAAATTATCTTTTCCGCTAAAGGTTTAGAGAGGACTGGGATTAGTGGGTTCGGGTAACGATTGGGTGCGGTGGCCTTGCTAAGGCATCAGTAATCACCATGTGGGCAGCAACCACCTTCGGACTTAGGAACCAGTTGGAGGGGTTGATGCCCAGGGGACATTCAACCGGCGTACAATACTGGGTCTTTCCACGTTGGCAAACTCAGCCTTCGCGGTTGCCAGCTTTTCTGCATCCAGTCTACGTGCGCGGGCATGGACTGGCGGGCCAGTTGAGGGCACGTGGTGCTCGACCCCGTGTTTTGTGACTATAGTGAAGAATGTGGGCTTGGTGAGGTTTGGGAATTCGTTCAGCTATCGTGGTGCATGCTCTTATCAGAGTTGCTGTGGGGAACTAACTGGGGGAGCAGGATAACGACCCAAAGTCCTTGATATCCACAGGCCAGCAGTTCTTAAGATCGACCAACAGCCCTTGGGCACACAGGAAATCAGCACTGAGCTCAGGTCTGGCTACTTTAGCCAGGATGAAGTCCCATGTGTAACATCACCCACTGAAGCAGTGTCCCCTGTCGTGTCCCAGAAGTCTGGATCCTCCTGCCATTGACAGCCTCCAGCGAGGTTTTGTTTTCCTTGGCTTTCTCGTCAATAGGCGATGCTGGCAGCACGCTCACTTGAGCACCCGTGTCACACAGGAAGTGTCACCCTGAAAGGGTGTCCATAATAAACAGTCGACGACTCCAGCAGCTGGAACCCATGGTATTCACAGGCCTCTGACGTCCCAATGCGCTGGCACTATCGAAGCTGCAAGGCGGTCAGCAAACATGGTAAAAACACAGGCCTGCCATCATCTGTTTTACAGCCGCGGGCATCCTTCTGTTGAGGGCTTTGCTGACCGGGCTTGTTGAGGTAAAGAAAGGAGGAGGAATGATGCACCACTGCCTGACTGAGTGTAGGCAAACTATCAGCCATTTTAGCAAGCTCCTATAGTCCTTCACAGGTGTATTAGCAAGGGCTATGCAAACTTGATCAGTCATTTGCTACATGAAGAGTTCTTTAAAAATAAAACAAGTACAGTGATTTCCCAGTAGAGACAGCATGTGGTTCATTAGCTCTGAAGGCCTAGCATCACTGATACTGGGTAAGGACAACAACTGTTTGGCGTGCCCTGACTCTGATAGTCCAAGTCTGTTCAGCAATCGGTATTTATCGTGTTCAGGCAGGTGTTCAAGCAGAATCACCACTCTTGCAGCCATAGAATTGCTGAGCGATGCTACCATGTAGTAGAACTTAGTTTCATCGGTGGTGATTTCTCGCAGAGCAAATTGGGCCTCAGTTTGTACAAGCTAAGCGACTGCATTTTGCTCCCAAATCTCCAACAGTTTCAAAGCGACTGCGTTGGCCTTCATGTCCAATAACTCTGGAATCAGCCTAGAGCACCAGGGTCACCAATATAGGTTTTTGCAAATAAAATGAAGTGAGGTGTTTTATGTTTAATGAAACCCTTAACACAGTTTAATTGACCTAAGAACCTAACCACAAAAGTGCACTAAAAATCCTTACGTAATGACATCAGCACATCAGCACATCTTAAAGTGAAACCCCAACTCAGTGTCGGAGGTTGAGAATTAAGTACATTTCCCTGGTTATGTTACCCTACAGGCTAACTGGTCAGTGTAAAGGGCAGCTATGTTCCATTTGGAAGGAAGGACAAGATAAGGGAACCTTGGATGTTGAGAGAGATGGTGAATTTAATTAAGAAGAAAAAGGAGGTGCTTGTAAGGTTTATAAAGCTAAGAATCAAATGAAGCCCCTGAGGATTATAAAGAAGTTAGAAAAAATCTCAAGAGGAGAATTAGAAGATTCAGGAGGGGGCCATAGTCCTTGGCAGGTAAGAGAATTCCAAGTCATTCTATACATACATTAACCACAAGAGGGTAAATAGGAAGAAGATAGGACCACTCAAAAATAAAGGAGGAGAAAATGTGCTTGGAGGTAGAGGACATGGATGGGGTCCTAAATGAGTACTTTGCATCAGTATTTACCAAGGAGAAGGATGTAGAGGATGAAAAGATCAGTCTGGAGCCTGTTAATGTGCTGGAGCATTTTGAGATATAGAAGGAGGTAATGTTTGGTCTCTTGATGGAGATTAAAGAGGGTAGATCACCAGGGCCTGACAGGACATACACATTAATTGAGAGAGGCAATAGGTGGATCTTAACCAACATCTTCATGTCTTCTCTAGCCACAGACAAGCTCCTGGAAGACTAGTGAGTAGCTAGTGTTGTTTCTTTATTCAAGATGGAGGATAAGGATAATCCTGTAAACTCTAGACCGAGGCAGGGAAGCTACTGGAGAACATTCTTTGGGATGGGATCTAGGAGCATTTGGAAAACGGTGTCCAAATTAGGGACATTCAGTGCGGCTTTATGTGTAACAGGTCATGTTTTACTAATTCGAGCTTTTTGAGAAGGTGATTGATGAAGTGAGAGCTGTGGATGTTGTGTATGTGGACTTTATTAAGATGGTTGACAAGGTCCCTCATGGTAAATTCATCCAGAAGATAACAATGGCTGGGATCCAGCATGACTTGGCCACTTCAATTCAGAATTGGCTTGCCGATGGAAAACAGAGAGGTTGATGGGACTTATTCTTCTGGAAGTTTGTCAGTAGTGGTGTACACGGAGATCTAAACTGGGAGCTCTGCTGTTTAAGACCTGGATAAAAATGTTGATGGGTGAATAAGTAAGTTTGCAGATAATATGAGATTAACACTATTGCGGATAGCTTTGAAAATTACCAAAGGATACACCACACCCACCTATAATCTTTCCCCTTCCTCCATTTCCATTATGTTTTGTAACTTCAAAACATTACACTAATTCAAAGGAACACATGGGAGTCCAAAAATGCGGGTTTAACTTCGAGTTTACTTCAAGCAAAGCGCACAAGTATCATGTGGTAGCATGGTGACCTATGCAATTCAAATATTTATACATATGACCTATAATTAATTATTTAAACAAACAGGAATGCTTAATCAACCTAAATATATATACACACACACACACACTCATTCATGATTACTCAGACATTACTTATATATTAAATACACAACAATTTCCCTTTCTCCAACTGCCTCACCTCACCGTTTCATAGCTGCAACAATGCTTTGATGGTGAGCAGTCAGGCAGCAGTCACAAGTGCTAACAACTGCTCAGCCTGAGAGCATTTCTGATCAGTAACTCTGATGGAAGAAACCAATGAGAGAGATTGACAATAGGCATTTCGCCAGTACCCTTCAAGGCTGACCCACAGAGTAACATGTATCAGTCATGGAACACTTAGCAACATTACATTCCTTAGGCATAGACAATTTTACATTTCAACATTGTTGCCCTAAGTTTAGTAACATTCTGGCACAGCTAACTCCCAGGAACTGGTCCAAATCGAGAAGGAGAAAAAAAAGTGTTTTTCCTCCGATGCTTTATCAAGAAGAAAAAATGTTTAATAACTTTTCTGTGGATAGATACATATTGCCTGCAAGCATATGAAATAGCATGTTCTTATTCGATTCATATTATTTGCATAACAAATTATTTGAAATATAATTTTTCATGAAGACATTGCCCCTTTAAATTTAACTCACAGGCTAAGTGCTAAGGAAGGGCTGACAGTATTTAATCCCTCCTTTGCACAGCATTCTTGCAGTTGATAGCAGGACTACTTCATTTTGCATTTTCATTTCCAGTTACTGTGCCTTTCTCAAGATTACTTAATCAACGTTGAGCATTCCCATGGTTACAAATTCAGAATATCAGTACAGTGCCTTTTAAACCAATCAGTCAATGTCACGCCTGTGACAATAAAAGCAGGGACAGAACTTATATTTATTTATACAGCGCCTTCAGAACTGCATGGTGTCCCAAAGTGTTTTAGGGTCAATCAAATAGTTTTTTGAAGTAAGCTGCTATAACGTAGGAAATATTACTAATAATTAACAACACAACTAACATTGCGATAACTTGCAAAAAAAGGCTGTTAAGTTCAATTGTCCCTTCCCCAAAACTGGCACAGGGGTTAGTTAGTATGGGGAATTAACCTGTTCCTTGCTGTGTGCTATAAGCAGTATGAGGGGCTTCATACTGATTTTTATTACACTGGATTCAGAATTGGCTTGCCTGCAGAAGGCAGAGGGTCATGGTGGAGGGAGTACATTCAGATTGGAGGGTTGTGACTAGGATCTGTTCTGGGATCTCTACTTTTCGTGATTTTTATTAACGACCTGGATGTGGGGGTAGAAGGGTGAGTTGGCAAGTTTGCAGACGGCACAAAGGTTGGTGGTGTTGTAGATAGTGTAGAGGATTGTCAAAGATTGCAGAGAGACATTGATAGGATGCAGAAGTGGGTTGAGAAGTGGCAGATGGAGTTCAACCCGGAGAAGTGTGAGGTGGTACACTTTGGAAGGACAAACTCCAAGGCAGAGTACAAAGTAAATGGCAGGATACTTGGTAGTGTGGAGGAGCAGAGGGATCTGGGGGTACATGTTCATAGATCCCTGGAAGTTGCCTCACAGGTGGATAGGGTAGTTAAGAAAGCTTATGGGGTGTTAGCTTTCATAAGTCAAGGGATAGAGCTTAAGAGTCACGATGTAATGATGCAGCTCTATAAAACTCCGGTTAGGCCACACTTGGAGTATTGTGTCCAGTTCTGGTCGCCTCACTATAGGAAGGATGTGGAAGCATTGGAAAGGGTACAGAGGAGATTTACCAGGATGCTGCCTGGTTTAGAGAGTATGCATTATGATCAGAGATTGAGAGAGCTAGGGCTTTACTGTTTGGAGAGAAGGAGGATGAGAGGAGACATGATAGAGATATAAAAGATATTAAGAGGAATATATAGAGTGGATAGCCAGCGCCTCTTCCCCAGGGCACCACTGCTCAATACAAGAGGACATGGATTTAAGGTAAGGGGTGGGAAGTTCAAGGGGGATACTATTGGAAGCTTTTTTACTCAGAGAGTGGTTGGTGCGTGGAATGCACTGCCTGAGTCAGTGGTGGAGGCAGATACACTAGTGAAATTTAAGAGACTACTAGACAGGTATATGGAGGAATTTAAGGTAGGGGGGGTTATATGGGAGGCAGGGTTTGAGGGTTGGCACAACATTGTGGGCCAAAGGGCCTGTACTGTGCTGTACTATTCTATGTTCTATTCTATAACAGTGCTGGTGACTCACTGGACCAATACAGAAAGTAGGGAGCACCAGTTATATCTAGCCAAGACAGCTGGAGCAGTTGTTAGCAGGCATTCTACAGGGGAATCTGACCCTGGGAAACAATGAGGAACTGAGTTGCAACTGTACAGATGTAGTTGGTCCTGACTTCCATGGAGATGTTTCCAAGTCTATAAGAGTATACCTCTAATTAGAGTTAGAGAAAGGAAATGGTAAAAAAAGACCAGTCTGAAAGCAACACACACACAAAATGCTGGAGAAACTTAGCAGGCCTGGCGGCATCTACAGTAAAAAGTAAACAACTGAGGTTTTGGGTCGCCACGCTTCATCAGGACTGGAGAAAAAAGATGAGAAGTCAGAGTAAGAGGGTGGGGGGAGGCGAGGAAGAAACACAAGGTAGTAGGTGATTGGTGAAACTGGGAGGGGGAGTGGTGAAGTAGAGAGCTGGAAAGTCGATGGGTGAAAGAGATAAAGGGTAGGAGAAGGGGTCTGGTAGGAGAGGGCAGAAGGCCATGGAAGAATGGGAAGAGCACCAGAGGTAGTTGACGGGCAGGTAAGGAGATAAGGTGAGAGAGGGAATTGGAAATGGGGAATGGTGAAGGAGAGGGGCTGGGCCATTACCGGAATTCAGATTCTACCTGAATGCATGCAGCATTTATAACATGAAAAAGTATTAATAGACCACACAGAAATAAGTGATATAATCTAATCACCAAAAGACATGCTGCAAAGGACTGAGGTTGAGAATTAAATATCCCAGAATAGTTCATTATCAGCAAAGAGTAAAAGGGGAGAGGTTATCTGATAATAAAGCAGGGATAAAGGACCAGAGCTTCAAAAGAGGTACGTAGATTCATTTTGGATGAGGCTAAAAAACAAGAGGAACAGAAAAAATGGTGAGTGCTGTCTTGCAGCCCAACAGACAACAATGTAAGTTTTGATCAGACTGTCAGAAGTGAAATAGCAAGGGTGATGTATCAATCATGGGGCACTTTGACCTACATAAAGACCAGTAATTTTATGGAGGATAGACTCATGATTTTCTACTTAAGGATATTGAGAAGATAAAGAAGGCTACTTTGCACTTAACACTGTGCAATGAGAAATTGGTAATCAATGAACTGTTAATTTTGGGGAGTCTTTAAGAAAGTGTGATTGTAACATGATAGCATTTTACATAAAGATTAAAAGTGGTTTAGTTCAATATAAAAAAGTAGTTTACTTCAATATCTAAGCATAGTTAGTAAGCCATGAAGATGTGGAGCATGCTTGGCTGTGTACAGAATGAATGTGTACCACATTAAAAGGTTTGACAGTAAATGAAAAATTGTTAATATAGCTAACAAGAGAAGTTAAAGGAAGTATTATAGTATTGGAAAAGTCTTATAATGTTGCTAAAATGAGCAGGGAACATTTCAGAATTCAATAAAGGAGGACCAAAATGCTGGAAAGGGAAGATAAAATAGAACACAGGAATAATCAAGGAAGAAGCATAAAATATAGATTGCTGACAGTTTGACGGATATACAAACAAAGGAAAACAGTTATCCGAGTCTCTTACAGAGTGAGACAGGAGAAATTAAATTGCAAAATAAGAAAATGGCAGAGAAATTAAGCTAATAGTTAATGTCTCCTGTGATGGTATTGGGTTCACTGTCCACAAAGCCGTAAACTCAAAAGGAGATTTTGAGTCATATTTGATATTTGTATCTACATATACCCTCACAACAGGGAGGTTATACTGTATCAACCTACTCTTCAAAGACTAGCTTACTTCCCTGTGCAGCCTCTGCGGTGAGGGCTAGCTGCCAACTTGCGCTACGGTGGGCTCCTTCTCCTTATCAAGAACGAGATACCTCCAGCTAACAAAGTTGTTTAACCACAGGTTAATTTAATTTTTAATGATACATGTTTAAATTTAGACCAATAGTCATTAACACACATTTAAAACTCGCAGAGGGTTTCTGATTTATAAAAGGTTTCAGAATTACAAAAGGTTTATAAGCTACAAAGGATTCCCAAACACAGGTTCAATTCTTATGTACTAATATACCTAAATGTTGCGATTGTCACAGAAACTGAAGGTAGAAGAATGAATTATTGTTCTTCCTTCTGTCACCCCATCTTTCTGTCATTCTCCTTGTCATTCCCAATGTTTCCTAATATCTATACAGTTTTGCTACAAGTTGACATTATCTGCATGTGATGTCTTTCAGGACAAATTGATTCACACCAATGGTGTAAAGGCTTCTGGGAACAGAGTTTCCAGACACCAAAAATTAATGCTGTGAGGGCTGACTCTCTGAGTACACAAATATCTCAACTATTAATTGATCACCTATACCTGTGACCATGTTTGATGTGCTAAGTGACAAAAATACTGTGGTCTGTAAGCTGCCTGGAACTCAGTCACAATGGTGCAAATAATTTAATCAGTGCTGTCTGGTTTGATGCAGGCCAGTTAACATAACCCAATTGTCTTACATTGATTAAACATACGCCCACAAGACCTCATTGTTCACTTGCTTACAACAAGTAGCTGAACAAGGAATATTGGTTAGAGGTTTAACTTTGCCAAAAACAACTCTGACCCTTTGGAAAGGTCATTTTGCTGTGCTAGAAAGCTGAGGTTAGCAATAAGCATCTCGGGCCCTGGAAAATGACTATCCATCACACTCCCTTCATGGGAGAAAGCCATCCAGATATAATGCCAAACAAGAGATCTAGAAGTAATGAAGGGCTGAAAGTAATTCCCATTTGTTTAAAAAAAATTGGGAAATTGAAAGGAACTGGAGGGGACGACCTCATGACCTGCATCACAATGTTTTGAAGGAAGACAGTGTAGAGATAATGGAAGCACTTTTCATATTCCAACATCCCAAAGTCCTGGAGTGTTTCCACTGTTGGGAAGGTAGCATATACAGTATAACCTTGTTATTTATGAAAGGAGGGAGAGAGAAAACAAAGAACAATAGAAAAATTGGCCTGAAATTGGTAAAATTGAAAATGCTGGAATCTATTATTATAAGTGGTGGTAATAGAGAACATAGAAAGTAATCATGGACTTACGCTAGGAATTGAGGAATATTGTGTACATTTCTGATAGCCCTCCCACAGGAATAATGTACGTGTGATCAAAGGTTAATGACATTGATTTCTGGCATGATGGCGTTATCCTAGAAGGAGGTTAAGCAGCCTCTTGAGTTAAGAAGAGAGAGAGCTGATCTCAGATTCAGAATCAGAATCAGTCAGGTTTAATATCACTGGCATATGTCAAGAAATTTGTTGTCTTTCTGGCAGCAGTACAATTAAATAAATAGCGCAAAAGTAGAAATAAAAAAGTAGTGAGGTAGTGAATCGTTGGAATTCTCAACCCATGGAGGCCCTGGAACCTCAGTCTCTGTATACTCACACCTCCCTATCACATATAACAGCATCTTTGGAGGGGATTAAACAATTGACATTTCCAGCTGAGATCCTTCAAAGTCCACTGTTTCTTCCCCGCCATAGATGCTCTCTGACTTGCTGAGTTCCTCCAGCATTTTGTATGATTTCCAGCATCTGCAGAACCTCTAGTGTTTACTCTTTCCAGATCGGTTTCCTTACTAGAGATTATTGCCTTTGGTTAACCTAGGTTAAGAGTGGTAGATGGAATTCAATCCAGGGAAGTGTGAAGTGATTCACTTTGGAAGGTTGAATTTGAAGGCAGAACACTGGGTTAATGGCATGATTTGTGGCAGTGTGGAAGGACAGTGGTATCTTGGAGCCCATGTCCATAGGCCCCTCAAAGTTACCATGCAAGTTGATAGAGTGGTTAAGGAGGCGTATGGTGTGTAAGGCTTTATTAATTAGGGGATTGGGTTCAAGAGCCATAAGGTAATTTTTCAGGTCTATAAAATCCTGATTAGAACATACTTGGAATATTGTGTTCAGTTCTGGTCGCCTCATTAGAGGAAGGATGCAGGAAATTCAGAGAGGGTGCACAGTAGATTTACCAGGATGCAACCTGGATTAGAGATCATATCTTGAGAATAGGTTGAGTGAGCTAGGGCTTTTCTCTTCAGGACAAAGGTGCATGATAGGCGACTTGATAGAGGTGTACAAGATGATGAGGCACAGTTTAAAAGGATAGTCAGAAACTTTTCCAAAGGGCAAGAATGGCTAATACCAAGGGACATAACTTTAAGGTTATTGGAGGAAAGTCTTGGGGGGGCCGGGTAGTGTTTCAGCATCAGATGAAAATGTCAGAATTCCAAAGTTGGAACCTTACTCTTGTTATTCAGACTGAGGCTCAAAGTAGTTTGCTGTTATACAACCTGCCTTGCGGAACAGTGACACCAGCAGATACTCAAGCAAGCAGATTTCTTATTAGAACATTGGTATTTTGCAATGTGATCAAATTAAAATTTCTAAGTAAATTTATTATCAAAGTACATATATGTTACCATTTACAACCCTGATTTATTTTCTTGCAGGCCTACTCAATAAATCCAATAATTAATTAGGCATCCGTTAGTCTTGTGAGACCATAGATTTGCACCTTGGAAGGTTTCCAGGGCGCAGACCTGGGCAAGGTTGTATGGAAGACCAGCAGTTGCCCATACTGCAAGTCTCTCTTCTCCACGCCACCGATGTTGTCCAAGGGAAGGGCACTACAGCCGATACAGCTTGGCACCGGTGTCATCGCAGAGCAATGTGTGGTTAAGTGCCTTGCTCAAGGACACAACACGCTGCCTCAGCTGAGGCTTGAACTAGTGACCTTCAGATCACTAGACCAACACCTTAACCACCTGGCCACGCGCCAACACAAATCCAATAACCAAAAAGCAATCAATGAAAGACTGCACCAACAGGGCAGACAACTAGTTTGCCAAAGAGAACAAACTGCAAATACAAAAAGAAAGAAAAAAATATAAAAATAATAACAATAATAAATAAGCAATTATTATTGAGAACATGAGATGAGTCCTTGAAGGTGAGTCTATAGGTTATGGCAACAGTTCAGTGCTGGGGTGAGTGAAATTGAGTGAAGTTATCCTCTCTGGTTCAGGAGCCTGATGGTTGAGGATTGTTCCTGAACCTGGTAGTGTGGGTCCTGAGGATCCTCTACCTTCTTCCTGATGGCAGCAGCGAGAAGAGAGCATGGCCTGGATGGTGGGGCTCCCGGATGACAGATGCTGCTTTCTGATGACAACACTCTGTGTAGATGTACCCAGTGGTGGGGAGGCCTTTACCTGTGATGGACAGGGCTGTATCCACCATATTTCGTAGGATTTTCAGTTCAAGGCCGTTGGTGTTTCCACACTAGGCTGTGATGCAGCCACTCAATATAATCTCCACCACACATCTATAGAAGTTTGTCAAAGTTATAGATGTCATGCCAAATCTTTGCAAACTCCTGAGGAAGTAGAGGCGCTGCCATGGTTTCTTTATCATTGCACTTTGATTCCGTGCCCAGACCAGGTCCTCTGAAAAGATAACACCTAGCAATTTAAAATTGTTAACCCTCTCTACCTCTGACCCCCCAATGAGGACTGGCTCATGGACTTTCATATTCCTCGTCCTGAAGTCAATAATCAGCTCCTTGGTCTTGCTGACATTGAGTGAGAGGTTGTTGTTGTGGCACCACACAGCCAGATTTTCAATCTCCCTCTCATCTTTTGATTTGTCACCATCTTTGATTCGACCTACAACAATGGTGTCTCCAGCAAACTTAAATATGGCACTGGAGCTGTGCCTAGCCACACAGTCATAAGAATAAAGCGAGTGGAGCAGAGAGCTAAGCACACGGCCCCGTGGTGCATCTGAGCTGATGGAGTTTGTGGAGTAGATGTTGTTGCTAATCCAAACTGTCTGGGGTCTGCAGGTGAGGAAATTGAGGATCCAATTGCACAGGAAGGTATTGAGGTCAAGATCTTGAAGCTTATTGATTAGTTTTGAGGGGATGATAGTATTAAATGCTGAGCTGTAGTTGATAAAAGAGCATCCTGATGTATGCATCTTTGCTGTCCAGATGTTCCAGGATTGAGTGAAGAGCCAACGAAATGGCATTTGCTGTGGACCTGTTGCGTTGGTAGGCAAATTGGAGTGGATCCAAGTCACTTCTCAGGCAGGAGTTTCATCACCATCTTCTCAAAACATTTCAGCACAGTGGATGTAAGTGCTACTGGATGATAGAGGCTGGTTACCATGTTCTTCTTAGGCACTGGTATAACTGAAGCCTGCTTGAAGCAGGTGGGTACCTCAGACTCCCAACTGAGAGGCTAAAGGTTTCAATGAATACTCCAAACAGTTGATCAGTGCAGGTCTATAATACTCAACCAGGTATTCCAACTGAGCCAGATGCTTTCCATGAGTTCATCCTCCTGAAAGATGCTCTCACGTCAGCCTCGGAAACTAAAATCACAGGGTTATCAGGGGCTATGGGAGTTAGTGATGTTTCCTCCCTGTTTTGACAGCCAAAGCGAGCATGGAAGGCATTGATGTAATTTGGAAGTGAAGCCCTGTTGACACCTATGTCACTTGATTTAACTTTGTAAGAGTATGTAAGAGTATTAAAAGTGTATTTTTAAAGAGTAAGAGTTGTAGATGAGCATTCAAACACCAACACCAAGCAAGAGCTCAGGATTGCTCTTGGCCCTCTGCATATTGCTACCTTGGAGTCTATCCTTTAAGTACTTTATGCAAAATCTTGTCAATATCGTTGGCAAAATTTAATCATTGTAGTTTGATGTGATGAAGCTTTTCCTTGGTTCACTGGGGTTTCAGGCTAATGTCCCAATTATGATAAAGAATCCATAATTTTGTTTGTAGATAAGCTGGAAGTGAACTTGTATCTGTTAGTATTCCTTGCACCTCATGAAACTTATGAATGTTTAGGGATCCCTTTGGAATGATATATCAAGACTGAGCAGAATGGTAGCACAACTGCAAACGCTGGTGATAACGTATTCACACCAACCCCCACATAATCAGGTATTAATATGGAATCAGGAGGAGTGGTTCATTCCATGACTGAAAACATAGGTTTCTCACCCAAATATTACTGAATAAGAGAAAAACCTGCTATACCTCTCAATTCAAAGACATGTCAAATTATCTTGGGAAGTTTATGCTTCAGGAAGGATAAGAGTTTTCTCAGGAATCCACCCACATCCGTATTTTCATTTTTATCAAAATAAGCTATAAAAGCACGATGTGATAGCTTTGATTTCTGAGGCTGATGTGAGTATACACCAAATCTTAATTAATTAATTATAAACTTATGTCATAGATATTCTAAGAGGTATATCCTACCCTAGCAATAATACTTTACAGAGTTTGGCAGAAATTCAGTCAAAACATAGCACTAACAGAACTGGTAGTTCCAAAAGGCAGCAACACATTTGAAATTCATGGAGGAAATTGCAACCAAAAAGGCCAAGAATGAATAGAACAATCGTGCAGATAAATTTGCTTCATTTGGGTGCTTGCTGTACCAAATAGAATGTAGAACAAAGAATGGGACAGCACAGAAACAGGCCATGCAATCCACAATATCTGCGTCAAACGCAATGGCAAATTAAATTAAATCTCTTCTGTCTACTAATCATTAATACCTTTCCATTCTCTGCATATTAATTTGCCTATCTAATATTCTCTTAAATGCCACTACTATCTGACAGCCCAATCCAGGCACCCACGAATGCTTGTGTAAAAAAACTTGCTCCACGCAATTCCTTGAAAACTTCCTCCTCTCACTCAAATGCATGTTCTCTAGTACTGGGGAAAACAAGATTCTGATTTTTCACCCCATCATTATCGTATAAACTCCTATCAGATTTCCCCTCTGCCTCTGACACTCCAGAGTAAACAACCCAACTTTGTCCAGCCTCAGAATAGCACACACAAAATGTTGGAGGAACTCACAGCAGGTCAGGCATCATCTACAGAAAGGAATAAACAGTCAACATTTCAGGCCTAGACCCTTCATCAGGGCTATCGTCTCCTGACAGCTCATTCCCTGAAATCCAGGCATCAACCCAATAAACCTCTTTTGTACCTGTTCGAAAGTTTATACATTCGTCCACTGGAATTACACACAATACTCAAAGGGTTATCCAAAGTTACCCAAAGTATAACTTCCTATTATTACACTCAGTACTCTAATCACTGTTGGCGCGTGGCTAAGTGGTTAAGGCATTCGTCCAGTGATTTGAAGGTCGCTAGTTTGAGCCTTGGCTGAAGCAGCCTGTGTGTCCTTGAGCAAGGCACTTAACCACACATTGCTCTGTGACGACACCGGTGCCAAGCTGTATGGGTCCTAATACCCTTCCCTTGGACAACATCGGTGGCTTGGAGAGGGGAGACTTGCAGCATGGGCAACTGCCAGTCTTCCATACAACCTTGCCCAGGCCTGCACCCTGGAAACCTTACAAGGCGCAAATCCATGGTCTCGTGAGACTAACGGATGCCTATAATCACTGAAGGCATACATGCCCTCTTTACCACCATATCCTCTACAGGAATCAATTGATCCACCAGAAGACTCTAGGGTAGGGAAAGGGAGAGGCGGGGTCAATCTTTGTAAGTACGTATCTGGTCTAAACTATGCTATTGGGATAGAACCTCAGCTGTTAACTTGTTAACATGGCCCAAACTTGGGTATTGCTATAGGAGAGTCCCTACCACATGGAGATCACAGGAGTGGAAGCATATTCCAAAAAGGCCACTTTCCTTCACTTGAGGGTCTTGTTGAGTGGGCTACAGGCAAGAACAACGGGAAATTAAAACATTTCAGAAGTCCAAATGTCACATAACCTATGGAGATCCAGAAAACGCAATGAAAATCTGGATTTGAGACAAAGGCCTGAATCTGAGATTTTGGTTAGGTGAGACTAAGGTTTATTGTAGGGTTTCTGACATCTAATCACTGTGCCTACTGAGGTAACTTAAAATCATTTCTTAAAATTTCTTGAGCAAATTTCTTAAGCTAGATCAGGCAGGCTGATGCTTAAGACAGCCTCTTTCAAGATACCTTAGTAACCACATTAACCCTCACATTAACCACATTAATCACTTTGCCATTGATCACAATAAACACTTTCCTAGAACTGTGTCTTCTGACACACTCTCTTCATCAGCTGAATCCCCGTGAATTCTCCATTAGGAAGATTGATGAGTAAACACCTGAGTTTGTTTCAGTTCAATTCTTTAAGATGTACATGTGCCCATGCACAGAAATCAGCAAAGCACTTCACATCAAGAACATGAATATAACATGCATAATGTAGTATAACACAAGAACAAGAATGAAACACAATCCTTACAGCTAATCTTTTTATTTGTCCACTTATTTCTCATAAACCCAGCAGCTGTGTGAAAAATTCAGCCTGATCCTATTTGGAAACTGAAGCTAATTGTACTCTGTCACTGTAAGTGCATTTTTAGTCATATACAATCAGTTGGTAATTAGGTTTAGGTTTAGGGTTAGAAGAAATTCTTTAAAGTACTAAGTTGAGAATTCATTTATAGACACTGGGTGGCCTCACTGAGCTGCAGCCAGTGTCTGTCAAAAGATTTGAAAGGGGTTTTACTTTCATTTCTAATCCAGACTTTATTTAGATTTCAGTTCAATTCTTCATAATATTTCTTAATCGTCTCGAGAGGGATTGCAATGACTACTGTACAAAATGTTCATTTGGGCTCAGCCCTGAGTCAGAGGGCTGTGGTTTCCAATCACATCTCAGATTCCCAAGAACATAACTGAGACTGACATTCCCTTCTGAAAACCAGAGCATTGTTCTTTTGGGGACATTGGTAGGCATCATTTTGTTTGGAAATTAGCTTCTAATATACTATGTATCCAAAATATCTTCAAGGAGCGGTGTCTCAGCAAGGTGGCATCCATTGTTAAGGACCCCCAACCACACAGGACATGCCCTCTTCTCATTGTTACCATCAAGAAGGAGGTGCAGGAGCCTAAAGGCACACACTCAACGATTTGGGAACACTTTCTTCCCCTCTGCTGTACGATTTCTGAAAGGACGTTGAATCCATGAACACTACCCGACTAGTTTTTAATATTACTTTTGTTGCACTTCTATTTTTAAATGTAACTGTTTAATATACATTTATGTACCTACTGTAATTATTTATTTATTCTATATTATCATGTATTTCATTGTACTGCTGCTGTGAAGTTAACAGATTTCATGGCACATGCAGGTGATATTAAACCTGACTCTGATTCAGATTGTGATTACATCATGTCTGATGTGAGGGTGTCAATACGCACATGTGCCCTATTTAGAGAGAGAAGAGAAGGAATTCCTTCCAGTGCCGTGAACCTCTGGAGTCTAGTTATTATTCCAGTGCACTCAGCACATGGTTATTGTGGAGTGAAGGCTTATATAGAGCATTAGAGAAGTGCTGTCAAAATCAGATCAACTATCATCTTTCTGAATGGCGACAGGCTACTCTGAACCCATTTCTTATGACTCCAGCTCACAAGTGTGTGGGCAAAATGCATGAACTGATAGCCATGTTGGCATAAACAATGCCATTCAGGAGATCACTGGTTTGTTGAAACAATGCTTCTATGGTTGGGCTGCCCTTCTCAGCAAATATGTTCAGATTTGAAGAGTGTGGAATGGACGAAAATATTAGGGTGTGGGGAAGTGGGGTTGTGCAGGGCCTGGGGTGGAGGAAACGTACAAGAAGCTTAAGCTGCAGATTTCTGCCTGACCATGAAGAATCTATTTGACAATGATGCCATCGAACATAATCCAAATCTCCATTCAACAGCAGTCATGCACCTTGTATTCTCTCTTTCACTGTCACAGCATCTGCTCGGCCACAACACAGACCAGGGGTGGGGGGGGGGGGGTTGCCAACGGACAAGATACATTGTGTCAAATACGTTGTGTTTACCCCGATAAAGACTACCATGACCATGAAGCCTTGCGCGGGCACCTGTGTGCGCATGCGTGACTTGCGCATGCGTGCACCTGCTGATTTTTTCTACAAGTTGTTTTTGGCGATTCTGTTCACTGAAACTACACTGTACATAAATTATTTCTTCTTTATATAGGCTGTGTATTTATCATATCATTCCTGCTTTTACTATATGCTAGTGTTATTTTAGGTTTTATGTAACACAGCGCATGAATATAGTGATAAGTCAATTATAAGTCACATAAGTCAAAAGCATCATAACATTTTAAGTAACGTTTGGATATTAAACACACAGCACATATTTTCCCCGTATGAACATATAAAATCATTGCAGCATACCAATATCGCTGAATCAGTGTGAGCCCTGGGCTTGTTTCCCAGCAACAAGATGGTGCCATCGATGGGTGATGGGAGACAGCGATACTCCTTATGTCCTATCTATTCCGCAATTTAGTTTTCACTACATTCACTGCAGATAACTCCACTTGACAGCGATATGATGTTGGAAATGGAAGCAACGTTTTCAGTGCTTTCGTGGCTATCTCAGGATATTCAGCCTTGACTTTGATCCGGAATGCCGGCAGAGATGTTATGTCAAACATACTTTTCAGCCCGCCGTCATTTGCAAGCTCGAGGAGTTGATCTTCCTCCCGCGCTGACATGGATGACGCGCGGGTAATGACCTCGTGTGCATTCAAGCTCAACAGTGGGCGTGACAGGGAATGAGGAAAGGTGCAGCTGACTCATATCGCCAAATCATATCGTTTCCTTGCGCCCCGATAGCACATGCTTTGCGGCCTGGTACCAGTCCGCGGCCCGGTGGTTGGGGACCGCTGCTTTAGGGAATCCTGCACGAGGATTCCCAAGTCTCTTTGTGCCTCAGATTTATGAATTTTCTTCCCGTTAGAAACTAGTCTATGCTTTTATTCTTTCTAACAAAGTGCATGATCATACACTTCCCGACACTGTATTCCATCTGTAACTTCTTTGCCCATTCTCTTAATCTGTCCTTTTGCAGCTTCCTTACTTCGACAACACTACTTGACCCTCCACCTATCTTCGAATCATCAGCAAACTTGGCCGC
Source organism: Mobula birostris (assembly GCF_030028105.1). NCBI lineage: Eukaryota > Metazoa > Chordata > Chondrichthyes > Myliobatiformes > Myliobatidae > Mobula > Mobula birostris. Next base: position 81,647,534 of record NC_092375.1, on the reverse strand, counting down.
AAAGCCATAAATTCCATCATTAATTACATTGACATACAATTTAAAAAGTAGCAGTCCCAACATCGAGCCCTGCGGAATACCACTAGTCAGTGGCAGCAAATCAGAAAAGTCTCTCTCTATTCCTACTCTTTGTCTCCTGCCAATCAACCAATGTTCTATCCATGCTAATGTCTTTGGCAGTCTCATATGTGGCACCTTATCAAAGGCATTTTGAAAATCCAAGTACACAACAACCACTGATTCTCCTTTGTCTACCCTGCTTGTTATTTCCTCAAAGAATTCCAACAGATTTGCCAGGCAAGGATTTTACCCTTAAGGAAACCAGGCTGACTTTCGCCTATGTAGCATGTGCCACCAAGTACCTCGAAACCTCATCCTTAACAATTGACTCTAAAACCTTCCCAACCACAGAGTGCAGGTGAACTGGCCTATGATTTCCTTTCTTCCGCCTCCCTCCCTTCTTAAGGAGTGGAGTGACATTTGCAATTTTACAGTCCCCCTGAACCATGCCAAAATCTAGTGATTCTTAAAAGATCATTACAAATGTCACCACAATTGCTTCCCCCACCTCTTTCAGAACCCTAAGTTGTAGTCCCTCTGGTCTAGGTGACTTATCTACCTTCAGACCTTTCACTTTCCCAAGAACATTCTCCCTAGTAATAGCAACCGTGCTCACTTCTGCCTTCTGACACTCTCGAACTTCCAGCATATTGCTGGTGTCTTCCACAGTGAAAGCTGTTGCAAAATACTTATTCAGTTCATCTGCTATTTCCTTGTCCCCCCATTAATACCTTTCCAGCGTCCTTTTCCAGCAGTACGATATCTATTTCCACCTCTCTTTTACTCTTTACGTATCTGAAAATGCTTACTCTTTTCCCTCTTTATGGCTTTTTTAGTTGCCTTCTGTTGGTTTTTTAAAGCTTCCCAATCCTCTGTTATATGTGCTCTCTTTTGCTTTTATATTGGCTTTGACTTCTTGTCAGCCACAGTTCTGTCATCCTGCCTTTAGAATACTTTTTTGGGATGTATCTATGTTGTTCCTTCTGAATTGCTCCAAGAAACTCTAGCCATTGTTGTTGTGTCATCAACCGTGCTCATGTCTTCTTCCAGCCATCTTTGGCCAGCTCATCTCTCATGCCTCTGTAATTTCTTTTACTCCACAGCAATTACTGATACATCTCATTTGAGCTTCTCCTCTCAAATTGTAGGGTGAATTCTACAATATTATGACCACTGCCTTCTAGGTGTTTCTTTACTTTAATCTCCCTAATGAAATTTGGTTCATTACACAGCACCCAATCCAGAATAGCTGATCTCCTAGTGGGCTCAACCACAAGCTGCTCTAAAAAGCCATCTCGTAGGCATTCTAAAAATTCTTTCTCTTGGGATTCAGAACCAATCTGATTTTCCCAATCTACTTGCATATTGAAATCTCCCATGACTATCTTAACATTGTCCTTTTGACATGCATTTTCTATCTCTTGTTGTAATTTGTAGCCCACTTCCTGGCTACTGTTGGGAGGCCTGAATATAATTCCTGTCAGGGTCTTTTTACCGTTGTCGTTTCTTTACTCTACCCACCAGGATTCTACATTTTCCAATCCTATGTTACCTATTTCTAATGATTTGTTTTCATTTTTTACCAGCAGAGCCTCACCACCCCCTCTGCATACCTGCTTGTCATTTTAATACAATGTGTATTCTTGGATGTTAAGCTCCCATCTATAATCTTCTTTCAGCCATGGCTCAGTGATGCCCTCAACACTACAAGATTATCTACATTATTCTGTATACCACATGCATTCTCACTGCACACTGCGTCTACTTGCATACCAACTGCCTCATTCTCAGCCCTATCACGGAGGTTCCCATCCCCTAGCCAAGTTAGCTTAAACGATCCCCAACAGTTCTAGCAAACTTGCCCACAAGGATATTGGTCCCCCTTGGATTCAGGTGTAAGCCATCCCTTTTGTATAAGTCATACCTTCTGCAGAAGAGATCCCAATGATCCAGAAATCTGAATCCCTATCGCCTGCACCAGTTCCTCAGCCATGCATTCACCTGCCAAATCGTTCTATTCTTAATCTCACTCGTACATTGCACAGGCAGATTACTACCAAGATTACTACCCTTGAGGTCCTGCTTTTCAGCTTTCTACCTAGCTCCCTAAATTCTCTCTTCAGGACCTCCTCACCTTTTCTACCTGTGTCATTGGTGCTAATATGTACCAAAGTTTCTGGCTGCTCACCCTCCCTCTTTGGATTGCCATGGACCCAGTCTGAGATATTCCTGACTTTGGTACCTGGAAGGCAGCATATCATCTGGGTGTCTCTATCACATCCACAGAATCTCATGTCTACTCTAACTATGGAATCCACTATCACTACGCCAGTCGTTTTCTCCACCCTTCCCTTCTCAACCATTGCACCAGACTCATTGCCAGAAACCCGATCACTGCAGCTCCCCCCATTGCCCCATTTGCTGCCCCATTTAAACTCAAATATTGCACATGCCCACGTATTGCCCCTAGAGGTTGTCCAGAGTGCCTATAGACTATGGATGGGTGGGGTGGGGGAAGCATTGTTCAGTTGCTCCACAGCCCTGGGGAAAAAGCTGTTTTTCGGTCTGGATGTCCATGCAGAAATGTTTCTGTATCTCCTGCAGGATGGTAGGAGATTGAACAGGTGATTACTGGGGTGTAATGCCCATCACGATGTTGTGAGCTTGCCGTTGACAGTGTGAGTTGTTGATGGTTTCCATATCTCATAGCTGTGTCCCAGTCATGTTCTGTGAGGTCTTGATCATACATTGAAATGCTTTCTAGTTGATCTTGTTGCAGCTAATGTACCATACTGTCACGTAGTAAGTCAGTATGCTCTCCATGGTTTATCGGTAAAAGTTTACCAGCAGCTTTTGGGGCAGATTTGCTCTCTTTACACTCCTAAGATGGTATAGGTGCTGCTGAGCCTCCCCTACCATCAGGGAGGTGTTGGTGGTCCAAGAAAGCTCCTCTGTGGTGTTCACTGGCAAGAACTGAAGCTGGAGACCTTTCCCGCTGCTTCATTGTTTATGAGTAGCGGAGCTTGTTCATACCTTCTTGATTTCTGAAGTTGATAATTTCTTTGGGCTTTTTGGGATGTTGAGTGAGAGGTTATGGTTATTGCACCATTCAGACAGTTTCTGCACCTCCTCTCTGTATACTGTTTCATTGTCATTTGTAATTAATCCCGTCACTGTGGAGTTATCTGACAATCTGGTGATAGAGTTGGTGGCAGAGTCGTGGGTGAAAAGAGTGCAAAGGACTGGGCTCAGTACATATTGTGTACAGGGTGCATCGCTGTTCACAGTCAGCGAGGGTGATGTGTGCTTGCCTAGACTGACTGTCTGGGTGTGATTGGTAAGAAAGTCCAGAATCCAGTTGCAAATTGAGTCCCAGATTATGTAAGTTAGTGGTCAGCTTGTTGGGGAGTATGGTGTTGAAGGCACAGCTGTCGTTAATAAAAAGCATTTTTACATAGGTGTCCTTGTGCTCCAGCTGTTCCAGTACGATGTGCAGACCGATGGAAATGGTATCCTCAGTTGATGTGTTTGCCTATGTGGCAAACTAACCCTGGTCCAGAGTAGCAGGGATGGTGTTCTAAATGTGGGGCATAACCAGTCTCTCCAGGCACAAGGGAGTTCTGTGGGTGAGAGCAACTGGCCTGTAGTCATTGAGGCATGTTACCACTGGCTGCTTTGGAATTAGTATGATGGTTGATGTGTGAAGCATGCAGGGACCGTAGCAAGGGGTTATAGATTTCAGTAAAAACCTCTGCCAGCTGGTTAGCGCAGTCCCGAGGACCTGCCCGGGTACACCATCTGGTCCTGCTGTTCTGCGTGTGTTGATACTGAGGAGATTATGTCTCACCTCACGTGTGCTCAGTGTCAACGCTGTGTCCTCCTCAGGTATCAAGCCCCTCAGCTCTGCTTTGTTTTTGCCCTATCAAACCGAGTAAAGAAGTCATTTAGCTCCTCAGCTAATGTGGCGTTGCTGTTTGCAGGGCCAAAGATCTTCCTTTTCTACTAGTGATGGCCCTGATGCCTTCCCACACATATTGGGGGCTGGTGGCATTATGGAAGTGTGTCTCTACCTGTTGTTTATATCTGTATAATTTCTGTCTTGCTTGTTTGAGACAACATGAGGTGAGATGGCAATACAGGGTTCTTTATAAAAATGTAGATGCATTGCACCAAAATCACTTCCGTACCAACTTATTTGCTGCTGAAACTTCCATACATGACTCAGTACTGAAGCCAGACGACACTGCTGCTGGGCTGCCAATGCAGTTGACAGATGTGGCCACTAGGTGGTACACAGTGTGACTCCTCATCTTCTGAGACATGTTGGTCTATAAATGAGGAATGCCTTCTTACTTTCAACGATTTGACAAAATTAATTGATTTAGTTATAGCTAGACTAAGCCTTCTACATTGTCCTGTACTAAAAGAAAATTATTCTGTTTGATGTTTAAAAACAAGCATTGTCAATGCTTCCAAAATACTCATTAGTAAATGATGATCATGTACATATTGTACACGATCTATGAACTTGAACTATTTTACTGAAATCACCCTTAACTTTTTGTCCTGGATATGCTTTCAACTGTTTATAGAACTAGAATATTCTGAGCCTCAATAGTTGCCTGTAAGATTATGCAGCTTTAAGCTACTGCCAATGAAACAGAATATTGGGCATACAAATAGAAGTTAGAACAGCCAACTTTGTTTGGATGCATTCTGAAAGGTTCCATTGCAAGACCTCCACCTCCAAGCTCCCATAACTCCACCACATTTGTGCCCAATGTGACTGTTCTCACATTACCCAATACTTTTTTGCAGCTTTCTTACTGGGAGATTAACCTTTTGTTCCTGCACATCAAGCAAAAAGACCATTTACGAATTACAGACGATCCTCCTAATGCATGGATTGTTAGAACCAGTTTCAAATTATAGGACAAAGTCCCACTCCAGACAATTAGCAAAAGTTCTGTGTGGCTTCACATCTACTATCTCAAATGGAGAAGATGGACAATCTGTTCAGACTGTGAATGATGCATTAGGGAAAAAGCCAAGAACTTGGTCAGAATCATGCAGCACAGAATAGTGATCTTTCCACTGTTGTGTTAACAAAATCCCATTCTAATTTCAGATGCATCTCAACTGATAGATCACTGAATCAGCACAAGGTTAAACCTGTGTAGTTGAACTTAGTGTTGAGAGTGAAGGAAAGGAAGTGGACCCTAAGCAATCATTTCCAGCCAAGGCAGAAGGCACATATGATTTTCTTCCAAGTCACACACACTCCTAACTTGAAAATATATCACTGCGATTTCACAATCACACTTCCAAAAGCAATTCAAATAGTATTATTTCTAGTACAGTGGTAACACTTTTGGTAGGGCCAGCATTTATTTAACCATCCTTCAAGTAGGTGGCAACTAGATGCCTTCTTTATCTGATGCAGTCCTGATAAAGCCATCTATTCCATCATCTAAATCATTGATATACATGATGAACCAATAGCATGCATCTTGGAAGTAAATGGATAAAGGGTGGTGATCCATGCTGCAGGAAACATGGAGAGAATGAAAGTTTAGGGTAGATAATGGACTAATAATCAGCAAAACATTTGCTTTTGCCTGGATGGTGCTGAGCTTCTTAAGAGCTGTTGAGCTACAGGCATGCAGACCAAGTGAAGAATGTTCCTCATTTGTCCCTTGGAGCTGGTGGAAATGCTTTGGCAAGTCAAGAGATGAACCACATTTCAGCGTGTAATATTTTGTTGTAGGCTGAGAAACTGGTGCCAGGGGCAGGGGTTCAGATTTATGGATCATTGGGATCTCTTCTGAAGAAGTTATGACCAGTACAAAAGAGACAGGTTACACCTGACCCCAAGGGGGTCCAAGATCCTTGTGAGTAGGTTGGCTAGAGTTGCTCAGGTTGACTTAAGCTATTTTGGCAGGGTACCGAAGTGATAACGCTGAAGATGAGGTAGTTGGTTTACAAACAGAGGCAAAGTGTGGTGAGACTCCGAGCAAGGAGAGGCTGATGACAGGGGAAAATTGCAGTCAACAAGATGAGTTGCAATGTAAAAGGTGGACAAAATTGAAAAAGGTGAATACAGGGCTAAAGGTGTTGTATTTGAATACGTACAGTATATGGAATAAGGTCAAAGAACTTGTATCACAGTTACAAACTGGCAAATATGATGTTGTAGGCATCTCCAAATCATGGCTGAAAGAAGATTATAGTTGGGAGCTTAATGTCCAAGGATACATATTGTATCAAAAGGGCAGGCAGGAAGGCAGAGGGGGTGGCACGGCTCTGAAATTAAATCTTTAGAAAGATGTGACATAGCATCAGAAGTTGTTGAGTCATTGTGGCTGGAACTAAGGAATTGCAAGGGTAAAGAGACCCTGATTGGAGTTATATACAGATCCCCAAAACAGTAGTAAGGATGTGGTCCACAAGTTACAAGGGGAGATAGAAAACGCATGCCAAAAGGGCAATGTTACAATAATGATGGGTGACTTCAATACGCAGGTAGATTGGGAAAATCAGGTTGGTGCAGGATTTCAAGAGGCAAAATTTCTAGAATGCCTACGAGAATGCTTTTTAGAGCAGCTCATGTTGAGCCCACTAGGAGATCAGCTATTCTGGATTGGGTGTTACGCAATGAACTGGAATTGATTAGAGAGCTTAAGGTAAAAGAACCCTTAGGGGAAAGTGATCATAATATGATCAAATTCACCCCGAAACTTGAGAAAGAGAAGCTAAAGCCAGATGTATCAGTATTACAGTGGAGTAAAAGAAATTACAGAAGCATGAGAGAGGAGTTGGCCAGAATTGATTGGAAAAGAACACTGGCAGGGATGACAGCAGAGCAGCAATGGCTGGAACTTCTAGAACCAATTCAGAAGGCACAGGATATATATATCCCAAAGACGAAGAAGGCAAGATGACACAACCATGGCTAAGAAGGGAAGTCCGCCACAACAGACAGGATCTCCCGGTTGCCACCCACTTCAACTCTGCTTCCCAGTCCCATTCAGATATGTCCATACATGGCCTCCTCGACTGCCATGATGAGGCTAAACTCAGGTTGGAGGAGGAGCAACACCTCATATACCGTCTAGGTAGTCTCCAGCCCCTTGGTATGAACATAGAATTCTCCAACTTCCGGTAATTCCCTCCCCCACCCTTCCCCTATCCCTATGTCACTATGTCCCCTCCCCCAGTTGCCTATCACCTCCCTCATGGTTCCGCCTCCTTCTACTACCCATTGTGCTTCCCCCTATTCTTTCTTCACCTTTCCTGCCTATCACCTCCCTGCTTCCCCTCTCTCATCCCTTTATCTTTCCCCTTACTGGTTTTTCACCTGGAACCTACCAGCCTTCTCCTTCCCACCCTCCCCCCACCTTCTTTATAGGGCCTCTGCCCCTTCCCTCTTCAGTCCTGACGAGGGTTCCGGCCCGAAATGCCGACCGATCTTTTCCACGGATGCTGCCCGACCTGTTGAGTTCCTCCAGTGTGTTGTGAGTGGGGCCGCGAGGAAAATTGATCAGCCATGATGAAATGGCAGAGTAGACTTGATGGGCCAAATGGCCCAATTTGCTCCTATATTTTATGGTCTTATCATCTAAAATGTAGAGAACTGATGTATCACCAAATTTCAAAATATCAGAAAAAAAACTACCTATTTGTGGTTATATTGAGAATAAACAGTAGCCAACACACAGAAACACTTTCATATTCTGAAATACTGTGTTGAGATTTTATTTATCACAACCTGAGAAGGTGGACTGGGCCATAGTTTAACAGCATCTACAACTCCACTAACATATATCCCCACTCAGAGCTGGGAAGTTGTTCATTTTTATTTTCTGAATTAAATTAAACATCAACAATAGAAGTTGGAGAGTTCAGAGATCAATGTGGGAACCTTATCAGCAGAGTAATGAAGAGGAGAGAGATTTTACCTTGCCCTAAGCATATTTAAATAATGTTACTTACAATAGCTTTTCCTTTGACCTACTTTTGCACCTTCCAAGAATTTTAGATCTGTAACCAAGATTTCCTTTTAAAAACTTGCCAGGAATATTACTGAAATAGGTCATTGCCTTTTTTGGACTGAACACTATCTTTTTGATCTGCGCTTTTCTAAGTACAGTGGGATGTTATTTGTCTTTTGAATTGCTGTTTAAATCTGATGCGAATTTAGTTTGGCATTTAATAATCATTATTCACTTCAGAAACTGGTAAGTCATCAATTAAATAATACTGCAGTTTTATTGTTAAGAAACAAATAAGCAAGGGAAGAGAGTGCTGCACCTGCAGCGATGATCTTTGTGTCCTGTCAGGCCTCAAGTGTAGTACCAGAAGACTGGAGAGTGGGCAGTCAGTGTCTTTTTTCCCAGAGTGGAAATAGCTAATTTGAGAGGGCATAAGGTGATTGGAGGAAAGTATAGGGGAGATGTCAAAAGTAGTTTTTTTTTAACACAGAGACTGGTGAGTGTGTGGAACGCGTTGCCAGGGGCGGATATATCCAGGACCTTTAAGAGACTCTTATGCATATTGATAAAAGAAAAATGGAGGGTAATGTGAGAGGAAGGGGTTAAATTGATCTTGAAGTAGGTTAAACCTTGGGCATAACATTGTGGGCCAAAGAGCCTGTACTGTTCTATGTCCTACATTGTATCTCCAGAGAGCAGCAAAGGGTACAAAGACAGACAAAACAAAGGAAAATGCAATGGTGAAGTCAGGCCTGTTTTAGCTATAAAAGACAAGTGGCTTGACGGAGGAATGCAAGAGGCGTACTTTGCAGTTTTAGCAGTGTTATAACCTAGCCAGATGTGGTCGAGATGGAAAGAAGGCTTAAAATAGTTAGGGTGTTGAATTTGCAACAAAGGAAGAACAAGATGATTAATTGCGATATCATATAAGTAGGGACAGGAAAGCTATTAATATGAGAGGGAAAAACAGCTAGCAGAATTGGGTGAGCAAAGTGTTGGTGAAATAGCTGTCAACTGTTATTCCTTTGCAAAAATGCAAGGAAGATTTTGGATCAGACTCTGCATTCAATTATGGAATATGCCTTGGAGGAAGACACCAGTTTGGTTAACCGATTCGGTTGGGTATGCAGCTGAGAACTCAGCTCATTCCAATGCGAGCCCAGTGTTGTTTATTGTAAGGTTACAGCTGTTCCAGACTAACAAACAAGACGGGAGAAAAAAATTACATAAAGTTTCACTTTCACATAAAAATGTAATATAACCACCATATAGTTTTATCTGGATCACTTGAAATAAAACTTATCTTCAAAAATAATGAGGTGCTTTATTTATGATATTGGTTGGATTTGACTAATTAATCTGCTGGTCAATTAAAAAAAACATTGCATCTACACTTATTAATATTTGGCTTAATTAGCCTTCAACGACTACTGATGCATCTTTATGTATTAGCTGTTCTCCACAGAAGCTAATTTTTATCCTGTTTAAATGAGAGTGAGATGGCGGCCCACCTTCCCCGGCTGAAGTGGTTCAACATCACTGCACTGAACTTCTGCCACAAAACACCTAATTTCACGCCATATGTCAGAAATAATAAATTTGATTCTGAGCATCATGTCAGAGGGCAGTGGAGAGTAAATGACACTGGCATAGACATGATTATCTATTACCCAGAATGCATTCTTACAGAAATAAGTCAAACAGTTTCATTAGGGCAACCTTAAGTTTCAAGGACAAGTTTTACTGAGGCCATTTTAAATTTACAGATTTGGAGAGAAACTAAATTCAGATTCTTAAATTGCTATGGTGGGATTTAAAATCCCACCCAATGGATTATTACAAGTGAATGTACAGATGTGTAACACAGACAATGTTCGTGAAGGGTCTGCACAAGCAAAGCACTATTATTAGTTGGTTGGTTGGTTGGTATCCATCTGTCTCAAAGGATCATCATCTTCACAATCCTGGTCTGGAAGATATGTAGATCCTACGATGCCCAGTCATCAAGATCCCCCTCTTAGTGTCACCAAAAGAAAACTTATGAAGCAATACGTTTGGCACCAGCTCGGCTACAGGAGCTGCCAGAAGGATGGTCAATGACGTCCGGCTGACTTAGGGGCTCCACTCCCAATTTGCTTTCGGGGTTTACTCCCGTCGTCTTCGTCTATCCCGAGCCTACCCACAAGGAAGTGAGGATATTTACCCAAAGCAATATTATTCCATATAGGATATTGGCTAAGAACCTCCAATATCTGAACAGAGCTGAAAGTGCCTTTCATTATACTGAAGTGCTTGAATGCAGGTTTTGGAATACAGATAGAAAATAATGGGCCAATTATTAGTCCTACCACAGCTCCTAACTTTGCTTCTGATTACCCCTGCATTCCCTGCCACTCAAGCAGCTTCACTGTCATAATAATCTGCTTGACCCCCAAGCTGAGTTTCTTCCCCTTTATCCCTCCACCACAACGATCGCCTATACCTGTGTCAAGAACATCTTGGTGTCTGCTCTCGCCTCCGCTCATCTGCAGCTGGGACCTCCTATTCCAGACTCAACTACCTGAGCCCTCTCTTGGCCAGCTTCCCATCCTCCACCTTTCATAAACTAGCTCATCCAAAATTCTGTGGCTCACAATCCACTGAATCACCCCGGGGGAGAAAGAAAATGAAAGTCTTGCATTTCAATTGCACCTTTCATGATCCTGAGGTACTTCACTGTCTTTGCAGTACTCATTCAGAGACCAAACCACCCTTGTAATGTAGAAATCATTCCAAGCAAGTTAAACACAACAAAAGCCAACAAGGAGCAATTTGACAATGAAAGGAAAAGTTGGTCTGAGAAAAAAATAGACAGAACTTCTTTGCTCCTCTGTAGTGTAGCCCTGGTAGGAAGGCTCTGGGGCTTTGCTTGTTCAGCATTCATTGTACAGTAACGCAGAGTTAACCTGTTTTGGTACTTAACCCTCTGAAATGTGATGTGACCCACAATCTCCTGATCTGGACATAACAGTGCTATCTACTGCTCCACTGCTGGCATCTGACTTGCATGGATGTGAACATACTCTGGCATAATCCCAACATAGTTATTCAGGAAAAAAAATCTCATCATCATTTATCCTCAGGACCCGATGAAGGGCCTCAGCCCAAAATGTCGACTGTTTATTCATCTCCATAGATACTGCCTGACTGCTGAGTTTCTCCAGCATTCTGTGTGTGTTGCTCTGGGTTTCCAGGATCTGCAGAATCACTTGTGTTCATCATTATTCATCACTCCACCTTTTACCCATTTCCTCCACTCTCTCACTTATCTCAATTCCTGCTGATCTTGTATTTCCTTTCTAATTGTTCTTTTCTCCATTCTTCCCCTTCCACGCTCTTGTTCTTTCCCACTATTTTACTTCCTCACTTACTTCTCTCAATCTGCCCATTCTTTCGTCTCTTTCTTTCCCAAACGCCATTCCCACTCACCTCTTTTCACGTTCCCATTATTTCTCTCCACTCCTTTTCCTTTTAACAGACTCTTTCTTTAACATTCCAGATTCACTGAGCCTTACTTCATTAAAGTTATGACTATTTAAACTTAGCTTAACCCCTTGTCTCTTAGAAGCAGTAAAGTGGATTTCACCTTTATTGGCATGCGATATACACTCAGTGGCCACTTTATTAGGTACACCTGTATGTTAATGCAAATATCTATTCAGCCAATCACATGGCAGCACTCAATCATAAAGGCATGCAGACATGGTCAAGAGGTTCAGTTATTGTTCAGACCAAACATCAGAATGAGGAAGAAATGTGATCTAAGTGACTTTGACTGTTGAATGATTTTGGTGCCAGATGGGGTGGTTTGATTATCTCAGAAACGGCTGATCTATGGACCCACTTTTGTTCTGAATGCTGTTGCTTGCTTTTATTGTTTGCATGATGTGTGTGTGTTTTTTAATGGGTTCCGTTGGGTTTCTTGTTTAGTGGCTGCTTGTAAGCAGACAAATCTCAAGGTTGTATAATTCAGGCATACTTTTGATAATAAATGTACTTTGAACTTTGAAACTCCTTGAATTTTCATGCACAAGTCTCTAGAGTTTACAGAGAGACAGCGGTGATAAGCAACACACACAAGCTGCTGGAGGAACTCATCTGGCCAGCCAGCTCCTATGGTTAATAAGTAAACAGTTGATGTTTTAGGCCGAAACCATTCATCCAGACTCATGCAGTCCTAATGAAGGGTCTCAGCCCAAAACATCAACTATTTACTCTTTTTCATAGATACTGCCTGGCGCACTGATTTCCTCCAGAATCTTGTGTGTGTAGCTTGGATTTCCAGCATCTGCAGATTTTCTCTTGTTTGTGAACGGTGGTTCAGTGGGCAAACATGCCTTGTTAGTGAGAGAGGTCAGAGGAGAATGGCCAGACTGGTTCAAGCAGACAGGAAGGTGACAAGTAACTCAAATAACCATGTGTTACAACAGTGATACACAGAAGAGCATCTCTGAATACACAACTCGTCAAACCTTGAAGTGGACAGGCTACAACAGCAGAAAGCAATGAACATAAAGACAGCTTGCCTTCTTGTTAGGTTTGTGGAACAATCTATGTTCCGTGCCTATTCTGGTATCTGTCCCCCACTTTTCCTTCGCTACATCGACGACTGCATTGGCGCTGCTTCCTGCACGCATGCAGAACTCGTTGACTTTATTAACTTTGCCTCCAACTTTCACCCTGCCCTCAAGTTTACCTGGTCCATTTCTGACACCTCCCTCCCCTTTCTAGATCTTTCTGTCTCTGTCTCTGGAGACAGCTTATCCACTGATGTCTACTATAAGCCTACTGACTCTCACAGCTATCTGGACTATTCCTCTTCTCACCCTGTCTCTTGCAAAAACGCCATCCTCTTCTCGCAATTCCTCCGTCTCCGCCGCATCTGCTCTCAGGATGAGGCTTTTCATTCTAGGACGAGGGAGATGTCTTCCTTTTTTAAAGAAAGGGGCTTCTCTTCCTCCACTATCAACTCTGCTCTTAAACGCATCTCCCCCATTTCACGTACATCTGCTCTCACTCCATCCTCCCGCCACCCCACTAGGAATAGGGTTCCCCTGGTCCTCACCTACCACCCCACCAGCCTCCGGGTCCAACATATTATTCTCCGTAACTTCCGCCACCTCCAACGGGATCCCACCACTAAGCACATCTTTCTCTCCCCCCCCTCTGCATTCCGCAGGGATCGCTCCCTACGCAACTCCCTTGTCCATTCGTCCCCCCCATCCCTCCCCACTGATCTCCCTCCTGGCACTTATCCGTGTAAGCAGAACAAGTGCTACACATGCCCTTACACTTCCTCCCTTACCGCCATTCAGGGCCCCAAACAGTCCTTCCAGGTGAGGCAACACTTCACCTGTGAGTCGACTGGGGTGATATACTGCGTCCGGTGTTCCCGATGTGGCCTTTTATGTATTGGCGAGACCCGACGCAGACTGGGAGACCGCTTTGCTGAACATCTACGCTCTGTCCGCCAGAGAAAGCAGGATCTCCCAGTGGCCACACATTTTAATTCCACATCCCATTCCCATTCTGACATGTCTATCCACGGCCTCCTCTACTGTAAAGATGAAGCCACACTCAGGTTGGAGGAACAACACCTTATATTCCGTCTGGGTAGCCTCCAACCTGATGGCATGAACATCGACTTCTCTAACTTCCGCTAGGCCCCACCTCCCCCTCGTACCCCATCTGTTACTTATTTTTATGCACACTTTCTTTCTCTCACTCTCCTTTTTCTCCCTCTGTCCCTCTGAATATACCTCTTGCCCATCCTCTGGGTCCCCCCCCCCCACTTGTCTTTCTTCCCGGACCTCCTGTCCCATGATCCTCTCGTATCCCCTTTTGCCTATCACCTGTCCAGCTCTTGGCTCCATCCCTCCCCCTCCTGTCTTCTCCTATCATTTTGGATCTCCCCCTCCCCCTCCAACTTGCAAATCCCTTACTCACTCTTCCTTCAGTTAGTCCTGACGAAGGGTCTCGGCCTGAAACGTCGACTGCACCTCTTCCTAGAGATGCTGCCTGGTCTGCTGTGTTCACCAGCAACTTTGATGTGTGTAACATAAAGACAGTGGCCACTTTATTAGGTACCTCCTGTTCAGTTTATTTTCATTCAATTGTACACCTGTATACTGCCAAAGGAAACGATGTTCCTCTGGACCAAGGTGCATAACACAGTACATAAAACTCTCGCACACACACGCAACACATAACGTAATATTGCCACAAATAATAAGGTGTATTTATGACACAAGTTAAAACGTAAACAAGATAATGCTACTGGCACTTCATACATGATGAGACCTGGGTAGTGGCAGGAAGTTTAGTATTCTTATGGCCTGGGGGAAGAAGCTGTTTCCCATCCTAATAGTTCTTGACTTTATGCTACGGTACCTGCCGCCAGATGATAAGGGGTCAAAGAGATGCGCCAGTCGTGCATGCAGCCTGTTACAGCCCTTCCGACGAGTATTCTTACTTTTTTCTTCTTACTTTTTTAACTTACATTATTTTTTGTATTTTGTTTCACAATAACACATTGAAGCTGCACCCTCTCTAACATGTTGGAAGAGAGGGTGTTATTTGGGTTTTTAGCGCTGAAAATAGTTACATTCCGACACGCCTCATTAGCGGGGCAGAAGCATGGTCGCATTGTTTATTTCAGGGACCAGCTGATTGAGTTTATGCCAGCCGGTTTAGTGAGCAGAGCAGTGGACACCCCTGCTGAAATCTGGAGGAAAACACACAGAGGATGCAGAGGGGGATCACAAAGGGGAGGAAAGAGGACCGGGTGGAGACAACAGAGACTTACGGAGAAGAGGAGTTCAGTGGGTAATAAAATGGATGAGTTCACGGCGCTAGCCAGGCGTCAGAGAACATTTCGGGAGTGCAGTGTTATGTGTTTCACTGGAACGGGGCTGCACGAGGACATACCTGATCAAATCTTTTCCATGGACGGCTTCCAGACCGTTCGGGCTGACCGGAAGTGCACTGAGAGCAGTAAGCGTAAAGGGGTTGGGTGCTTATTGTTCTGGTTAACAACGGATGGTGCAATCCGGGTCATATTACGATCAAGGAACGTGTTTGTAGACCAGATATTGAACTTTTTACTGTTGGACCGGCCATATTCCACCGAGATACAACACTGGGCGTCACGGGAGGCTGTTCCTGCCTGTGGTCATTGAACTTTGCAGCTCCTCCTGTGGAGGGTCAGACATCCTGAGCCAATAGGCTGGTCCTGGACTTATTTCCATCTGGCATAGTTTGCATTTTGTTGTTTGATTGTTTGTAATTTTTGTATTGCTATATTTATGCTCTATTTCTGGTTGGTACGGCTGTAACAAAACCCAATTTCCCTCGGGATCAATAAAGTATATCTATCTATCTATCTATCTAGATTGTTGGACGGATGGGAGGTATCACTGGCAATGCTAAGGGCCCAACGTATGCAGTATTCCTGATAAATGTCTCTGATGGGTGGAAGAGAGACCCCAATGCTCCCCTCAGCAGTTTTCCCAGATGGCTTGCAATTCCCATACCAGATGGTGATATAGCTGAGTGTATAAGTCCATAAGACATAGGAGCAAAGTTAGGCTATTGGTCCATCAAGTCTGCTCAGACATTCCACCATGGTTGATTTATTATCTCTGAAACCCCATCTCCTGCCTTCTCCACAAACCCATCAACCTCTGCTTTAAATATACTCAGTGACATGAACTCCACAGCTGCCTATGGCAATGAATTCCACAGATTCACCACTGCCTGGCTAAACTATACTGCTCCAGAGTGTGGATAGCGGATAGGTGCATGCTGAGCAGGATGAGTGGCAGCCATTATACCTCACTGACCAAATGCAGGCACTTCCATCTCCAAGTCTTTGCAGGAAGTCATGCATACTTCTTCACAAAGGCTTAGTGACAATCCCATCACAGAGTGTCCATGAGTTCAGGAGACAGAATTACGGAGTTTTACAGCATGGTAAGAAAGACCTTCAACACACCCAGTCTGCACTGATCATCAGGGACCCAGTCACATTATTCCTACACTAATCCATTCCATTTCCCCACATTCCTATCAACCCTCACCAGATCCTTCCATTCGCCTACACACTCAGAGTAAATTGGAGGTCAATTAACTTACCAACCCATACATTTTGGAATATGTTCTGTACGCCCTCATTGAATTGGAGGATAAACAACAGTGACCCCTGAGGCACAGCTCTATTTACAAGCCTCCATCCTGCAAACTACTTTCCAGCATCACCATCTGATTGTTGTTCAGCTTGCCAGAAGGTGTGACCTTCCAGAGCAGCTTACCATGTGGAACCTTATCAAAGGCTTTACTAAAGTCCACCTAGACAAGGGGTTCCCACCCTTTTTTATGACCCCCAGGTTGGGGACCCCTGACTTAGACTGTGTCCTCATTGACATTCTTGGTGACATCATCAAAAAACCCAATTTTCATGAGACATGATCTCCCACCCAAAAGCTTTGCAGCCTACCATTCTTCAACCCCTGCCTTTCAAAATGCATGTTAATCTTACCCCTTAGAGTCCTCACCCGGTACTTATCTACCCGAGACGTTAGACCTACTTGTCTGTAGTTACAATTTTTTTTTGCAGCCCTTCTTAAATAAAGACACAACATTTATTGCTCTCCAATCTACCAGCACTAAAACTTTGGCTAATGATTATGCAAAGTCTCAGCCCGGGATCCGCAATTTCTTCTCTAGACTCCCACAGAATTCTTGAATATATCTGGTCCCAACCTGGAAATTTGTCTACCTCAATACAGTTTAAGCACCACCTATATCTCCAAGGCCTCTATCTTCCCTCATTTTGAAGTCTTCATGTCTTTCTCAATAGTAAAACAGAGAATAAGATATTCATTAAGGACCTCACCTGTCTCCCGCACCTTCATACAAAGATGTCCACTTTGATATTTGAGGGGATTTTCTCTCTTTGGTTTTTCTTTAATATAATTCAGGATATTTCAGGGACTGCAGGTAGTTCTAGAGTTGCCAGATTTCCCCAAGATCTTCTCAAAAATATTCCCAGTTGTACTGGAAGTGCTCCATAATAATTGTAAGTCATACTCAATAGCTCTAGTTCTTGCCAGCAATGGAGGAATCATGCAATAGGTGACTCATGCCATTATTAGGTGTGTGACATGGTGCCAAGTAAATCTCACTGAGCTAGTATATATCCTGCACAGAAATATGCAGGGGAATGTCTCAGCGAGTGTGACTTCACTGGGAAGGGAAGGTCAGCATGATTTTACTCCAGATATAATCAACGTTATGTGCAATTTGCACATGAAAAACACACACAAAATCAATCCAGTTTCTAAACTAATAATAACTAAGTTGTATAGTTCAAATCCAACTCCAAAAGCTTTATATAACCAACCAACCATATGCTAGAATATCAACCTGTTATGTCACTTATACAATCTTTCTGCTGAAATACTGTATATCAACAAATTGGCATGCAATCACATTCTGTACTTTTGGCAGCTCAACAGTGGATGGGCTGTAACTTAAAAAGGTTTCTATTTTTAGTAGCAGTTGAAGAAAAGTAAAATCTGGAGCTAGGATAAACAATTATCATTGGTTTGCAGAGAAGTAGACAGCTAGATATACATAACAAGCAAATAGAAATAATATATAACTATTGCAATATTTTATCAGACTCTGAAAGTGAGGTTTCTGCTGTTGGATATTCTACCTGCGACAACAGTATTCTCTAATCAGCAATATTTAACACATATTTGAGCTCCTAATTTACATGGAATGTTCAACACAGCCAGAGGATAACTGATGCAGCTAGTTATACTTCACTAGAGCTGCATCTCATGTTGTTTCAGCTAATACCACTGAGCAGATCCTTACTGTCCCTTCATTCCCCAGGTATTACCATTCGGGAAGATGAAATGGCCGTACCATTCTGCCCCATCTGTGTGAGAGTCTCTGAACCCTATTTTAATCTCAGCAATCACCTCAAAACCCACATAATGTGGGTAAAAACAAGTCATCCTCTTTCCCAAGGGATCATCTCAGAAGAATTGAATTGAATTGAATTGACTTTATTTCTTACATCCTTCATATACATGAGGAGTAAAAATCTGTACGTTACATCTCCATCTAAATGTGCCATGTGCAATCATAGTAATTTGTAATAATTTATAAGAAATAGAACAGTCAATGTAATATAGAGTATACTCAAATCAGTGTGAGTTAATCAGTCTGATGGCCTGGTGGAAGAAGCTGTCCCAGAGCCTGTTGATCCTGGCTTTTATGCTGCAGTACTGCTTCCCAGATGGTAGCAGCTGGAATAGATTGTGGTTGGTTGGGGTGACTTGGGTCCCCAATGATCCTTCGGGCCCTTTTTACACACCTGTTTTTTTAAATATCCTCAATAGTGGGAAGTTCACATCTACAGATGCACTGGGCTGTCCACACCACTCTCTGCAGAGTCCTGCGATTGCGGGAAGTACAGTTCCCATACCAGGCAGTGATGCAGCCAGTCAGGATGCTCTCAATTGTGCCCCTGTAGAAAGTTCTTAGAATTTGAGGGTCCATACCGTCTGAGGTGAAAGAGGCGCTGTTGTGCTTTTCACACCACACAGCTGGTGTGTACAGACCACGTGAAGTCATTTCTTCTCATTATTCTCATTAACTACCTCTTTTGGCACAAAATTGCCTGTTCTAATCTCTCAGAATAAAAATGTTTTATTGAATTCCCTACTGAAGTTCTTAGTACCTATCACATATGTAGATAAAGCAAAGTCCTGAGATTCAGACCCCCCTGCAAATGGTTATATGTGTTTCATAAATGTTCATTTTGGATAAATTTGACCACAATATCAAGGAAAGGACTCCTACTCTTCAAAATAGTGCTCCATGAAACCGTTTCACAATCTTGAAGACTACCTGAGGCCAACACTCAATCTTCTTTATTCCAGGAACAGATACCTTCCTAGTCTATCTTCTGTGATAGGTATAGCCTCTCAGATCTGGGTACACCTTTGTGAATACTTGCTGTATTTCCATCAGGTCTCCACATCTTCTGCAGTCCAAATATATAGCACCTGAGAGGTTCATTCCCAATTCCTGGTCAGACAAATCATGCTCCAATTCCGTTCATACCCTCCACCTCCCCCTCTCAGTTGCAAGTAAAGATCTTTTATTTTATTATTTTATTCTAAAATCCTTTTATTTTTCTTTGAGCACTTGTAGACCAAGTGTTTACTTGGTCTATTTACTCCATCCACATGCAGGCACGCACTGAGTGACCTCACAAATATAAGCCCAGTGTTAAGCCACATTTCGCCCTCTTTTGCAATCAGCCAACATGATTCACCCTCTGAGGCTAACACAGCTAAACATTTGATATAAACAAAATATCTCCCACACAGGATTTAATTTACAATAAGCCCCCAGTGGATTTTGGTAAGTTGTGTTTCATTCTGGAGTTCATCGATGGGAAATGGTCCAAGTTGATACATAATAAAGAATTCAACCTCTGGCCTATATTGCTCCACATTCTGGGAATGTCTTGACTTCAAAAAAAATCTCATCATTATAGAAACATAGAAACATAGAAAATAGGTGCAGGAGTAGGCCATTCGGCCCTTTGAGCCTACACCGCCATTTATTATGATCATGGCTGATCATCCAACTCAGAACCCCGCCCCAGCCTTCCCTCCATACCCCCTGACCCCCGTAGCCACAAGGGCCATATCTAACTCCCTCTTAAATATAGCCAATGAACTGGCCTCAACTGCTTCCTGTGGCAGAGAATTCCACAGATTCACCACTCTCTGTGTGAAGAAGTTTTTCCTAATCTCGGTCCTAAAAGGCTTCCCCTCTATCCCCAAACTGTGGCCCCTCGTTCTGGACTTCCCCAACATTGGGAACAATCTTCCTGCATCTAGCCTGTCCAATCCCTTTAGGATCTTATACGTTTCAATCAGATCCCCCCTCAATCTTCTAAATTCCAACGAGTACAAGCCCAGTTCATCCAGTCTTTCTTCATAAGAAAGTCCTGCCATCCCAGGAATCAATCTGGTGAACCTTCTTTGTACTCCCTCTATGGCAAGGATGTCTTTCCTCAGATTAGGGGACCAAAACTGCACACAATACTCCAGGTGTGGTCTCACCAAGGCCTTGTACAACTGCAGTAGTACCTCCCCGCTCCTGTACTCGAATCCTCTCGCTATAAATGCCAGCATACCATTCGCCTTTTTCACCGCCTGCTGTACCTGCATGCCCACTTTCAATGACTGGTGTATAATGACACCCAGGTCTCGTTGCACCTCCCCTTTTCCTAATTGGCCACCATTCAGATAATAATCTGTTTTCCTATTTTTGCCACCAAAGTGGATAACTTCACATTTATCCACATTAAATTGCATCTGCCATGAATTTGCCCACTCACCCAACCTATCCAAGTCACCCTGCATCCTCTTAGCATCCTCCTCACAGCTAACACTGCCACCCAGCTTCGTGTCATCCGCAAACTTGGAGATGCTGCATTTAATTCCCTCATCCAAGTCATTAATATATATTGTAAACAACTGGGGTCCCAGCACTGAGCCTTGCGGTACCCCACTAGTCACCGCCTGCCATTCTGAAAAGGTCCCGTTTATTCCCACTCTTTGCTTCCTGTCTGCTAACCAACTCTCCACCCACACCAATACCTTACTCCCAATACCGTGTGCTTTAAGTTTGCACACTAATCTCCTGTGTGGGACCTTGTCAAAAGCCTTCTGAAAATCCAAATATACCACATCCACTGGTTCTCCCCTATCCACTCTACTAGTTACATCCTCAAAAAATTCTATGAGGTTCGTCAGACATGATTTTCCTTTCACAAATCCATGCTGACTTTGTCCGATCATTTCACAACTTTCCAAATGTGCTGTTATCACATCCTTGATAACTGACTCCAGCAGTTTCCCCACCACCGACGTTAGGCTAACCGGTCTATAATTCCCCGGTTTCTCTCTCCCTCCTTTTTTAAAAAGTGGAGTTACATTAGCCACCCTCCAATCCTCAGGAACTAGTCCAGAATCTAACGACTTTTGAAAAATTATCACTAATGCATCCATTATTTCTTGGGCTACTTCCTTAAGCACTCTGGGATACAGACCATCTGGCCCTGGGGATTTATCTGCCTTCAATCCCTTCAATTTACCTAACACCACTTCCCTACTAACATGTATTTCGCTCAGTTCCTCCATCTCACTGGACCCTCTGTCCCCTACTATTTCTGGAAGATTATTCATGTCCTCCTTAGTGAAGACAGAACCAAAGTAATTATTCAATTGGTCTGCCATGTCCTTGCTCCCCATAATCAATTCACCTGTTTCTGTCTGCAGGGGACCTACATTTGTCTTTACCAGTCTTTTCCTTTTTACATATCTATAAAAGCTTTTACAGTCCGTTTTTATATTCCCTGCCAGTTTTCTCTCATAATCTTTTTTCCCCTTCCTAATTAAGCCCTTTGTCCTCCTCTGCTGAACTCTGAATTTCTCCCAGTCCTCAGGTGAGCCACTTTTTCTGGCTAATTTGTATGCTTCTTCTTTGGAATTGATACTATCCCTAATTTCTCTTGTCAGCCATGGGTGCACTACCTTCCTTGATTTATTTTTTTGCCAAACTGGGATGAACTATTGTTGTAGTTCATCCATGCAACCTTTAAATGCTTGCCATTGCATATCCACCGTTAATCCTTTAAGTGTCATTTGCCAGTCTATCTTAGCTAATTCACGTCTCATACCTTCAAAGTTACCCCTCTTTAAGTTCAGAACCTTTGTTTCTGAATTAACTATGTCACTCTCCATCTTAATGAAGAATTCCACCATATTATGGTCACTCTTACCCAAGGGGCCTCTTACGACAAGATTGCTAATTAACCCTTCCTCATTGCTCAAAACCCAGTCCAGAATAGCCTGCTCTCTAGTTGGTTCCTCGACATGTTGGTTCAAAAAACCATCCCGCATACATTCCAAGAAATCCTCTTCCTCAGCACCTTTACCAATTTGGTTCACCCAATCTACATGTAGATTGAAGTCACCCATTATAACTGCTGTTCCTTTATTGCACACATTTCTAATTTCCTGTTTAATACCATCTCCGACCTCACTACTACTGTTAGGTGGCCTGTACACAACTCCCACCAGCGTCTTCTGCCCCTTAGTGTTACGCAGCTCTACCCATATCGATTCCACATCTTCCCGGCTTATGTCCTTCCTTTCTATTGCGTTAATCTCTTCTTTAACCAGCAACGCCACCCCACCTCCCCTTCCTTCATGTCTATCCCTCCTGAATATTGAATATCCCTGAATGTTGAGCTCCCATCCCTGGTCACCCTGGAGCCATGTCTCTGTGATCCCAACTATATCATAATCATTAATAACAATCTGCACTTTCAATTCATCCACCTTATTACGAATGCTCCTTGCATTGACACACAAAGCCTTCAGGCGCTCTCTTACAACTCTCTTAGCCCCTATACAATTATGCTGAAAAGTGGCCCTTTTTAATGCTTGCCCTGGATTTGTCGGGCTGCCACTTTTACTTTTCTCCATAGTACTTTTTGCTTCTACCCTCACTTTACACCCCTCTGTCTCTCTGCACTGGTTCCCATCCCCCTGTTGTGAACTAACCTCCTCACGCCTAGCCTCTTTAATTTGATTCCCACCCCCCAACCATTCTAGTTTAAAGTCACCTCAGTAGCCCCCGCTAATCTCCCTGATACTATACAAGGAGAAAATTCAGATATCAGAGATGCAAAGTGAATTGAGGGCCCTTATGCAGGATTCCCTAAAGATTAACTTACAGGTTGGGTCAGTGGTGAGGAAGGCAAATGCGAAGTTAGGATTCATTTCAAGAGGACTGGAATACAAAAGCAAGGATATAATCCTGTGGCTTCATAAGGCATTGGTCAGACCACACTCGGAGTGCTGTGAAAAGTTTTGCGCCCCTTATCTAAGAAAAGATGTACTGGCATTGGAGAGGGTACAGAGGAGGTTTATAAGAATGATCCCAGGAATGAAAGGGTTAACGTATGAGGAGCATTTGATAGTTCTGGGCCTGTACTCACTAGAGTTTGGAAGAATGAGGGGGAATCTCATTGAAACCTATCAAATATTGAAAGGCCTAGATAGAGTGGATGCGTCCTATAGTGGGGGAGTCAGGGACCAGAGAACACGGCCTCAGAATAGAAGGACATTCCTTTAGAACAGAGATGAGGAGGAATTTCTTTAGTCAGAGGGTGGTGAATCTGTGGAATTCATTGCCATGGATGGCTGTGGAGGCCAAGTTATTGGGTACATTTAAAGCGGAGAGTGATAGATTCTTGATTAGTAAGTACCTCAAAGGTTACGTGGAGAAGGCAGGAGAATGAAGCTGATAGGGATAATAATTCAGCTGTGATGGAATGGTAGATCAGACTAGATGGACCAAATGGCCTAATTCTGTCCCTATGTCTGATATAAATCTCCCCCTGCCTTCACCTCTTTATCTCTGTAACCTGCCTTCCAATGCTTCTGAGCTCCTCTTTTTCTCCAAATCCTTCATTTCAATTGCTCCTCTATCCACAGCCTGCCTGTTCTGTCATTCATTAAGGTTGTGGTTGATTTGAAATTCCAGAACCTCTTGCTTCAACAACACATATCTATACATAAAGTCCCCTGACGTCCAAAAAGATACAGGTCTCCCTCTTGAATATATACAGTGACTGAGTCTCCACACCCCTCTTGGGAAAAGAATTCCAAAGATTCAACATCCTTTGGATAAAGAAATTTTTCTCTACTCTGTCCTGAATGCTCAATCAAACCCTGGCTCCAGACACCTGGCACAGAAAAACCAGCTGCCTTGCATTTATCCTCTCAAGGCCCTTAAAAATTTTATTTAGTTCTATGAGATTTCCTCTTGTCTTTCAAACCAGCAGAGTTTGAAGGACCCAACGTATCGATGTAGTTGCAAGGAAGGCACAGCAGTGGTTATATCTCATAAGCAGTTTGAGGAGATTTGTCATGTCACCAAAGACACTCACAAATTTCTACAGACGTACCGTGGAGGGCATCCTGACTGGCTACATCATCATCTGGTATTGGGCATCCAGGGCATCAACAAGGAGCGATGACTCAGAAAGGTATATATATATACTGTAATTCACATTTTTCTCTATTATGCATTGCATTTAACTGCTGCCACAAAGAGAAGAAATTTCACGATCTGTGCCAGTGATATTAAACCTGATTTTGAGTTAGTAGGCCCTGTCTGCATTCCTTGCAGGACATTCCTCCCTTCCCACTGTTCTATTCCTCTGTTATCAGACTTTTGAATGGACCTGCTATATGGACTGCTGGCCTCACAATCAACCTCATTATGAACTTGCACTTTACCGTTTACCTACACTGCACTTTCTTGGTAACTTTTACACTTGCCGTGGCATGCAGAAGTTTGGGCACCCCGGTCAAAGTTTCTGTTACTGTGAATAGTTAAGTGAGTAGAAGATGATCTTCAAAATTATCTTCAAGATAATGTTCAAGATTATCTCCAAAAGTCATAAAGTTAAAGATGAAACATTCTTTTCAACATTTTAAGCAAGATTAGTGTATTATTTTTGTTCTGTACAATTTTAGAGTGAAAAAAAGGAAAGGAACACCACGCAAAAGTTTGGACACCCCAAGAGATCTGAGCTCTCAGAAAACATTTACCAAGGTCTCAGACTTTAATTAGCTTGTTAGGGTTTGGCTTGTTCACAGTCATTGTTAGGAAAGGCCAGGTGATGCAAATTTCAAAGCTTTATAAATACCCTGACTCCTCATACCTTGTCCCAACAATCAGCAGCCATGGGCTCCTCTAAGCAGCTGCCTAGCACTCTGAAAATTAAAATAAATGATGCCCACAAAGCAGGAGAAGGCTATAAGAAGATGGCAAAATGTTTTCAGGTAGCCGTTTCCTCAGTTCGTAATGTAATTAAGAAATGGCTGTTAACAGGAACAGTGGAGGTCAAGTTGAGGTCTGGAAGACCAAGAAAACTTTCCGAGAGAACTGCTCGTAGGATTGCTAGAAAGGCAAATCAAAACCCCCGTTTGACTGCAAAAGACCTTCAGAAAGATTTAGCAGACTCTGGAGTGGTGGTGCTCTGTTCTACTGTGCAGCAACACCTGCACAAATATGACCTTCATGGAAGAGTTATCGGAAGAAAACCTTTCCTGTGTCCTCACCACAAAATTCAGTGTCGGAAGTTTGCAAAGGAACATCTAAACAAGCCTGATGCATTTTGGAAACAAGTCCTGTGGACTGGTGAAGTAAAAATAGAACGTTTTGGCTGCAATGAGCAAAGGTATATTTGGAAAAAAAAGGATGCAGAGTTTCATGAAAAGAACACCTCTCCAACTGTTAAGCACGGGGGTGGATCAATCATGCTTTGGGCTTGTGTTGCAGCCAGTGGCACGGGAAACATTTCACTGATAGAGGGAAGAATTAATTCAATTAAATACCACCAAATTCTGGAAGCAAACATCACACCATCTGCGAAAAAGCTGAAGATGAAAAGAGGATGGCTTCTATTACTGGATACTGATCCCAAACACACCTCAAAATCCACAATGGACTACCTCAAGGGACACAAGCTGAAGGTTTTGCCATGGCCCTCACAGTCCCCCGACCTAAACATCATCGAGAATCTGTGGATAGACCTCAAAAGAGCAGCGCATGCAAGGCGGCCCAAGAATCTCACAGAACTAGAAGCCTTTTGCAAAGAAGAATAGGCAAAAATCCCCCAAACAAGAATTGAAAGACTCTTAGCTGGCTACAGAAAGCATTTACAAGCTGTGATACCTGCCAAAGGGGGTGTTACTAAGTACTGACCATGCAGGGTGCCCAAACTTCTGCTTTGGGCCCTTTTCCTTTTTTGTTATTTTGAAACTATTAAAGAAATGTGTCATCTTTAACTTCACGCCTTTTGGAAATCAGGTCATCTTTTACTCGCTTAGCTATTCGCAGTAATGGAAATTTTGACCGGGGTGCCCAAACCTTTGCACACCACTGTGATTCTGCATTGTCATTGCTTTGAGCAGGTGTTTGAGTGTAAGAAGGCCAAACACCAGGAGCTGGCAGAGCAGAGCCAGAGACAGGGGTGGAAGGCACGATGCAAGCCTATAGAGGTCGGGTGCAGAGGTTCTCTGGCTGCTCGCTCTGCAGAATCTACTCACTCCTTGGCATTATGGGGTCTGCAAGGAGCCATCAGGACCGTCACAGAAGCTGCTCTGTGAGCCTCCAGATGGCTATGGATCAAGATGTGTGAGCTGCGGACACAAACCCGGGACTGATCAATCCTGGCTGGGTCGCCTGGGCGAGGGTGTCTGATGATGAAAGACCCAAATCACTCAATCGCCCCAGGTTACATCATGATGATATGTCCCAGCACATCCTAGGATGTACTTCAGCATCTTTTTCTATTTTAATGCACTGTGTCATGACTCAATCTGTATAAGCAGTATATAAGGCCAGCTTTACACTGTATCTTAGTCCATGTGACGATAATAAACCAATGCCAATACCAATACCAGGGGTCAATTTGGTGAATCCTTTTATAGGTGGAGTTGAATATTGCAACTGTGATCTTAGCAGAGCTCTGTAGAATCTAAAACAAAATGTTTTTACTCTTGCCACAGTGTCAGAGAAAATCCCTTTCAAATAAAATATTAAGCCAGGGCTCCAGCTGCACAGTTTATGCAAAATCACACGCAACTATTTTGACGAATATGGATCCTTTCCTTGATATCCTGTTCAATATCTATCCCTAAAGCAACATTTGTAAAATATATTACATGATCTTGATTGCTATGTTGTTTATGGGACCCTTCTATGTACAATTGGACTACTGTGTTTCCTGCTTTGCAACTGTGACTATACGTGAAAGGTAACTAACTGGCTGTAAACCATCAGGACCTGAGGAGAGGAAAGGTATATAGCGAGCAAGCCATTTAATCTATTTAAAAAGTCTGCGCTTTCTCCTGTGTCTACTACAATATTCCTCCAGCAGCCAAAACCAAAAATAGACAATGTGCTTTTCTTTCTCCTTATTGCATTCATGGTTCTTGTGACGAAGAGCTGAAAGAATCAGAATCAGGTTTAATATCGCTGGCAAATGTCATGAAACTCGTTAACTTTGCAGCAGTAGTACAATGCAATACATGATATAGAAAAAACTGAATTACAGTAATTATATATATTTGTATATTAAATCGTTAAGTTAAAGTAAGTAGTGCAAAAACACAAATATATTAAAAAAGTAGCAAGGTAGTGTTACCATTCAGACAAATTTAACAACGGTACCATGCACCGAGAAAACTTAAAAATGAATGATTTCAGACAGTGCCACAAACTTCCATTAAGGATATCCTCTATGGTATTGTTTCTCTGGAAAAGTTGAATATTGCCAAATCTAATCGTGTAAGACTCAGATTTTAATTGCAGAGAACAACACAGTTCTCAGGAGTCCAGGCTAAACTCTGCTACAACTGTTGTTGCTGCTGTGCTTTCAGTGAACCTATATGTCTTTCCTTTCATCCTACACGAATGACCATAGCTGGCTCTCTCTTGGGGGCTCATTCTCACTTAAAGGCAGAAAAGATACATGACTCTCAGGGCAAGGACCTGAGTGTTTAAACAGTGTTTATTTCTGTACTAATGTACTGCTGTGAGCGTGGGTGGAAGAGACAATGTTTTGTGAAATGAACCAGTCTTATCATGGGTTATGCTTATAATAGTATTGCCAATATACACAAAATGGTCAGACTTCCTGCTTCTTTTCTATTATTAGCAAAACATAGATTTGTGGTTATGTCACTGAACTAGTAGCTCAGATGCCTTTATGAATGATCACTTTAAGGCAAATTGAAAATTAAAACGTGGTATAAAAGAGAAACAGAAATACAAAGCTGGTCTAGTGTTTATGTTATCAGACGTGTAATCAAATAATATCAATAAATTATGCTGCCAATATGCATTCAA
Organism: Mobula birostris; assembly: GCF_030028105.1. Lineage (NCBI taxonomy): Eukaryota > Metazoa > Chordata > Chondrichthyes > Myliobatiformes > Myliobatidae > Mobula > Mobula birostris. The sequence continues at coordinate 81,619,416 of NC_092375.1, read as the reverse complement.
GGCCACTTAGTGCGAATATGCATTTAGAATCCACATCTAAAGGTGCAACTAACATACGTATTTGAGTGTGACTATGAAGATCTCAGCTCCTCACAGAAATCAAACTATCAATACTATTCTTCAGAGAAGAAAAATTGCCATTCTTTATGTCACTCTAATCAGACACTGCCACAGGTGTCCCCTGGTAATCTCTGGAATGATTTTCTAAGCTTTAAACTAATACCACATGAACCCAAATGATTCAGCTTTTTAAGAGCATTGGCCTTAACAGTGCTAAGGATGGTTCTTAAAAACAGTATCCTCAAAATCTGTTCACATAACTCAAAACAAAAGCAGTAACAACAGACAAAGTCTGGCAGAACGCAACAGGCCAGGCAGCATCTACAGAGGGAAATAGATCATTGACATTCTGGGTTGAGACCTTTCATCTGGACTGTGTGTTCTCCAAGTTAAACTAGGGATGTGCATTTGGAAATTGCCTTCATGTGGGAGTGAAGCAGTACTGTATATCTTTCAGGTTAGAGCTCATTACAAAAATAATAAAACCCAGAAAGGTGCACAAGAGGTATTACTAATGTTACAATGTTATTGTTAATTATCTCATTATTTGGTGTAATTTTGATTTTCCTCAGAGTCTTTATCTCCAGTCTAAAACTCCCTCAAATGGGGATATCAACAGCAATGCAATACACAAAACTCACCTTCAGTGACCTACTTCACCTGAGTGATTAGAACAAACACAGTTCTTGTTTGCTAACAGACGACAACTGCAAGAACTCACAACACATCACTCAGAAACATTGAGCTGAAATTGTGAAGATCAGTTTCAGTTTCAGTGCAACTTTATACAGGGACACCCAAAAAAGTTGGTCTGTGAACTTCACAGCTGATCTTCTTCACGCAACTAGTAGCGGCCACAATGTTGTTTTAAAGCAGCAATGCAATTCCAGCTCCATATACCTTTGTTGAAGCTGTGTCAGCCAATAATTTGAAGAAGGGACTGGGTAAGTGTATGACTCAACAAAGTGATTGTTATACAGTGTCAAAGTACTCCAAAAGTGTACAATTTAAAGACTGAAAGAAGCAAACTATAGTAGCATCTGGTAGCAAGAGAAGGATTATTTCTTCAGCAAAATTCAGTAAGTGGAGGAATTATGTATAAACTACATGCATAAACATAATTCCATTCATTATGTCACCAAACTTGATTCACAGGAATTTCCTAATGATCTCCACCGGATGAAAACGGAATGTTACTTTAAACAGCCTTTTTGAAAAGGAGGTTTTTCCCAACCTCTGTGTCTCTGTGCCTTTTTCATTATTCCTGATGTGATTCTCGGGATTACTAGCCAACATACAAACAGTCGACATACAGTAGTATTTTTTAAAAATATTTTATCTCAATTTCCTTGCATACACCTTAATGACAACAGGTTAAAGGAATTATTGACACAACACCATCAGGCTTATTCAGGATTTTCACTGATCACTGTAAGAGACCATTTACTTTATGTTGCTTTCAGTCGACTCTGATTCGTTGCCTCCTGTGCTTTTGGCTGGATCTGTTCAAATACAGTGCATAAATGTTTGCACTGCATCTTTCAAACAAATTGTTCTAGCTGAATGAGAAATCAGCTGAATAAGCTATATAAGGAAATGAGTTCCCAAATGTGGATGGAAGTTTAAAAATGACCAACAAGGAATGATTACTGAAAATTGTGCTTAGCTTAGGAATGCAGCCAAAGCAGGGCGTACTAAAGATTAAAATAAAATATGCTTGATCCTCTAGCTGGGCAGCTTTCAACTGAAATAGGAATGCACAAATTTGTACTCTTGCCTTCAATATGTTACCCTGACAGAATTTCAGGTGGATACTAACAAGGTCCAGTTTCCCCCTTTTCGGATTTGCATTCGAGAAAAGCAGGAAAGGATGAAAGTATGGTAACTTTCACATTCCTGGATTGTTCCAAACAAGATCAAAGCCCATGAACTTGCTTTGAAATGAACTTACCACTTTGTTGGCAAAGCAAGACAGCTGACTTGCACATTGCAAGGTTCTAAAAACTGAGAGTTTGTGTTAATGGCAAATGTTAGCCCATACTCCAGAAGATCATTCTGCTGGCTTTGACGGTTCTCCAGGATCTTTTATTTGAACAATGGGTTATTGTCCTAGCTGAATGACAGGCCCACCAAGCATGCAGCTTTTCATTGGTCTGCACTACAGAATTGCTTTCAACCATGACCATCTTACTCAAACTGAGTGTATTACTTGGCCAGTACTGCCTAATCAATGGCAGCCTCTTTGACCGTTCTGGTCAAGAACAATGATCTACAGACCTGCACTTAACTGGAGTCATCCCGATGTACTTGTGCTTTATATCTAAACCTTCAGCTACCACAGTAAATATACTTAAGACAAATGTAAGGGGCTTCTTTGATGTTACTGCGATGACTTTTCTGTAATAATAACCGCGATGTAAGGACTTCTGTCTCTCTCTGCTTGTTTGGGTTATATTATTGATAAGAGGAAGAACGAACCAGTGAGTGTCCATGTTATTCTTTTTGTGGGTGATATTCTGTCTCATATGGCTGGGAACTGTGTGGTTTGGAGGGCTTTTTGGGAGGAGACCCGAAGAGGAAGGACGTGCTGGAAGCGCTCTGGTCGACTACCGTGGTTGGTCCCGAGCGGCGGGTCGAGGAGGTTGGAGGAGATCGCATGGTGGAAAGAGGACCCCATTAATTGAGCTCCAACGGTTGTGCACGGAGCGGTTGAACTCTGATAAGTCTGGTGCCTTTTACCTTCCCTTTTATATTATATCTCTATTAATTACATAGTTCCAGTGAGATTTATAAAGTGTAATCTGTAAATCGTACATTGTGTGCTGTCTGATATTTGATGTGTGAGTTTGTACCAGGTGGCATTACACAGCAACTACGCAACCGTGAGACATGGTTTGGCGGGCGGACGGGGTTTCCCCTAGATAAACACGAGCTGATAGACCTGAGCATTACACAAGGTTGGGTAGATTTTTGCATAGGAGGAGAGTTAAGTGTTATGGGGAAAGGCAGGTCGGTGAGATGAGTCCATGGTCAATCAGCCATGGTCTTATTGAATGGTGGAACAGGCTGAACAGGCCAGATGGCCTACTCCTGCTCCTGTTTCTTATGTTCTTAGGTAACTTCCCTCAGTGGCTCAACATCACATTTTGCCTGTTTATGATCTATGGGGATTTTATAACAGTAATAATGCTGTAGGAGTTGAAATGTCAGCAGGATTCTCTCAGAAACTCATGAATTAAAGATTTATCTCTTGGATGTTGCTCAGAGCAATTGGGCAAAAAATATTCAAAGTAATTTTAGTTATTAGTTGTGATAAAATGTTGGAGATTAAGAAAAGAGAGTGGAAAGTGGGTATTTATTTAAATAGAAATGCTAACCCCACATTCTGTACTAATCACAATTTGTCATTGCAGGTATGTTGAATCCCTGCCCTGCAAACACACAGTAAAATGACCCAGCCATTTGCTTATTGGTCTTGCTATTTTAAGTTGTCCCTCGGAAAAGCCCCACATTTTTCCCTGCATGATGTGCTTCTCCAACTCACTCAAGCTTTCCCAGTTAGTGTTTACTACAGCTGTGGTACAAAAATGGAACAAACTGTTCAAGATGTGAGGAAAATAATAAAAACACCTTGCCTTGAAACTCAGCCTCCCAGTTGCTGGAAACTATGTACATAACAGAGGGTTCAAATAGAACATTTGAATCACAGAAGGGATTGAGAAAAACATTGGCCCAGACTGCAAGGTTATGGCAGCAGTTCCTCACATATCTCTGGAGAAGGGATTTCCATGCAGATGTAGAAGATCTGACGTTGCAGTCATGGTTTTGCCCACTGCAGTCTAATCTAGGTACCTCATGCATTTCAGCAAAGGGACACTCAGTCATAACTTCACCACCACTTGTGATGGGGAAATCACTCAAATCAGCTGCACCAGGGACCGAAACTTGTCCCAACTCAAGTCAGCGTACAGGGAGGTTTACAACGGATTTAAATAATTATTAGCTTACTTTCATCACTTTAATTGGTTTGAATTCATTTCAAGTTTCAAGTTTAAAGGAGAACAAAATTATTGCTATTCTGGATCTCGTGCAGCATATACAAATCAAAATAAGCATAAATAACACAGAGAAACACAAAAACAATAAATATAAATATAAAAGCAATCCTATAATGTACAAGTACCGTACATACATAGAATGATTGTATGTACATACACGAGTTGACATGTATGTAGAGGTGGTTAATGGGTGCAGGTATTATTCAGCCTGACGGCTTGGGGGAAGTAACTGCTTTTGAGTCAAGTGCTCTTGGCATAAGTGCTGTGTAGCCTCTTCCCTGATGAGAGTGGGACAAACAGTCCATAAGTAAGTTGGGTAGGATCCTTTACGATATTGCTGGCCTTTCACCAGTAGCTTTCTGTATACATGCCCTTGGCTGGTGCCAGTGATGCATTGGGCAGTTTTAACTACATGTCGTAGAGCCATTTAAATGTTGCTGTGTTTTTAATTCTCTATTTTTTTTTATGTTTAATAGATCTAATTTTATGTGCATTGAATATTTTATTAGCTGATGAACATCCAGAAACATACAAGCCCAAAAATTGTTGGAAGTCAAAGTTTGGAATTAAAGGAACACTGCAGGGCACACTGTAATATTTGTGAAAGCGACACAGGAAGTGAGACCTTCACTTGCAGAGTTTATAGAACAACATCACTGGGTTTCTCAGTGCAGTGCTGTGCTGGGTCCTCATTCCCCATTGCTGCAGCATTCCTGACTGTTCTGACAGATCCCAGCATCTGGCACAGTAGGTGCAACCTATCCAGCCAGTACTTTAAGGGGCAACCACAGTACAAGCAGCATACTTCCAACTGCAGGAGATGGCTGCTACTTGACAAATCGAAGCTGCATTGCTCAGAGGCAGCAGATGGGAGAATGCACTCGGGGTTCGGAGGGAGCAGATGGGAGAATGCACTCGGGGTTCGGAGGGAGCAGATGGCAGAATGCACTCGGGGTTCGGAGGGAGCAGATGGGAGAATGTATTCAGGGTTCGGAGGGAGCAGATGAGAATTTGCCCTCGGGATTGGGGGGAAGCAGGTGGAAGAATGTATTCGGGGTTGGGAGGGAGCAGATGGGAGAATGCACTCAGGGTTCAGAGGGAGCAGATGGGAGAAGGCACTCGAGGTTCGGAGGGAGCAGATGGGAAAATGCACTTGGGGTTCGGAGGGAGCAGATGGGAGAATGTATTCCGGGTTCGGAGGGAGCAGATGGGAGAATGCACTCGGGATTCGGAGGGAGCAGATGGGAGAATGAACTTGGGGTTTGGAGGGAGCAGATGGGAGAATGCACTCGGGGTTCGGAGCGAGCAGATGGGAGAATGAACTTGGGGTTTGGGGGGAGCAGATGGGAGAATGCACTCGGGGTTCGGAGGGAGCAGATGGAAGAATGCACTCGGGATTGGGAGGGAGCAGATGGGAGAATGAATTCGGGGTTGGGAGGGATCAGATGGGAGAATGCACTCGGGGTTCAGAGGGAGCAGATGGGAGAATGCACTCGGGGTTCGGAGGGAGCAGATGGGAGAATGCACTCGGGGTTGGGAGGGAGCAGATGGCAGAATGCACTCGGGGTTCGGAGGGAGCAGATGGGAGAATGAACTTGGGGTTCGGAGGGAGCCGATGGGAGAATGAACTCGGGGTTCGGAGGGAGCAGATGGGAGAATGCACTTGGGGTTTGGAGGGAGCAGATGGGGGAATGCACTCGGGGTTCGGAGGGAGCAGATGGGAGAATGTATTCGGGGTTTGGAGGGAGCAGATGGGAGAATGCATTCTCGGTTTGGAGGGAGCAGATGGGAGAATGAACTCGGGGTTCGGAGGGAGCTGATGGGAGAATGCACTCGGGGTTCGGAGGGAGCAGCTGGGAGAATGCACTCGGGGTTCGGAGGGAGAAGATGGGAGAATGAACTCGGGGTTTGGAGGGAGCAGATGGGAGAATGCATTCGGCGCTCGGAGGGAGCAGATGGGACAATGAACTCAGGGTTCGGAGGGAGCAGATGGGAGAATGAACTTCGGGTCTGGAGGAAGCAGATGGGAGAATGCACTCGGGGTTGGGAGGGAGCAGATGGGAGAATGCACTCGGGGTTCGGAGGGAGCAGATGGGAGAATGCACTCGGGGTTCGGAGGGAGCAGATGGGAGAATGAACTCGGGTTCGGAGGGAACAGATGGGAGGTTGCACTCGGGGTTCGGAGGGAGCAGTTGGGAGAATATATTCGGGATTTGGAGGGAGCAGATGGGAGAATGCACTCGTGGTTCGGAGGGAGCAGATGGGAGAATGCACTCGGGGTTCGGAGGGAGCAGATGGGAGAATGAACTCAGCGTTTGTGGGGAGCAGATGGGAGAATGCATTCGGGGTTCGGAGGGAGCAGATGGGAGAATGAACTCGGGGTTTGGGGGGAGCAGATGGGAGAATGAAGTCGGGGTTTGGAGGGAGCAGATGGGAGAATGTATTTGGGGCTTGGTGGGAGCCGATGGGAGAATGCACTCGGGGTTCGGAGGGAGCAGATGGGAGAATGTAGTCGGGGTTCGGAGGGACCAGATGGGAGAATGAATTCGGGGTTCGGAGGGAGCAGATGGGAGAATGCACTCTGGGTTTGGAGGGAGCAGATGGGAGTATAAGCTCGGAGTTCGGAGGGCGCAGATGGGAGAATGAACTCGGGGTTCGGAGGGAGCAGATGGGAGAATGCACTCGGGGTTCGGAGGGAGCAGATGGGAGAATGCACTCGGGGTTGGGAGGGAGCAGATGGCAGAATGCACTCGGGGTTCGGAGGGAGCAGATGGGAGAATGAACTTGGGGTTCGGAGGGAGCCGATGGGAGAATGAACTCGGAGTTCGGAGGGAGCAGATGGGAGAATGCACTTGGGGTTTGGAGGGAGCAGATGGGAGAATGCACTCGGGGTTCGGAGGGAGCAGATGGGAGAATGTATTCGGGGTTTGGAGGGAGCAGATGGGAGAATGCATTCTCGGTTTGGAGGGAGCAGATGGGAGAATGAACTCAGGGTTCGGAGGGAGCCGATGGGAGAATGCACTCGGGGTTCGGAGGGAGCAGATGGGAGAATGCACTCGGGGTTCGGAGGGAGCAGATGGGAGAATGAACTCGGGGTTTGGAGGGAGCAGATGGGAGAATGCATTCGGCGCTCGGAGGGAGCAGATGGGACAATGAACTCGGGGTTCGGAGGGAGCAGATGGGAGAATGAACTTCGGGTCTGGAGGAAGCAGATGGGAGAATGCACTCGGGGTTGGGAGGGAGCAGATGGGAGAATGCACTCGGGGTTCGGAGGGAGCAGATGGGAGAATGCACTCGGGGTTCGGAGGGAGCAGATGGGAGAATGAACTCGGGGTTCGGAGGGAACAGATGGGAGGTTGCACTCGGGGTTCGGAAGGAGCAGCTGGGAGAATGTATTCGGGATTTGGAGGGAGCAGATGGGAGAATGCACTCGTGGTTCGGAGGGAGCAGATGGGAGAATGCACTCGGGGTTCGGAGGGAGCAGATGGGAGAATGAACTCAGCGTTTGTGGGGAGCAGATGGGAGAATGCATTCGGGGTTCGGAGGGAGCAGATGGGAGAATGAACTCGGGGTTTGGGGGGAGCAGATGGGAGAATGAAGTCGGGGTTTGGAGGGAGCAGATGGGAGAATGTATTTGGGGCTTGGTGGGAGCCGATGGGAGAATGCACTCGGGGTTCGGAGGGAGCAGATGGGAGAATGTAGTCGGGGTTCGGAGGGACCAGATGGGAGAATGAATTCGGGGTTTGGAGGGAGCAGCTGGGAGGTTGCACTCGGGGTTGGGAGGGAGCAGATGGGAGAATGCACTCGGGGTTCGGAGGGAGCAGATGGGAGAATGCACTCGGGGTTGGAAGGGAGCAGATGGGAGAATGCACTCGGGCTTCGGAGGGAGCAGATGGGAGAATTCACTCGGGGTTCGGAGAGAGCAGATGGGAGAATGAACTTGGGGTTCGGAGGGAGCAGATGGGAGAATGAACTCGGGGTTGGGCGGGAGCAGATGGGAGAATGCACTCGAGACTCGGAAGGAGCAGATGGGAGAATGCACTCGGGGTTCGGAGGGAGCAGATGGGAGAATGCACTCGGGGTTCGGAGGGAGCAGATGGGAGAATGCACTCGGGGTTCGGAGGGAGCAGATGGGAGAATAAACTTGGGGTTTGGAGGGAGCAGATGGGAGAATGTATTCGGGGTTCGTAGGGAACAGATGGGAGAATGCACTCGGAGTTCGGAGGGAGCAGATGGAAGAATGCACTCGGGATTGGGAGGGAGCAGATGGGAGAATGAATTCGGGGTTGGGAGGGATCAGATGGGAGAATGCATTCTCGGTTTGGAGGGCGCAGATGGGAGAATGCACTCCGGGTTTGCGGGGGGCAGATGGGAGAATGCACTCGGAGTTGAGAGGGAGCAGATGGGAGAATGCACTCGGGGTTCGGAGGGAGCAGATGGGAGAATGCACTAGGGGTTCGGAGGGAGCAGATAGGAGAATGCACTCTGGGTTTGGAGGGAGCAGATGGGAGTATGAGCTCGGAGTTCGGAGGGCGCAGATGGGAGAATGAACTCGGGGTTCGGAGGGAGCAGATGGGAGAATGCACTCGGGGTTCGGAGGGAGCAGATGGGAGAATGAACTCGGGGTTCGGAAGGAACAGATGGGAGGTTGCACTCGGGGTTCGGAGGGAGCAGTTGGGAGAATGTATTCGGGATTTGGAGGGAGCAGATGGGAGAATGCACTCGTGGTTCGGAGGGAGCAGATGGGAGAATGCACTCGGGGTTCGGAGGGAGCAGATGGGAGAATGAACTCAGCGTTTGTGGGGAGCAGATGGGAGAATGCATTCGGGGTTCGGAGGGAGCAGATGGGAGAATGTATTTGGGGCTTGGTGGGAGCCGATGGGAGAATGCACTCGGGGTTCGGAGGGAGCAGATGGGAGAATGTAGTCGGGGTTCGGAGGGACCAGATGGGAGAATGAATTCGGGGTTTGGAGGGAGCAGCTGGGAGGTTGCACTCCCGGTTGGGAGGGAGCAGATGGGAGAATGCACTCGGGGTTCGGAGGGAGCAGATGGGAGAATGCACTCGGGGTTCGGAGGGAGCAGATGGGAGAATGCACTCTGGGTTTGGAGGGAGCAGATGGGAGTATGAGCTCGGAGTTCAGAGGGCGCAGATGGGAGAATGAACTCGGGGTTCGGAGGGAGCAGATGGGAGAATGCACTCGGGGTTCGGAGGGAGCAGATGGGAGAATGCACTCGGGGTTGGGAGGGAGCAGATGGCAGAATGCACTCGGGGTTCGGAGGGAGCAATGGGAGAATGAACTTGGGGTTCGGAGGGAGCCGATGGGAGAATGAACTCGGGGTTCGGAGGGAGCAGATGGGAGAATGCACTTGGGGTTTGGAGGGAGCAGATGGGAGAATGCACTCGGGGTTCGGAGGGAGCAGATGGGAGAATGTATTCGGGGTTTGGAGGGAGCAGATGGGAGAATGCATTCTCGGTTTGGAGGGAGCAGATGGGAGAATGAACTCGGGGTTCGGAGGGAGCCGATGGGAGAATGCACTCGGGGTTCGGAGGGAGCAGATGGGAGAATGCACTCGGGGTTCGGAGGGAGCAGATGGGAGAATGAACTCGGGGTTTGGAGGGAGCAGATGGGAGAATGCATTCGGCGCTCGGAGGGAGCAGATGGGACAATGAACTCGGGGTTCGGAGGGAGCAGATGGGAGAATGAACTTCGGGTCTGGAGGAAACAAATGGGAGAATACACTCGGGGTTGGGAGGGAGCAGATGGGAGAATGCACTCGGGGTTCGGAGGGAGCAGATGGGAGAATGCACTCGGGGTTCGAAGGGAGCAGATGGGAGAATGAACTCGGGGTTCGGAGGGAACAGATGGGAGGTTGCACTCGGGGTTCGGAAGGAGCAGTTGGGAGAATGTATTCGGGATTTGGAGGGAGCAGATGGGAGAATGCACTCGTGGTTCGGAGGGTGCAGATGGGAGAATGCACTCGGGGTTCGGAGGGAGCAGATGGGAGAATGAACTCAGCGTTTGTGGGGAGCAGATGGGAGAAGCATTCGGGGTTCGGAGGGAGCAGATGGGAGAATGAACTCGGGGTTTGGGGGGAGCAGATGGGAGAATGAAGTCAGGGTTTGGAGGGAGCAGATGGGAGAATGTATTTGGGGCTTGGTGGGAGCCGATGGGAGAATGCACTCGGGGTTCGGAGGGAGCAGATGGGAGAATGTAGTCGGGGTTCGGAGGGACCAGATGGGAGAATGAATTCGGGGTTTGGAGGGAGCAGCTGGGAGGTTGCACTCGGGGTTGGGAGGGAGCAGATGGGAGAATGCACTCGGGGTTCGGAGGGAGCAGATGGGAGAATGCACTCGGGTTGGAAGGGAGCAGATGGGAGAATGCACTCGGGCTTCGGAGGGAGCAGATGGGAGAATTCACTCGGGGTTCGGAGAGAGCAGATGGGAGAATGAACTTCGGGTTCGGAGGGAGCAGATGGGAGAATGAACTCGGGGTTGGGCGGGAGCAGATGGGAGAATGCACTCGAGACTCGGAAGGAGCAGATGGGAGAATGTACTCGGGGTTCGGAGGGAGCAGATGGGAGAATGCACTCGGGGTTCGGAGGGAGCAGATGGGAGAATGCACTCGGGGTTCGGAGGGAGCAGATGGGAGAATGAACTTGGGGTTTGGAGGGAGCAGATGGGAGAATGTATTCGGGGTTCGTAGGGAACAGATGGGAGAATGCACTCGGAGTTCGGAGGGAGCAGATGGAAGAATGCACTCGGGATTGGGAGGGAGCAGATGGGAGAATGAATTCGGGGTTGGGAGGGATCAGATGGGAGAATGCATTCTCGGTTTGGAGGGCGCAGATGGGAGAATGCACTCCGGGTTTGCGGGGGGCAGATGGGAGAATGCACTCGGAGTTGAGAGGGAGCAGATGGGAGAATGCACTCGGGGTTCGGAGGGAGCAGATGGGAGAATGCACTCGGGGTTGGGAGGGAGCGGATGGCAGAATGCACTTGGGGTTCGGAGGGAGCAGATGGGAGAATGCATTCTCGGTTTGGAGGGCGCAGATGGGAGAATGCACTCCGGGTTTGCGGGGGGCAGATGGGAGAATGCACTCGGAGTTGAGAGGGAGCAGATGGGAGAATGCACTCGGGGTTTGGAGGGAGCAGATGGGAGAACGCACTAGGGGTTCGGAGGGAGCAGATAGGAGAATGCACTCTGGGTTTGGAGGGAGCAGATGGGAGTATGAGCTCGGAGTTCGGAGGGCGCAGATGGGAGAATGAACTCGGGGTTCGGAGGGAGCAGATGGGAGAATGCACTCGGGGTTCGGAGGGAGCAGATGGGAGAATGAACTCGGGGTTCGGAAGGAACAGATGGGAGGTTGCACTCGGGGTTCGGAGGGAGCAGTTGGGAGAATGTATTCGGGATTTGGAGGGAGCAGATGGGAGAATGCACTCGTGGTTTGGAGGGAGCAGATGGGAGAATGCACTCGGGGTTTGGAGGGAGCAGATGGGAGAATGAACTCAGCGTTTGTGGGGAGCAGATGGGAGAATGCATTCGGGGTTCGGAGGGAGCAGATGGGAGAATGAACTCGGGGTTTGGGGGGAGCAGATGGGAGAATGAAGTCGGGGTTTGGAGGGAGCAGATGGGAGAATGTATTTGGGGCTTGGTGGGAGCCGATGGGAGAATGCACTCGGGGTTCGGAGGGAGCAGATGGGAGAATGTAGTCGGGGTTCGGAGGGACCAGATGGGAGAATGAATTCGGGGTTTGGAGGGAGCAGCTGGGAGGTTGCACTCGGGGTTGGGAGGGAGCAGATGGGAGAATGCACTCGGGGTTCGGAGGGAGCAGATGGGAGAATGCACTCGGGGTTGGAAGGGAGCAGATGGGAGAATGCACTCGGGCTTCGGAGGGAGCAGATGGGAGAATGCACTCGGGGTTCGGAGAGAGCAGATGGGAGAATGCACTCGGGGTTCAGAGGGAGCAGATGGGAGAATGAACTTCGGGTTCGGAGGGAGCAGATGGGAGAATGAACTCGGGGTTGGGCGGGAGCAGATGGGAGAATGCACTCGAGACTCGGAAGGAGCAGATGGGAGAATGCACTCGGGGTTCGGAGGGAGCAGATGGGAGAATGCACTCGGGGTTCGGAGGGAGCAGATGGGGGAATGAACTCTGGGTTCGGAGGGAGCAGATGGGAGAATGCACTCGGGGTTCGGAAGGAGCAGATGGGAGAATGAACTTGGGGTTCGGAGGGAGCAGATGGAAGAATGTATTCGGGGTTCATAGGGAACAGATGGGAGAATGCACTCGGGTTTGGGAGGGAGCAGATGGGAGAATGCACTCGGGGTTCGGAGCGAGCAGATGGGAGAATGAACTTGGGGTTTGGGGGGAGCAGATGGGAGAATGCACTCGGAGTTCGGAGGGAGCAGATGGAAGAATGCACTCGGGATTGGGAGAGAGCAGATGGGAGAATGAATTCGGGGTTGGGAGGGATCAGATGGGAGAATGCACTCGGGGTTCAGAGGTGGCAGATGGGAGAATTCACTCGTGGTTCGGAGGGAGCAGATGGGAGAATGCACTCGGGGTTCGAGGGAGCAGATGGCAGAATGCACTTGGGGTTCGGAGGGAGCAGATGGGAGAATGCATTCTCGGTTGGAGGGCGCAGATGGGAGAATGCACTCCGGGTTTGCGGGGGGCAGATGGGAGAATGCACTCGGAGTTGAGAGGGAGCAGATGGGAGAATGCACTCGGGGTTCGGAGGGAGCAGATGGGAGAATGCACTAGGGGTTCGGAGGGAGCAGATAGGAGAATGCACTCTGGGTTTGGAGGGAGCAGATGGGAGTATGAGCTCGGGGTTCGGAGGGCGCAGATGGGAGAATGAACTCGGGGTTGGGAGGGAGCAGATGGGAGAATGCACTCGGGGTCTGGAGGGAGCAGATGGGAGAATGCACTCGGGGTTGGGAGGGAGCAGATGGGAGAATGCACTCGGGGTTCGGAGGGCGCGGATGGGAGAATGAACTCAGGGTTTGTGGGGAGCAGATGGGAGAATGTATTCGGGGTTCGGAGGGAACAGATGGGAGGTTGCACTCGGGGTTCGGAGGGAGCAGATAAGAGAATGAATTCGGGGTTTGGGGATCAGATGCGAGAATGATCTCGGGGTTTGGGGGAGCAGATGGGAGAATGTATTCGGGGTTCGGAGGGAGCAGATGGGAGAATGCACTCGGGGTTCAGAAGGAGCAGATGGGAGAATGAACTCGGGGTTTGGGGGGAGCAGATGGGAGAACGAAGTCGGGGTTTGGAGGGAGCAGATGGGAGAGTGAATTCGGGGTTTGGAGGGAGCAGATGGGAGAGTGAACTCTGGGTTCGGAGGGAGCAGGTGGAAAAATGCACTCGGGGTTCGGAGGGAACAGATGGGAGAATTAATTCGGGGTTTGGAGGGAGCAGATGGGAGAATGTATTCGGGGTTCGGAGGGAGCAGATGAATGAACTTGGGGTTCGGAGGTAGCAGATGGGAGAATGCACTCGGGGTTTGGAGGGAGCAGATGGGAGAATGCAGTTGGGGTTCAGAGGAAACAGATGGGAAAATGCACTCGGGGTTTGGGGGAAACAGATCGAGAATGCACTCAGGGTTCGGAGGGAGCAGATGGGAGAATGCACTCGGGGTTGGGAGGGAGCAGTTGGGAGAATGCACTCGGGGTTCGGAGGGAGCAGATGGGAGAATGCACTCGGGGTTCGGAGGGCGCGGATGGGAGAATGAACTCAGGGTTTGTGGGGAGCAGATGGGAGAATGTATTCGGGGTTCGGAGGGAACAGATGGGAGGTTGCACTCGGGGTTCGGAGGGAGCAGATAAGAGAATGAATTCGGGGTTTGGGGATCAGATGCGAGAATGATCTCGGGGTTTGGGGGAGCAGATGGGAGAATGTATTCGGGGTTCGGAGGGAGCAGATGGGAGAATGCACTCGGGGTTCAGAAGGAGCAGATGGGAGAATGAACTCGGGGTTTGGGGGGAGCAGATGGGAGAATGAAGTCGGGGTTTGGAGGGAGCAGATGGGAGAGTGAATTCGGGGTTTGGAGGGAGCAGATGGGAGAGTGAACTCTGGGTTCGGAGGGAGCAGGTGGAAAAATGCACTCGGGGTTCGGAGGGAACAGATGGGAGAATTAATTCGGGGTTTGGAGGGAGCAGATGGGAGAATGTATTCGGGGTTCGGAGGGAGCAGATGAATGAACTTGGGGTTCGGAGGTAGCAGATGGGAGAATGCACTCGGGGTTTGGAGGGAGCAGATGGGAGAATGCAGTTGGGGTTCAGAGGAAACAGATGGGAAAATGCACTCGGGGTTTGGGGGAAACAGATCGAGAATGCACTCAGGGTTCGGAGGGAGCAGATGGGAGAATGCACTCAGGGTTCGGAGGGAGCAGATGGGAGAATGAACTCGGGGTTTGGAGGGAGTAGATGGGAGAATGCACTCGGGGTTCGGAGGGAGCAGATGGGAGAATGAACTCGGAGTTCGGAGGGAGCAGATGGGAGAATGCACTGGGGTTCGGAGGGAGCAGATGGGAGAATGCACTCGGGGTTCAGAGGGAGCAGATAGGAGAATGAATTCGGGGTTTGGAGCGAGCAGATGGGAGAATGAACTCTGGTTTTGGAGGGAGCAGATGGGAGAATGCACTCGGGGTTTGGAGGGAACAGATGGGAGAATTAATTCGGGGTTTGGAGGGAGCAGATGGGAGAATGTATTCGGGGTTTGGACAGAGCAGATGGGAGAATGCACTCGGGGTTCGGAGGGAGCAGATGGGAGAATGAACTCGAGGTTCAGAGGGAGCAGATGGGAGAATGAACGGGGTTCGGAGGGAGCAGATGGGAGAATGCACTCGTGGTTGGGAGGGAGCAGATGGGAGAATGCACTCGGGGTTTGGAGGGAGCAGATGGGAGAATGAACTCAGGGTTTGGGGGGAACAGATGGGAGAATGTATTTGGGGTTCGGAGGGAACAGATGGGAGAATGCACTTGGGGTTCGGAGGGAGCAGATGGGAGAATGAACTCAGGGTTTGGAGGGAGCAGATAGGAGAATGAACTCAGGGTTTGGGAGGAGCAGATGGGAGAATGCACTTGGGGTTCGGAGGGAGCAGATGGGAGAATGTATTCGGGGTTCGGAGGGAGCAGATGGGAGAATGCACTCGGGGTTCGGAGGGAGCAGATGGGAGAATGAACTCAGGGCTTGGAGGGAGCAGATGGGAGAATGAACTCGGGGTTTGGGAGGAGCAGATGGGAGAATGAACTCACGGGTAAAAGGGTGCTGGCGATCAGCAATACCCTTAGCAGGTTTGTACATTGTGCTACTCACCACCTGCATACTGGTAGGTCTGAACTGCAACCTCTGCTACATTCTTGCTAGACTCCAAAACACCCTTTGGCACTAAACTGCAACTTTCTGACAGACCAGTCCATGCACTCGGTGTTTTCTTGGAGTATCCATCAGCCTGTTTTTGTTGGCAACAATATTGCGTGTGTGAAGTTTCGGCCCCTGTCTGTTGTGTGATCATGCCTTCCAGTGTGTTGGTATCTGACAGTAGCATCCTTGCCTTGACTGCAGTTTCCATCTCACCACGTGCAGATTCCACACAGTGACAGTACTTGAATTGATCTCTGGAGCATGAATTGAAGAGATGGTATATTCTCCACTTTATGTTCTTTGCACCATTGCCTGTGGTGAGAATCGAAAGAGGAAAAGATGGGTGGAGTAGAAGGCGTTTGAATGTTAGGCAAAGTGGAGGACAAGCGGCAGAATGCAGTGATAATGGAATATAGAATTCAAGGGATAGAATTGTAGACATCAGCTACCAGAGGTGATAATAAGCAATGTGTAGAGAGAACAGATCCTGTGGGATGGAGAGGAAGGCCATGGTGCCAGTCCGTAGCGCACTTATCTCTGGTAATCTCCAGCAGCATCCCATAAAGCATTACCAAAAGATACATCCAAAAGCAAACTTGGAGGCAGTGTTCATAAAAACATTTCCCAGCTTATGCACATTATTTCAATCAAAAGAAACAGATGCGATAGTGGTGGAAGAAATCCAACAAACAACTTTCGAATTAATTGAAAAAACATGTCAAACATCAACAAAATTATACGTGGGGGTAACGAAAGCATGGTGTCCCAGGAGATAGAGCAACAGCACAGCCTCAAAGCTGCAAACACCAATAGATCATATTGTTTACTTAAAATGTCATTTAAAAACTGTGAGATTATTATAATATAAAAAACAATGGGTTATAAATGATCTTTGAATCCCAATTTATTACGTTTCTGCAGAATATCTTTATTGTTTGAATTAAATGGCATTTTCATCATAACATGTGTCTGGAATACTATTTCATTCATGTGTTTGTGGGGGCTCAATTTGCCCTGAAAATGCATTTTATAATAATCTTCTAGAAAACCATTCTTTCTGGAATGAAATACTGATCAAAGCTTGTCCAATTCCATGCCTGTTTTTTTCCTATTCAACTCCATGGCAACAGTTCAAAATAGACAACAAACCACTGATATGATAGCTGCAATATTGTTTAAGCCACGTTTGGTGTATTTGGTAGGGGGAAAAAGCAGTGAAAGAACAAACAGGAATAACCCAAGTGGCATTTTATCCTGCTCCACTATTTAATAAAAGAATAGCAATTCAATTCTACTTTCTGCCTGAACCCTATATCCCTTGGTAAGTATCCAAAAATCGATTGATGTCAGCCTTGGATATCTTCTTCCACAGGGACAGGAAGGTGCCTGCTTTAGGAGGGATGCATGGTCCCTTGGATATAGGCAGTCATTAAACACCAATTGTGCTCTGGACTAAGAAGAATGAGGGGTGACCTCATTGGAACTTATTGAATGTTGAAAGGTCTCAATAGATGTGGAGATGATGATGGAAGAGTCTAAGATAACAGAACACAGCCTCAGAATAGAGGGCATCATTTTAGAATGGAGATGAGGAGTAGCCAGAGAGTGTTGAATCTGTGGAATTCTTTGCTGCAGGCAGCTGTGGAGGTCAAGTCTTTATGTATATTTAAGGCAGAGGTTGATAGATTCTTGATTAGTCAGGGCATGAAGGGATATAGGGAGAAGGCAGGGGACTGGGGCTGAGAGGAAAAATGGTTCCGCCATTATGAAATGGCGGAGCAGACTCAATGGGCGAAATGGCCTAATTCTGCTCTGATATCTTATGGTCTTGTGGTCTTAAATATTCACAAGAGCTGTGGGCAGGAGTTGCCATCTGATTCTTTGAGGCTGCATCGACCACTCACCAAAATATTGTTGATCAGATCCATTTTCCCTATATCCCTTGAATAGCATCATGTCCAGAAATCTAATGATCTGTGCACAGCTCTGTAATCAATCTCAAGATTCGATTCTGCACTAGTCACAAGAAAAATAGTCATAGAAGCAGAGGGTGCTCAGCAAGACAGGTGCTGTCGGAGGAAAGAGAAAATGCATGAACATTTCTGATACCAGCAAAAAGAGCAGGACACAAAGGTTGAATCTTCTGACCGTTAGGACCCATTTTGCAGAGGTCCCATGGGTCAGATCAAAGGGAAAACAGGAAGAGCAGCAGGCAATCATATAGCAGTTGTGCTCATTCTTAAAGCTTCTCCAATCAAATTTTAAAGAACATTTAAATATGTGTAAGTCTGCAAATAATGGAACAAGCTGATAAACATGAAAATCACAGAGCAACACACACAAATTACTGGAGGAACTCAGAAGATGGAGGGGAATAAACAGTCGAACCTTCGGGCCAAGACTCTTCAGCATGACTGGAAAGGAAGGGGGAAGAAGCCGGAATAAAGAGGTGGAGGGAAGAGTAAAAGTTGTCAGGTGATAGGTGAAAACAGGTAAGGGAGAAGGTGGATGGATGGATGGATGGGGGGGGAAGGGAGAATGAAGTAAGAAGTTGAGAGGGGTTACATGAAAAAAGTAAAACGCTGAAGAAGGAGGAGTCTGATAGGATAGGAGAGTGGACCATGGGAGAAAGAAAGAAGGACAGAGATCAGAAGGAGGTGATGGACACATGAGGAGAAGAGAAGAGCCAGAATGGGAGATGGAACAAAAGAGAATCGGGGTGAGGGGAGAATTACCAGAAGTTAATGAAATTGAAGTCCATGCCTTCATGTTGGAGATTACTTGGACAGAATATGAAGTGTTGTTCCTCCAACCTGAGTATGGCCTCAGGTTCTTTGCGGGAATGGGACCCGCTCTCAGGGCCTCACGTCTGGTCATTTTCAATATGCCAAGGATGGGGCCTAGAAGACTAGTGTGTCTTTATGGTGCCAGATTTTTGTGGCTCTGGAGGCAGGCGGATTCGAGGTTGGTGCCACTGCAGAAAACTGGTGCATCATGGGAGACGGAAGATCGTCAGCGCGTGCTGGCTGCTGGCTGTATGCCCAGAGACCCGAGATCTTTGGGCATAGAGCTCGGAGAAAGCGACGCAACAGACTTTTAACACCATAAATCGGTGAGTTGTTTTGTTATGTCTCCCCTTTCGCTGTGAAACGGGGACACCTCTTTTTCCCTTATTAGGGAGAGACAGAACCTGTGGTATGTCAAATTACCAGGTGAACATGTAGTCTTTGGGGTACTGCAAGCCTGTGTCTTTATTGATGCTTTGCTGCACGCTTGAGTGCCCAGTGGGGGGGGGGAGCGATGCTCTTACACTGGTGGCGGGGGGGGGGATTGTCGCTTTGTTGCTGCTTGTGCATTGGAGGGGGGAGCTGGGGGGCTTTGGTGTTCTAACATTTAGCTGTCATTCATTCTTTGGGGCACTGCTCTGTTTTCATGGATGTTTGCGAAGGATGTATACTGTATACATTTCTCTGACATTAAATTGAACCTATTGAACCTATTATGGCAACAGCGGAGGCCATGGACTGACATGTTGGCATGGGGGAATGAGTACAAAACAGTGCTTGAGTAGTGTTATGTTGTTTTGGTAGTAAAAGAAAGGAAACAGCAGTTTGAACACAAGCAGTGGTCATGGTTAGAATGGAGATACATAACAAGACATCTGAATCTGTTATGTAAAGAGGAAGGAGATGCTTCCTATGGTGAATAATATTCTTGAGCCAGAAGATAGTGCAGGAACATATACGAGGGGTGATTGATAAGTTCGAGGCCTAAGGTAGAAGGAGTCAATTTTAGAAAACATAGCACATTCATTTTTCAACATAGTCCCCTCCTACATTAACACACTTAGTCCAGCGGTCGTGGAGCATACGGATCTTGGACCTCCAGAAAGTGTCCACAGCAGGGGTGATTGATAAGTTTGTGGCCTAAGGTAAAATGAGATGAGTTATTAACTTCAAACTTTCTGCATAATCACTCAAAGAGTTGGACTGCATGTTCATCTAACGAGAGCTGTATAACTCATTTCCTTCTACCTTAGGCCATGAACTCCGGGTTCCATCTCAGTGCAGAAAATACTTAATGCAACACCCTGGCTTCTGCCGATGATGTAGCCCTTGTGAGTGACTCTTACAAGAGCATATCCAAAATCTTCAAGGTCTGAGAGAATTTTTGCAACAAAAACAGCCTTGAGGTGAATCTCAATAAGACTGCAGATTTTGTTATTTCCAAAATTTTAACGATATCAATAACAGGCTCTGCAGCAAAGGTATGAATTGTTTTATTAGTCCTGGTGATTGGGAAAAGTATCTTGGTGCTAGGATTGACTGTTGGGTAGGAGATGATTCATGGGGAAGACAGGCAAGAATGTCACATAATTCCATCCTCTGCCAGCCGCAGGTGTAACAGTGCTTCCAATCCAATGGCAACTCCTTAAGCTTGATATCAAAACATTGATGTCATATGCTGGCCAATCTTTTGAAGACCCTGACCTGGAGTTACACGCTGACTTTGGTTCGTTGCGGGAATGGGACCCGCTCTTGGGGTTTCATGACTGGCCGTTATCCGACATGCCAAAGGTGCGGCCTAAGACTTCGGCTCACCTTTGGAGGCCTACAATCATGGGGCTCTGGAGATTGGTGGATCAAAGGTTGGTGTCCCGACAGACCAGTGTGTCGTGGTAGCTGGAAGATCTTTGGCTCTGTGCCCAGAGACCTGAGATTTTTGGGCACACAGCTCGGAAAAAACAACACAATGGACTTTTAACATCATAAACCAGCGAGTTGTTTGTTATGTCTCCCCTCTCGCTGTAAAACGGAGACATCTCTTTCTCGCTTATTAGGGAGAGAGAGAGCCTGTGGTATGATGTATACTGGGTGAATGAGTAGTCTTTGGGGTACTTCAAGTCTGTGTCTTTGCTGTTGCTTTGCTCATGCTTGAGTGCTTGGTGGAGGGTGCCATGTTTTTTTTGCCAGTGGGGGAGGGGGATTGTTGCTTGCTGCCACTTTCGCACAGGAGGGAGGGGAGCTGGGAGGGACTTTGGGGTTCTAACATTTGAATGTCGCACATTCTTTGGGGCACTCCCCTGTTTTCGTGGATGGTTGCGAAGAAAACGCATTTCAGGATGTACATTGTATAAATCTCTCTGATATTAAATGTACCTTTGAAACCTTTTAAGTACTCTTGGTGCTGCAGAAGCAGTTATACCTATATAACTTCTTTTTAAGTATTTGTGCTACTCACATCAGGAAGAAGGACATGCAGCAATAGCTTGTAAATTGAAATATTAGTAGTGTAGCCTTAAATATGACAGAGAGAATGAGTCTGTCTTAAGACATTACAAACAGGAAATCTGTCCCATATTGCAACCACTGCATATTGTAGATAATTTATTTTTTTGGAAGATTGATGCAGGCAACTGTATTAAATAGGAGTTTAAGGATATAAGGACTTTAATCAGTCCTGATTGACAGAAAGCCAGTAAACATGCACATTAACACATGACAAATAGTTCATTTCAGGAAGGAATTCTGGGCAGTTGTGGAAGTCTTGTGACAGATGTATGATGTGCTACGATAGCCACAGTTTCGAGTTACTATATAGGGTGACCAGTGATTATAGATGAAGATTCGTTAACAAGACCAGGTGCTTACTGTTCAAGTTGAGATTCTGTCCTGATTATCATGGGAATCATCTGATATTGGATATCACCTATGGAGGAAGAGGAGGAGAAGATGGCGGCGCGATGCAGCGTGCGTAGCCTCTCCAGTGAAATGATATTGTATTTGTAAGCAGGATGCCATGCACAATTCTGCTTTGATGGAGACAGCCATGAAAGCACGGAGGAACATCTGGATTGACTTCTGAAATGCCCGGTTTGCTGCCGCTGCTACTGTGCAATCGAGAATCTCCGGAGGGAAGGCCCCAAAATCCTCGGCTTTGCCTGCTGCTGGCGACCAGGGCTGAGGTCAAAGCGTTCGGCAGAGATGGTGCTTGGTACTCAGTGTCGGAGCTCGAAGTTTTCGGACGACTCAGAGTCGGACTGTGGTCGAGTATGGCAGGGAGAATTTTCTTCCTTCTCCCGTCTGCGGGAGACGTGGGACTTTCGAGAGACTTTGAACTTTTTGCCGTGCTCACGGCTTGTTCTTCATCAAGCTATGGTATTGTTTGCACTGTTGTAACTAAATGTTATAATAATGTGGTTTTTGTCAGTTTTTTAGTCTTGGTCTGTCCTGTGTTTCTGTGATATCACACCGGAGGAATACTGTATCATTTCTTAATGCATGCATTACTAAATGACAATAAAAGAGGACTGCATTTCCTCATAATCTAATCTAATCTAATCTAATACTGGGAGTAAAAATTTAATTTGGAGTTCAAAGACAACGATTTCTTGGGCAACAACCCTTGAGATTGCTCAGGTGACTCAGCAAGATATACTGTAGTACTGATGCATATCCATGAATACACTTTGAGAAGATGGGCCTAATAAAGATTTACAGTCATTCTGCTATTGCCGCTTTGATTTATCAACCAATAAAGTATGTTTAAATTGAACACGTCAAAAAGTATTCTCTGCAAAAGACTGTGGATGAATTACACAATGCTGTATCATTGGAATTGTGAACATGAACACCCTCACCAGGTAATTAGTATAATGGCCAAGCATCAATAGAGAGCTGAAGGAAGCTATAACCATGCCAGCAACGCAGAGCCATGGAGATTACAGGCAAGCGACACCACTACAACCATGGATATGGCTGAGCCAATCATTCTAACAAATTCAAATTATTTTTGTCTAAAGGGAACCATCAGTTATTTGTGCTTATAGACATATTTACAACATGGATTGAAGTCAAATATGTATGTATTAGTACCACAGCAAAACCCACACTAGAAGAGTTAAAGTTGATTTTTTTGCTGCACATGGGAAGACCAATTGGTAAGTGTACAAAAATGGACCTCAGGTCACCTAGCATTTATTTGTACTCAAATGAAAAGTAATGTCATCAAACATCTGTTAATTCTTCCAAATCATTTTGTTTCCACTGAAACAGCAGAGAGATCTGTGTGTGTGTTAAACGAAGCATTGAAATCATAAGTGCTCCAAGTTTATTTCAACTTTGCAATGAATTAACAACTGGCTAGCTTCTTGTTTAATTGCAGTGCAAACCCACACTCTGCTAATGGTTTACGATAGCTGATTGTTGCCTTCACACACATTGATTGTCATTGCATCTGATATTATTGTAACATCGAAATAATTGGCAGGAAAGGTGGGGACTGAGGAGTGTTTTACATTTAACGGCCAAATAGCATGTGACCTATCTTTCCATGATACCAGAGATAGCAATAATAGTCAATGCAACTCATTTCCTGAGGTCAGGAGCTACAGCTAATTATAACAAGAAATAAATAAAAAGAACTGTATTGGAAGTTCATCCAGACAAGTTCATCCAATTTTCATTAAAAAAGGAATTTTGCTTAAATTAAGATGATTAAATGAGTTGATAGCCTGACAGCAAGAAACATTTTCTTCTGCTGAGGCAGTCATATCAACTGGAAATTTGACAGCTGAGACTAACAGATTAGAAAATTGGTGGTTGGTTTAATATTGTCATATATAACAAGGTACAATAAAAATCTTGTCTTGTGTAGCGTTCATACAGATCAAGTCATTAGAACAGTGTTTCGAGGTGGTATAAGTAAATGACAATTACAGTGTAGAATAATGTTAGAGAGAAAGTTCAGTGCAAATAGACAATAAGGTGCAAGGTCATAACAAGGTAGATTGTGAGGGCAAGAGTCCTCGTTATCATACCAGGGAACAATTCTATTGATTTGTAACTGTGAGGGAGGAGCTGTCTTTGAGCTTTCAGGTTTTTGTATCTTCACTCAATGGGAGGAAGAAGGGAGGATGTACAGGGTGGGTGGGGGTCTTTGATGATGCTGACTGCTTTACTGAGACTGCTAGAAGTATAGACAGAGTCCACGGAGGGGAGCTTGAGTTCCATGACGCATGAGCTGCATCAACAGCTCTCTGCAGTTTCCTGTGGTCATGGGCAAAGCAGCTGCCATGCCAAGTCATGATGCATACTGATCGCATGCTTTCTATGTGCATTGATTAGGAATAGTGAGGCTCAAAGGGGACATACCAAATTTATTTAGCTTCCTGAGGAAGTAGAGATGCTGATGATCTTTCTAGGCCATGGCAACTATGTGGTTGGGCCACAGAAGCTGAGTGGTGATTTTCATCCCCTGGACCTTGAAGCTCTCAAGCTCATGATCTCAGCCTCAATGATGTAAACAGCAAAATATATGTTAGAACATAAAGAACATAGAAACATAGAAAACCTACAGCACAATACAGGTCCTTCAGCCTACAATGCTGTGCCTACCATGTACTTACTTTAGAAATTACCTAGGGTTACCCATAGCTCTCTATTTTTCTAAGCTCCATGTACCTATCCAGGAGTCTCTTAAATGACCCTATCCTATCTGCCTCCACCATAGTTGCTGGCAGCCCATTCCGCACACTAACCACTCTCTGCTTTTTAAAAAAAACTTACTCCTGACATCTCCTCTGTACCCACTTCCAAGCACCTTAAAACTGTGCCCTCTCATGTTAGCCATTTCAGCCCTGGGAAAAAGCCTCTGACTATCCACATGATCAATGCCTCTCATCATCTTATACACCTCTATCAGGTCACCTCTCATCCTCCGCCGCTCCAAGGAGAAACTCAACCTATTCTCAAAAGGCATGCTCCCCAATCCAGGCAGCAATCTTGTAAATCTCCTCTGCGCTCTTTCTATAGTTTCCACATCCTTCCTGCAGTGAGGTGACCAGAACTGAGCACAATCTCCAAGTGGGTCAGACCAGGGTCCTATACAGCTGCAACATTACCTCTCGGCTCTTGAACTCAGTCCCACAGTTGATGAAGGCCAATGCACCTTATGCCTTCTTAACCACAGAGTCAACTTGCATGGCAGCTTTGAGTGTCCATAGGACCATAAGATTTAGGAGGAGTAGGCCATTTGGCCCATCGAGTCTGCTCTGCAATCCTATGGACTCGGACTACAAGATCCCTCTGATCCTCCACACTGCCAAGAAGTCAATGCCAGCTCTTTTGTTTTGCTGACATTGAGGGAAAGGTTGTTGTCATGACACCATGTCACCAAGGCACTCTATCACTTTCCTGTACTCCGACTCAATGTTACTTGAGATATGGTGGTATCATCTACAGAGTTGTAGATGGTGTTAGAGCAGAATCTGGCCAAACATTCGTGGGAGTTGAGTAGGGGGCTGAGGATGCATCCCTGTGGGCCACCAGTGCTGGCGATAATTGTGGCAGAGGTGTTGTTCCCTATCCTTACTGATTGCAGTCAGGAAGTCAAGGATCTAGTTGCAAAGGGAGGTGTTAATTCCCAGGTCTAGGAGTTTGGACATGAATTTGTTTGGAATTATGGTATTGAAGATGGAGCTGTAGTAAATAAACAATAGTCTATCATTAGTATTTTTGCTATCCAGACGCTCCAGAGATGAGTGTAGAGCCAGGGAGGTGGCATCTGTTGCTGACCTATTTGGGCAGTAGGCTGAGACTGCCTGGGAGGCTGAAGTTAACGTGTACCAGGACCTGTCCCTTAAGGCACTTCATGATGGTGAATGTCAGAGCCACTGGGAGGTAGTCATTAGGGCATGTTATCTCATTTTCATAGATAGCAGGTTGACAGTGGTCTTCTTAAAGCAGGTGGGAATCTCAGACTAAAGCAGGGAGAGGTCAAGAACATCTGCAAAAATTTGCACCAGCCGATCTAAGGGCACAGCCAATGACAAGCAGGCTCGATGCTTTCTGTAGGCTCACTTTCCAGAAGACCGATCTTACGCCCAAGACCACAATAGAATCTGTAGGAAGCAGAGCCAAAGCAAGGCTCTAACATGGAATCAACTCAGTGCCTGTACCAGTTGTCAGGGACAAGGAGTGAGATAATGACAAAGCAGCAAAATATGTGCTGAGTCAAAGATGATGTCCTTGACCTGCCCTGAATTGAATCTGAGAAGGAAAGCATGGGAAAGACTCCTTAAATAAGCAATATTTGTGGAGAGAGAGCCTTTCAGGTCAACGACCCTTCATCAGAATGATGCTTACCGACCCACTGAGTGTTTCCAGCATTTTCTGTTTTTATTTAAAATACTGAGAGACTGCTGTTTTTCTTTGATTTTCTCTAAAGCAAAGTTGTGATTCTTCTGGAAGCTGATATTAACCAAACAATCTGACAACAGAGAAGTGGTTTAGACAGATGGCAAAGGATAAAATTGACAACAAATAGATAGTCAACACAGCAATTGTGTGCCAAATGGCAATACAGTTAGATTATTCCGTCAGGAGACCACTTTTTTTTTCATTTCTACTCATTGGAAGTGCGGTTTATGAGAAGGTATTGAAGTGAACGCATGGATGATTTTGGTTGTGACACCCACACCTTTCAGTGTCAGTGTAATACGCAACACACATCAGAGTTGCTGGTGAACGCAGCAGGCCAGGCAGCATCTCTAGGAAGAGGTGCAGTCGACGTTTCAGGCCGAGACCCTTCGTCAGGACTAACTGAAGGAAGAGCTAGTAAGAGATTTGAAAGTGGGAGGGGGAGGGGGAGATCCAAAATGATAGGAGAAGACAGGAGGGGGAGGGATGGAGCCAAGAGCTGGACAGGTGATAGGCAAAAGGGGATACGAGAGGATCATGGGACAGGAGGCCCAGGGAGAAGGAAGGGGGGGGGACCCAGAGGATGGGCAAGGGGTATAGTCAGAGGGACAGAGGGAGAAAAAGCAGAGAGAGAGAAAGAATGTGTGTATATAAATAAATAACGGATGGGGTACGAGGGGGAGGTGGGGCATTAGCGGAAGTTAGAGAAGTCGATGTTCATGCCATCAGGTTGGAGGCTACCCAGAGGGAATATAAGGTGTTGTTCCTCCAACCTGAGTGTGGCTTCATCTTTACAGTAGAGGAGGCAGTGGATAAACATATCAGAATGGGAATGGGATGTGGAATTAAAATGTGTGGCCACTGGGAGATCCTGCTTTCTCTGGCAGACAGAGCGTAGGTGTTCAGCAAAACGATCTCCCAGTCTGCGTCGGGTCTCGCCAATATATACAAGGCCACATCGGGAGCACCGGACGCAGTATATCACCCCAGTCGACTCACAGGTGAAGTGTCGCCTCACCTGGAAGGACTGTCTGGGGCCCTGAATGGTGGTGAGGGAGGAAGTGTAAGGACATGTGTAGCACTTGTTCCGCTTACAAGGATAAGTGCCGGGAGGGAGATCGGTGGGGAGGGATGGGGGGGGGGGGGTACGAATGGACAAGGGAGTCGCGTAGGGATGATCCCTGCGGAAAGCAGAGGGGGTGGAGGGAAAGATGTGCTTAGTGGTGGGATCCCTTTCCTTCTCCCTGGGCCTCCTGTCCCATGATCCTCTCATATCCCTTTTGCCAATCACCTGTCCAGCTCTTGGCTCCATCCCTCCCCCTCCTGTCTTCTCCTATCATTTTGGGTCTCCCCATCCCCCTCCCACTCTCAAATCTCTTACTAGCTCTTCCTTCAGTTAGTCCTGACGAAGGGTCTCGGCCCGAAACGTCGACTGTACCTCTTCCTAGGGATGCTGCCTGGCCTGCTGCGTTCACCAGAAACTTTGATGTGTGTTGCTTGAATTTCCAGCATTTGCAGAATTCCTCGTGTTCAGTGTAATATGTATTAGTTTTGTGTATATTTGGTAATACAATATATTAGATCACTATTATTAATGTTTATGAGTAAAGCATTTTTATATAATCTTTCATAATCTTGAAACATTTCAAAGTACTTTAGAGCTTCTTCAGAGTGATCACTTGTATAAAGAAGGAAAAAAGAAAATGGAATCAAAATATGGCCAGTGATATGCTAAGTGTATTGGGGATGTTGAGTGAGAGTTAACTTTTGGTCCGGATACTGAGAAGAACTTTTATGTGCACCTCACAGGATTATAATTTAATATCTCTTTCAGTAGATACCATCTTCAATCATGCAGCGTTTCCTTTGTACTGCCCTAGTGTGTCAATCTGCCTTTTGTCTTCAAGTATCTGGAGAGGGACATGAACCTGTGACCTTTTCCATTCTAAGGCTCAGCTGAGACAGATAAGTAAATTAGATGATATCAGGTAAATAAATTATAAAAAGTACTACCAACTGCTGTCATAAACAATGAAACCACAACTGATAAGGAGAACATTTGAAATCCAGATTCCTTTGATGTATCAATGATAATAAGTGTTCCAATAACAACTTCAGTTCTTACTGCAACTTTAACATGCTGAAGTGAACCACAATGCTTTGAGGAGCATTCGCAGACAAACATGTCGCTGAGCCATGTAAGAAAATACTAGGATAGGATATTAACAAAAGTTTGGTCAAAAAGTTAGGCTTTAAGAAGTGCCGTAAAAAAGGAGAATTAAGAGAGGCAAAGCATTTTGGAGAAGGAATTCCAGAATTAGCGATTAAACAGAAGGAGCAAAGTATGAACAGGAACCCAAGCACTGATGGTATGTAGATTTCTCAGATGTATCAACAGATTTGAGAGCAGTTTTGAAGTCTTGATCTCCCTATCCATCCGATCATGGTCCTTGCATTTTATTTGTGTAACTGCTTTGCACCTTTTCTGCAGCTACATTGCTATATTTTCCATTCAGTTTCCTTTATACACCTTTGATGTACTGATGCATGTCGTGATTAGCCTGGATGACAAGTAAACAAAGTTTCTTTGCTACAGCTTGGTAAAAGTGACAATAATAAATCAATATCTGCTGGATGTTGTGGAGGGACAAGGCCATAGGCAGGTTTGTGAATCAGAATGAAAATTTTTAAGTGGTTGTTATAGTGTTAATTGGCAGATAAATCAGAACAGGCAGGAATAAGGAGTGAGTTGGACATGGAGTCAGTTCAGAACATGCAATGCAGCTCTAGATGAGCTTAAGGTCATTGTGGTTTCTACCAGTTCCCCAAAAAACTGTAGACATGCTATTGGGCAAACTTGTTCCAAGTTGCAATGGGATCCATTAAAAATTTAAGTGCAATAAAACATTTACCATGCACAATGATGGGAGTCCTTTTAACTAATATTTTCCTTGCTTCAGTTATGTTTGTATTTGAAATGTGGAACACTCTGTTTAAATTGCAAGCTCATGGGAGAGTTTAAAGCACCAAGGTTTCATTAGGATGATAAGATCAGAATTTTCTCTCAGCTGTACTCCAAGGATTCCTGTCATCAAAGCCTGTTCCTCTAGAAACCACTATGGCAAGATCCAAGAAGGGAGGGAATCCTTTGAACTCACTACAATACCATTGTAGAAGTGACAAGATAAAGTTGGTCAGGGTCTTTAAAATCTCACAGGGGCCCCCATTAATGATCTTTCAAAAGAGGAGGATGCAAGATTTTCTCTTACTGTATATGCTCACACCTACTGCAAACTCAGGCGAGAACAAGGCAACTTTGTCCCTTTGATTTGGACTGCTATTGTATATTTATTACAAGCAGACATCCCACCTCTCCCAGAAGTTCTGGGAGTCTCCCACATATTGATAGCGGCTCCCTGATGCCCGCAAATTATATACAATATCCCAGAAATCGATATTTTTGAGAGCGAGAGGGAGAGACAGAGAGACAGAGAGAGAGAGAGAGAGAAAGAGAGAGAGCACGCGAGTGACGGACGTAGCAAGAGAGTGACAGAGAGAGCATCCTGACTGGTCTCTCTTTGTGCTAAGTAGACCTATCAGTTTTCTCTGTGGGCGGGCTTTACAGTCGACCTCTCCCTCTCTTTCATTGTCCATAGGTTCAGTTTAGTGTCCTGCAGCGCCATGGCAGAGTGCTCCAAAAAGAGGAAATATAAAATGTACTTCACCCCAGACTACACTAAAGTGTACCCCTGCCTAATAGGGGTCAAAAATAATGACAGTGTTGCACTGTTTGCAACAGTGACTTTTCTATTGCCCATGGTGGGTTAAATGACTGTAAAAGACATGTTGAGGTGAGTTTAACAGGTGTCAACCATTCGTTTATTAGCATAGCTAATGTTATTTAAACTAGCTGGCTAGCTGCTAAGGAGCTACTCTACAAGGAATACACAACAAGGAATATATATACATATATATATATATGTGTGTATGTGTGTGTGTGTGTGTGTGTGTAAATAGTTTCAATATGTGATCAAATAAATTGTTGTGTTCTTTCATAATCAAATGTCTTGTATACATATACCCTTGGAGGTCGACTGGGGTGGGGTGGGGGTACGGGGTTGCGAGGGGCAGGGGTGGTGGTACTACCTCCCTGAAATGAGTTTTTGCAGGGTGGGATGTCTGTACAAGATTAAATTAAGACTTCACTGCAAAAAGAGGTACATAGTAAATCATCACTTGACTCAGTGTGAGATAGCAGTGTCACATCAATTTCAGTCTGAACTTCTGTGTAAGAACTTCCCTGTATTGAAGTCTGGCCCAGAACTTTCTGTAGTATGCATGGGGTAAGTACCAGGTCTTTGAGCTTCCTGGAAATACATTTAAACAATAACCCTGTCAGGCATAATACCAAACTTCAGCATGAAAGATTGAAAAACATCACGCATAAGTGATACCTGACAATTTTCAATCACTAATACTTCTGATCATGTTGCACCAACTCAGAGGAATCACTGCAGTTCTGTTTCTCTGCACCACCTTTTCCTAGCCCCTACAAAAGCCTGCCTGTTGAGCTTACAGGATCTAAAAAAAAATTCTGAAATGGCTGTAAGCTTACATCCAAAATTTCCGACACAGCTGGAGAGGAAAGTTTAATTTCTTGCGTCATATGTCTGTTTCTAAAGGGTTTGTTCTTATATTTAACAATTAATACAATATACTAAAGTTTATGATTCTTGTAAACTTCTATGGCAACTGAATAACCCACATTAAAATCTGAAAAATTTCCACAATTTTTTTTTTCCTGAACATATCGATGGGGCCTAGAAGTCAACTGCATTGTACACAAACAACAGGAATTCTGCAGATGCTGGAAATTCAAGCAACACACATCAAAGTTGCTGGTGAACGCAGCAGGCCAGGCAGCATCTGTAGGAAGAGGTGCAGTCGACGTTTCAGGCCGAGACCCTTCGTCAGGACTAACTCATATGCATAGTACACACTTTTTTTAAATGCTGTAAAATAGAGTTGAGATGTAACATCAAATTGGCATTTTACATTTATACATGCATACTATACATATCTAAGGATGCATACTCACGTTGAAACTTTCTAGGGACAGTCATTCATATGCAACACACACTTGACATTCCTGCTCCTACTTGTACCAACGTACGTTACTGCAAAGAGACCATGGATTTCTGATTTGAATTATAAGCTCGAATGAAATGGAAGCATATCCACTTCGAAACCCTTCAAAGGGACAGCCATTACTTGGATGGTCGTCAGGGATTCTTTTCCAGGAGAATGGATTCAGCTAAAATGCACTGATGAAAAGCCTTCTCTGAATTTTGCAGAGACCTTTCAGTTTACTTCTGGGGTAACCGATCATCTGCGTAAGCACCTACCTCAGCTACGAGAATGCTAGCTTACAGAAAGAGGCTGCTCATTGCCAAATCACTTCCAGCATGTTTCACTTCTGCCCCCACTATTTCTAACATCACTTTAACAGCTCCTGCCATGTTGGGGCATTGCGCGGGGTACCTTGGATCACTTCCAAAAATGACATGCTGTTACAATCTCTAACAACACCTAACATCCATGAATAACTCCATTTACATATGCAGAAAATCACTCCACTATACCCCCGGATGCAACACCCACAGTCACATGAATGGGAACATTTTACTTTACATATTAGTCTTTATTAGGCTTATGAACTTAATATTTTTAAAAGATTGGCATAATGACTTTAATTTTCATACTGGAAATGCAATGTGGATAGGCAAGTTCTCTACATTCCACAGAAGCCAATTACTTACGCAGAATTCTTCCTATCCAGCATTGGTTGATGAGACTCTCAAGAGCTTCACTGTGAGTGTATGTTTTGATACAAAACTGGATATGACTGTTGATGTGAATTTCAAGTTGTCCGACAGTACAAAGTCTAAGGCCACACAATTGAATTATAGTAAGTAGAGGCACGAGTGTTGATCTGGAGACATAAACTTAAATCCTATTTTGGAAAATGGCCATCTGAATTTAAATTAATGAAATGAGAATGTGGATTTAAAATGTTGGTCTCAGTAGTGGAGACACAAAGTTATCAGGATGTTTTTAAAACCCCTCTGTTCCACTGAAGGCTTTCAGGGAAGGAAATCTGTTGCCCTTACCCCCCATTTAGCCTGTTGTTGGTCCCCTCCACACCTAGCGACAACAGTGCAGTTTCTTTTGCATTTGTCTGTTTTATATGAGGCCGAGTTGCTAGTTCGACGCTCAGATCAGCATGGACAGAAAGTGTGCAAGGAGCTGGCTGCATTCAAACCGAGACAGCTCACTATCTTAGCTTGACTATATATATGATAACATGGCTGACTATTTCAGGATATAAGCCACCAATTTTGAGGGTATTAGGGCTTGGCAATAAATGCTGATTTTTCCAGGCACATTCAAAACTCCTGAGCAAATAAAAACGGAAGTCATGTGTTCTGTGTTTCATAATAATGTAAGTTTCAAAATATTCAGAGTTCACCATTCCAACCAATACTAATTAATTAGTGAGAATTACAATAACAAGTAATTTCTACAGGGATCACGCCACTGCATCCATAAAGAAAACTTTCTTGTAAAAATAGAAGAAATCACTGAATAATTTCAACTCTAAAGAAACTCATTTTAAATGGAAACAAAAGAATAAAGATCCAGATTTCATTTGTGGAAACAATTGAATAAAGACAGTCATTTGTAATGGAAAACAGATAGCTATTGATCCCAAAGGAAATTACGTTGTCACAGTAGCATTACAAATGCACAAATATACAAATATTAGAAGAGAAGTAAGAAAGAATAAAAAATAAGTTACCTCAAACAGTCTAACAGGAGAGGTCATCACTTCCCTGGCTATAGGTTGACTCATTATAGAGTCTAGTGGCCGAGGGTAAGAATGACCTCATATGGTGTTCTTTGTAGCAGTGCAGTTGTCTTAGTTTATTGCTAAAAGTGCTCCTCTGTTCAGCCAAGGTGGCATGCAGAGGGTGAGAAACACTGTCCAGAATTGCTAGGATTTTCCGTAGGGTCCTTTTTCCTACTACAGCCTCCAGTGTGTCCAGTTTGACTCCTATAACAGAGCCAGCTTATCTAATCAGTTTATTGAGCCTGTTAGCATCACCCGCGTTGATGCCATTGCTGCAGCGCACCACCGCATAGAATATTGTACTGGCGACATACCTGTCCATATACCTATCCAATTTTTCTTTAAATGATAATGTCGAACCTGCCTCTACCACTTCTACTGGAAGTTCGTTCAACACTTACTTCAAGCTCCCCTGATAATTGACTTATCGCTAAATTCATGAGAGGAAAATATGCGCTGTGTGCTTAATATTAAATTCATTAGATAAACCCTTTTAGAAACGAAATTGAGTGTATTAGCCACTTATCACCTATATTGCATTCGTGATTAACACCCCCTCCCAAACAGAATCGCCAAAAACGAATTGTAGAAAAAATGGGCATGTACACGCCCGCACTGGTGCCCGCGCAAGGCTTCATGGCCATTGTCGTCTTTCTCGGGGTAAACCCAACGTATTTGACTGCTACTCTTGTTCATTGGCAACCCTCCCCCCCCCCGGTTGGCCGGTCCGCAAGAATATCGTCAATATGAAACCGGTCCGCAGTGCGAGAAAGGTTGGGGACCCCTGCTCGAAAGGACCTCAGTTTCCTTAGGAAGTAGAGGCGACTCTGGCCCTTCTTGTACCTGGCCTCTATGTTGGTGCTCCACTCAAGTCTGTCATCCAGGAGCACCTCCAGGTACATGCAGGTCCTCATCACATCCACATCCTCATCCTCACCATCAATAGTAACAGGGAGCAATGCTTAGTCTTCCTAAAGTCCATCACCATCTCCTTTGTCTTGCTGATGTTGAGCTGCACATGATTTAGCTTGCACCAATGACAAAGTCCTCCATGAGGGCCCTGCATTCATCCTCCTGTCCTCCCTTTATACACCCAACTATTGCTGAGTCATCGGAGAGTTTCTGCAGATGACACAACTCAGTGTTGTAACTAAAGTCCGAGGTATACAGGGTAAACAGGAAAGAAGCCAATATAATCCCTTGTGGGGCCCCAGTGCTGCTTATAGCCATGTCTGACACACAGCTCTGAAGCTGCACGAACTGTGGTCTGCCAGCCAGGTAATCCATTATCCGGGATACAATGGAAGTGCCAATCTGCATGGAATGGAGCTTTTTCCCCAGCAATGAGGACTGTATGTTATTGAAGGCACTTGAGAAATCAAAAAAAATGATCCTCACAGTGCTGCCCTGCTTGTCCATATGGGAGTAGGCTCTGTTCAGCAGGTAGATGACAACATTGTCGACTCCAATGTGCTTCTGATGGGCAAACTGCAAGGGATAGGAGTCTGATCTGACCAGGTGCCAGAGGAGAAACAGGACCAGACTCTTTAGGGTCTTCATGATGTGTGAAGTCAGAGTTACTGGAAGGTAGCCATTCAAGACTTTCGGTTTGGCCTTCTTGGGTACTGGGACTATGTTTTACGGGACGATAAAATTATGGGACCATAATTTTACCATACGGGACCATAATTACGGGACCTTAATTTTATCATATATGAATTGATGTAGAAGGCTGCTCCACATTTTTGAAGAATAAATGCAGTCTGAAATCTGCAATGGAGTACCCCCTGTGTGCCTTACTCTGTGATGTTCAGCAATGTATAGATGTGGGCTATTTGTGAATTTGTTGAAACTGGTTCCGATAGCATCATTGGAGCATTTCCTGGCTCTGCAGGCAGTCAAGCTTGAAGATCTGGGCTCAATCCCAAGGCAAGAGAAGCTGTTGAAACTGATGTAGATGAGCACTGAATCTGGTCTAAGTGCTAGACCAAACTCCATAGGACTAATGACTGGCCTCATTGTTAACTTATGCTGTTCCATTGTAGGCAAGAAAATTCCTAGGTAAAGATAACTCATCTCTTTTTCAGTTTTCTCTATTGATCTCTAAGCCAATGTTTTGTCAGTAATATATTACCAGCTACTCCTTGCTTATATTCTAGAAACACACAGATAATACAAATCCCACAGTCCAAAGACATGCTGCTCTACTGTAACTCATGCCTTTGCATGGATTGGCAAAAGGATCAAAGGGGAGTCAATTGGCTTCAGAATGATAAGGAGCTAGGATTAGGGCTCATGGGATTGCTCTGTCAGGCACTGCTGTGGACCCAATGTGTGGGAGAGTCTATCTGTATCATAATAAGTAAAAAAGGTAGGGATGTCATGATTATTTTTGCTCAGTGGGACAAATGAAGTTTGAAGCGTCCCACCAAGCAACAATATATGAAAAGATAAATCATACGTTCCGCCAACAAATGAGAAACAAAAGGCAATTTTTCAGGAATTCGGCCATCAGACCGTTAAAAGTGAGAGGTGAAATTATGTCGGATGTTTGAAAACAGCATACATCCAAACACAGATGCTTCTCCTTGATAGGAAATGGTAGATGCCCATTGAGAAGGTTCGATATGTTAATGCATTCATTAACAACTATGAAAAACAATTTTAAAAGTTAGTGAACAGTTGCCTTTGCTTCAACATTAAATGGTGAGGTGAAAGCGGAGAAACGGTGCATTAGTATGCAAAGGCTTGGACAGATGTAGATCCCATCTGCAATCCTGCTTTCATCTTTGAACATCTCTGGATCAGGAAGGATATGCTGCCCTTGGGGACAGAACATAAAAGGCTAGCCTGAAATTTAACTTGTAATCCTTTCAGAAGTTAATAAATTCAAAGTGTTTAGAATAAGCCAGTAGCTTGATATAAAAAAATACTTCCCTGAGCGAAGAGAATACAGGACAAGTGGACTGACTATTTGTATTCAAGGATGAATTCCATTAACACCTTTTAATAAAAGGAAAATGGAAATCTACAATTTCCTTTGAGTAATACTATCTATGGATCTGTGAGAACTGACTGATAGATCCACCATAATCAAAATGAATGGCATGGCAGGATTTTAATTTCTCTTTATTTCACTTTATGCCTTCATCCTTTGAAGAATAAGTTTGAAACTGGTACCACCCCTGTCAAACATTATTGCTTCTTATACCTGACTTGAAAACATTCTAGAAAACAATATTGTTGTCAGCTGTCGTGCACTTTTTTCCTCGTAATTAGTGGGAAGTTGTTGTTTATCAGACCCATGAACCTTGAGCCCCAAAATTCCACTAAAGTTGTATTTGTTACACTAATTTATTAAACAAGTGCTCCGTATGCTGAGAAACAACTTGATGCAACTGAGACTCACTAACATTTTTAGCTCATTTAATTTTACATTTCCTAATATACTGGCCATATATTAATACTTCAATTACTCTGCAGGCACTTCAGACCAAAATTGTTAGTTGAAGACCAGTTGTTGCAACTCAAGGCACTCCTAAGATGGGTAGTCCAAACTTCCCTGCAATTTTTTAACAGGAATATTGCACAGCAAATGACATCATCCAATGTGTCCCTGATGTAGAATTATGTTGAGGTCACTAAGGCTTATGCACCAAATGAAATTTTCAGAGTAATGCAAAAATAAACACCTTAAAATGGTTGAAGTCATGTTTCACTGTTGAAAAAAAACACTTTTCAATTAATTTCAAAAAATATTATACTTGACTTTTCAAGCATTTGTATTTTATATTCAGTCAACACTGATGTAATCTGCTGCCTCATTTGAAAAGATCATCTCATTTGAAAAATATGTTGGTTTGAATCTTTTGGTGAATTATTATTACCCTGGCCTTTCAAGCTTTGAATTAGTCAAGTAATATCTTCTTTTATGGGTAGCACAATTTACTTGAGCCTGTGTCTTATAGCAATTCTGTCTGCCTTATTCTATCAAGATATATTTAATCCGGGGAAGAGAAAATATTTTATTGTGTTTAGTTCAGTGCCATTTGTAGTCTTGGTCAGTGATTTTTCTTTGATGGTGCAAGAGAATAAAATATAATCCATTTGGGAGTGAGGAAGAAGAGAACATATCAGAATGGGAGTGCAATGTTGTGAGTGTAGAACTATCACAGCACACAAGTCCATGCTGATCAAAGATTATCAGCTTAAATGTTAACTCTATTTTCCCCTTCAATTACGCTGCCTAGCCTGCCAAGTAGTTCAATTATTTCAATTATTTAAAAACGCAAACACGAGGAAATCTGCAGATGCTGGAATTTCAAGCAACACACATAAAAGTTGCTGGTGAATGCAGCAGGCCAGGCAGCATCTCTAGGAAGAGGTACAGTCGACGTTTCGGGCCGAGACCCTTCGTCAGGAGTAACTGAAAGAAGAGCTAGTAAGAGATTTGAAAGTGGGAGGGGGAGGGGGAGATCCGAAATGATAGGAGAAGACAGGAGGGGGAGGGATGGAGCCAAGAGCTGGACAGGTGATTGGCGAAAGGGATATGAGAGGATCATGGGACAGGAGGCCTAGGGAGAAAGAAAAGGGAGGGGGGAAGCCCAGAGAATGGGCAAGGGGTATAGTGAGGGGGACAGAGGGAGAAAAAGGAGAGAGAGAAAAAGAATGTGTGTATATAAATAAGTAATGGGTGGGGTACGAGGGGGAGGTGGGGCATTAGCAGAAGTTTGAGAAGTCAATGTTCATGCCATCAGGTTGGAGGCTACCCAGACGGAATATAAGGTGTTGAAGCCACACTCAGGTTGGAGGAACAACACCTTATATTCCGTCTGGGTAACCTCCAACCTGATGGCATGAACATTGACTTCTCAAACTTCCGCTAATGCCCCACCTCCCCCTCGTACCCCATCCATTATTTATTTATATACACACATTCTTTTTCTCTCTCTCCTTTTTCTCCCTCTGTCCCTCTGACTATACCCCTTGCCCATCCTCTGGGTTTTTCCCCCCTCCCCCTTTTCTTTCTCCCTAGGCCTCCTGTCCCATGATCCTCTCATATCCCTTTTGCCAATCAACTGTCCAGCTCTTGGCTCCATCCCTCCCCCTCCTGTCTTCTCCTATCATTTCGGATCTCCCCCTCCCCCTCCCCCTCCCACTTTCAAATCTCTTACTAGCTCTTCTTTCAGTTAGTCCTGACGAAGGGTCTCGGCCCAAAACGTTGACTGTACCTCTTCCTAGAGATGTGCCTGGCCTGCTGCGTTCACCAGCAACTTTTATGTGTGTTATTTCAATTATTTTCTGTTTTTATGCCAGTTGGTACCAACCCAATATTCTTTCCTAAGCATGACTGCATCATCTGATCTCATGGAGTGGAACATTCACACCATAACTGAAGCAGGACTTACTACAACTTTATCCAATCTCAGGGCTGAAAATATGGAAGATGAGAGAATCTTCATGCATAATCCTTCTTGTCACACCTTTGTAATCTTTTATCCCCTCCAACCCGCCTGATTTCCAGATTTGTTCCTCTCGCAACATCCTCACCTCACCATAGGCTGAATCTTGTGTGTCTTTCTATTTGCAGGTAACAACAATTTGCAAACTGCCCAGTGTGAGTAGAGGAGAATGAAAATGAAAACACATCATGGCTCCATCTGTCAGTTCAGATGCAGGCACTGAGAAGTAGACATGGTGTTTCGGGGGAGTGACCAGCAACCAGTTCAGAGAATAAGTTGAACAGAAATGTCAATTTTAGTGGAACACAATATACAGAGTGCACTGTTCTAACATAAGGCCATAAACATAGGTAGGGCTTGTAGGATCCCACAGCAGTACAACTATTTGACCTCCATCAAATTATGAGGATTGCTGAGGCAGTGGGGAGCAAACACCTGGTCTCCTCTCTCAAGACAGCAGAGTGAGGGGCTGAAAGATTTCACCATTGCCATTCTACTACTGCCATTACAGCCTGCCTGTCAACAATACAAAACACACACACACACCGGCCACACAATATTGACACTATGGCAGTACATAAGGCTGAATAGTCAGTATTTCTGTGCAATTTGGCGTGCTCTCCATTAAAGATTACACTAAGTGGTGCCTTTTTATTTTTGCACTGCGGCAAGTGGAAACTACTATGGTTAAATCGGATGGAAGGTAAAGTGATACATTGTTGGTGATTGGAGACGCGGGGTTGTATTAACAATATTGAGTATTAGTCATGGACAACCAAGCCAGAAATGGAGTAGGTTCCATATCCTCTGTACAGTTGCTCATCATAAAAATGGCGGGAAAGACCAAGCCCTTGCAACAGCAAGATTATGTCCTGTACATAACGTGAAGAATGTTAGCGATTATTCTGGAGCTATAAAACTATATATTTAAGTAATATTACTTAAAATGAGAATCAGGAAATAAAAACTGTTCACACGTTACCTTCAACAGACAGTTGAAAGCAATTGAAACCAATCAGTGAGCGTGCCACATTCGAATTTTGTACCACTGCAGTTATTCAGGGGAAGACAATAGATGAGCATTAAATCCAGTCATTGGATATGGGATGTTCTGGTTCTGCTACATTCAGTGTCAATTGTTAATTGTTAATGCCAATCAGTGGTCATTGAAAACTACAAGATGAGATCAGGAAGGCATAAATTGGACATCTCCAGAATTTGCACATTGGTGAAGGTGTATCCTTGCTATTTAAAGCATAGTTGGTCTGTTTTTTGCTTCATGTTTTGGTTAGTTGTATATTAAGGGAACCATTCTTCCACTCTGTAATAAAATAAGTATACGTTTTGCATTGCCTGGAGTTTGTGCTACGATGGATAGCACAAATGATGGTCAGGCTGGGGACACTTTTTGCCAAGCTCAGCTTGCTAACACAGCAGCTGACACTTCCAGGGATCAAAGAGTTGTTCTGTGTAAGTTAAACGTCCAATTAATATTCTTCACTCAGTTCCCTATCATAAATGGGAGCCAGTCTTTAGTTTTTAATGTAAATTTGCAAGCAATAATTAGTATGAAGTTAAAAGGACAGTGTTGCAAACAACCAGTATTGTCTATGGAACACAGGCTGCAGTGAAAGACAATGGGGTCATGTTAATTGGGCATACTTCAAACCAGATGACACTGGCTAAATTATTTAGTTCAAGGAGACTTGCAGACCACACAGACATTATCAATTGCCACATCAAATAGTTGGGAGATTTGTGTACTCAGAGAGTCAGCCTCACAGCACTAATTTTGGGTTCCTGGGATCTCTGGCCCCAGAAGCTTTTAGACAGCCAGTGTGAATTTCCCAACAAAAGTATCAGAAAAATATCACATGCATGAAGTCATCAAGTAGCCAAAAAAGAAGTATTAATGTCAGGGAGCAGTCAGGCCTGTCAGGAATGGTCAAGAAATGACAAGAAGAATGTCAGAAAGATGGTGACTAGAATCCATTCCCCTGCCACGGATGACTCATTTGTCTGAAATTCATTAGTATGTCTTTTCAGCTTTTACCTGTGTTTTGGAAATAGTTTGTAATTAGTAAATCTTTTGTAAGATAGAAATACTTCGAGGGTTTTAAATGTATTTTAAGAATTTTATCTAAATTTAAATGTGCATCACTAAAATATAAATGGACTTTGTTTAATCTACTTCAGTAATTGGAAGTATCTCCTCCCTGATGGACAGAGGGGCCCACTGCTGAAATAGTGTATACTGACAGCTAAACCTGCCACGGAAGATAAACAGAGAAGTGGTCCAGCCTTTGAAGAGTAG
Organism: Mobula birostris; assembly: GCF_030028105.1. Classification (NCBI taxonomy): domain Eukaryota; kingdom Metazoa; phylum Chordata; class Chondrichthyes; order Myliobatiformes; family Myliobatidae; genus Mobula; species Mobula birostris. The sequence continues at coordinate 81,579,040 of NC_092375.1, read as the reverse complement.
GTGGTTACAGCATAACCTGCCTTTAGTGAGGGTATCCATAGCTATCTGTGTTGGATAGGGCTTAAGATCTTCCTTTGAGTTCAGAACTTCATGGACAGCAAACTCAATACTATCACAGTGCTTAGAAGCTTTCAGATCAGCGATGAATATTCAAAGGAGTTCTGCTAGTTGGGATGTACTACCATTGTAAATACGTAATCAAAAGGTTAAAATTAAATATGTGATTATAGCCATTAAAATTGTAGCTCATCTTTTATTATTGCCTCAGTGTTCAAAAAATGTAAAACACTGTATGAGGAGAAGAGAACTAGATCTTGTCCAGATCTGCTATGTTGAATACTTTTATATCTCCCAGTAAACTTCTGGTCAAGATGGAGCCAGCAAACAATTCCTCGGGCAACATCTTCCAGATAGCCAATCTCTTCAATTATTTCACTTTCTCTATATCCTTTGTTCTTTTTTGTCTTGACTGTGTTTTGAAAACTTCTGGAACCTGTGACATGCAGTTTGGAATTTGATTGAATGATCTAGCACTCTGCTGGCCCCGGAGAGAACCGAGAGCACAAGCTACCTCGTGAAGAAGACCAGAGACGAGGCCAGGATTGACTCCATTTTGAAGCGTCATGGATGAGTGAAGCATCGATGCAAATGAGGAGGGCATCAGCAGTCACCCTCCACAGAGGCCATGCGGTCAGCAGTGGTTGGTAGCTGGGTTGGCGGCATTCAGATCCAGTGTGGTGGTCATTCTTCACGGAAGGACAGGGTTCATGTGGCCAATCTCCTCGATGCTGACAAGAGGATGTTTTCAAAATTCTGAGATTTATGTGATTATTGAACCGTAGTTTATATTGACTTTGTTCGGTTTTCAATGATTTCTCTCTTGTTGCCGATTGGCGGGTGGGCGATATGTTACTTTTTGTTGGAGGGAGGGGTTGGAGATTTAAGGTCTGATGTTCTTGTGTGTGGGCGATCCATTAGTTTTTGTGTGCAAGAGAGGGGGTTAGGGGTTTGATGCTATTGTCGCTGTTCTTTTTTATGAGGGACAGGTTTGGGGTTTGATATTGTTGTTGTTTATTTTGTGACGGGGTTGGGGACTTGGGGGTTTTATATCTGCCTAGCTGTGATCTGTTAACTGTTTGTGCAAGGGAGGGGTTGAGGGGTTTGGGGTTTACTGATTTTGTTTCCTTTTCTTTTTCATTTTTGTGCGGGGGGGTGTTGATGTCTTTTCTTTCAACAACTCCTACAGTTTTTTCTATATTTCATGGCTATCTGGAGAAAGCGAATATCAGAGTTGTATTGTACAGGCATACTTTGACAATAAAATGAATATTTGAACCTTTTCAGCTTCTGTGTAGCTCAGTTCGTCAATAACAATTGCAAAAATGACTGAAAATTCTGAGACCAAATCTGCCAACCAGAGAAGAACTCTAAAGTAGTGAAGGCAGCAGTATTGCTAGATTCATGATCACGACCTACCAAATCTCTACCAGTGGGTGTGAGATGAATAAGCAAACATCCTCATCAGTATGGTGGCTGACATGATTTAATGTCCTAAAATCAGAATATCCCCACGGGTCACCATTTTGGAACCAAATCAACACTCAAAATGTATGGATGCTGCGTACTGAACTTTGATGACCTGTGTTTGTTCTATTTCTGTTTTGTGCTTTCGGTCACCAGACCAAAAGTACCCCTCTGGGAACTTCGATCACAGCGTCCCATTTTGGCGTGCAATCAGAATCCGAGTGATTATTTTCATATATGTGTGGTACTAAATTGATGGAAGTAATTTTGATAGGTATGTCAAACTGGGACCTTAGAAAAACACAGTCAGAAGTTCTAAAGCAAATCCATCTGTTGGTCAGCTGACCATGCGTATATCAAATGTTAAGGTGACAACAGGCTTGGTCAATTTCTAAACATGTTGCTTTTTCATTATTCAGTGATATATTGCATTTCTATTAAAATTGACCACCAAAATCATTTTTTAACTTTTTCTTCATTTGCTTTTGTATTCTCCTTCACTTTGTTCTTTTATGTAAATTTATAATTCTATCCCTTTTATGATGACATTGACTCAGGCCTGAGAGGCCAGCATCAGGCATTTTCATGCCTTACAAGGCGTGGAACGAGAGACTGTGTGGTGCGCCACTCCTCACACAGACATTTCGCAGTACAGTATTTTTCTTTATCTTACGAGGTCCAGTTGCGAGCTCAACACTCAACCTGGCACGGATGGAAAGCGTACTCAAGAAGAGCCCGACTGGATTCGATCCTGGGAACTTCCGTTCTGGAGTCCGGCGCTGATGTCACTGCGCCACCAGCCAGCCATCCCTTTTAGAGGAAAGCAAATTTCATCTGTATAACTTGTTTGCGGATAGCTTGTTTCCTATATCACAACAGTAACAAACTTCCAAGTATTCTTCTCTAATTATTGTCAAGACATCAACCAGCTCAATTTCAACACTCCACACTCATCTTGAACCTTAACTCCTATGAACACCTGTCCTCCACTCGCTCCGCATCAATCCCAACCTTACCATTGAACCTGTTGTAGTGTGGCACTGACAACTACCTGGCTAAGGCCAGGCAACAGCTCTCAGACACCTCTTCCTACCTACTCCTTGAAGAGGACCCCACACCAAACCATCAGAAAACTGTCTCCAACACAATCAACTCTGGAGAACTTCCATCCACTGCCACAAGACTCATACTTCACTTACCCCACAGTGCTCACTTCTCCCTCCTACTCAAGATCCGCAAACCTGACTGTCCAGGTCGGCCTTTTGTCTCTTCCTGCTCCTGCCTCACTGAACTCATGTCCTCATACCTAACTCCATTCTATCCACCTTAGTTCATTCCCTTCCTACCTGCATCCGTGACTCTTCTCATACTCTCGATCTCCTCTCTAATTTTCAATACCCGGGCTCTGACCATCTCAGTTTCTCCATAGAGGGCAAGTCCCTAAGCACCTTAATCCCCCAAGAAAGCCTTAGAGCTTCCACTGCTTTCTCAATAAAAGAACCAAGCAATTCCTTTCCACCACCACCTCTCCTCCATCTGGCGGGACTGGTCCTCACCCTTAACAACTTTTCCTGTGGCTGCTCCCACTTTCTCCAGACTTGAGGAGCAGCTATGGGCAACTGCGTGGGCCACAGCTGTGCCTGCCTTTTCATTAGCTATGTAGAACAGCCCATGTTCTGAGCCTTCCCCAGTAATGCTCCCCAACCTTTCCTCCGCTACATTGACAACTGAATCGGTGCTGCTTCTTGCACCCATGCTGAGCTTGTCAACTTCATCAACTTTGCCTCCAACTTTCACCCTGCCCTTAAATTCATTTGGTTCACTTCTCACACCTCCTTCCCATTTTACAATCTCTCTGTCTCTATCTCTGGAGACAAACTGTCTACTGACATCTTTTAGAACATAGAATAGTACAGCACATTACAGGCCCTTTGGCCCACAATGTTCTGCCGACCTTCAAACCCTGCCTCCCATATAACCCCCCACCTTAAATTCCTCCATATACCTGTCTAGTAGTCTCTTAAACTTCTCTAATGTACCTGCCTCCACCACTGACTCAGGCAGTGCATTCCACGCACCAACCACTCTCTGAGTAAAAAACCTCCCTCTAATATCCCCCTTGAACTTCCCACCCCTTACCTTAAAGCCATGTCCTCTTGTATTGAGCAGTGGTGCCCTGGGGAAGAGGCGCTGGCTATCCACTCTATCTATTCCTCTTATTATCTTGTACACCTCTATCATGTCTCCTCTCAGCCTCCTTCTCTCCAAAGAGTAAAGCCCTAACTCCCTTAATCTCTGATCATAATCCATACTCTCTAAACCAGGCAGCATCCTGGTAAATCTCCTCTGTACCCTTTCCAATGCTTCCACATCCTTCCTATAGTGAGGCAACCAGAACTGGACACGATACTCCAAGTGTGGCCTAACCAGAGTTTTATAGAGCTACATCATTACATCGTGACTCTTAAACTCTATCCCTCGACTTATGAAAGCTAACATCCTATTAGTTTTCTTAACTACCCTATCTACCCATGAACCTACTGATTTTGTAAACCTACTGATTCCCAAGGCTACCTTGACTATACCTCTTTCCACTCTGTCTCCTGTAAAAGTCCTATTCCCTTTTCTCAGTTCCTTCCTCTCTGCCGCATCTATTCTCAGGATGCTCCTTCCCTTTCCAGGACATCCGAGATCTCCTCCTTCTTCAAAGAATGGGATTTCCCTTCCATCACCATTGATGCTGCTCTCACCCGCATCACCTCCGTTTCCCAAACATCCTCACTCATCCCATCTTCCTGCTGCCCCAACAGTGATAGAGTTCCTCTTATCCTTATCTACCACCCCATTCACCTCCTTCCTCACCTCCATTCAGGACGCCAAACAGTCCTTCCAAGTGAGGCAACACTTCACTTGCAAATCTGCTGGGGTCGTCTATTGTGACCAGTGTTCCCAATGTGGCCTTCCAAGGTACTTACATTCACTTTGGCTGCCCTTTACCACTTTATATTATTATAGAAATTTATACTATCTCTTTTTATATTTTGTGCCAGTGCACTTTCAAAATCCTTTTTCCCTTTCCTTATTTCTTGCTTAGTGGTTCTTTCACAAACAAGAGAAAATCTGCAGATGCTGGAAATTTGAGCAACACACATAAAATGCTGGAGGAACTCAGCAGGCCAGGCAGCATCTAGGAAAAGCGTACAGTCGACATTTCTTTGTTGTTTCTAAGTTTTTCTCAATCTTCCAGTTTCCTACTACTCTTGGTGACCTTGTATGCATGAGCTTTTGTTTGATGCCTTCACTTATTTCCTTAGTTATTCAGGGATGGCTCTCCCCATCGTTTCTGTCCTTGCTTTTACCTGGAATATACCTTTGTTGAGCATTCCTAACTTAAACCCAGTGTATATTCCTTTTGCTTCCCTCCTTTCAAATGCTCCTCAAAACCAATTTCTTTGACTAAGGTCATTATCCTGATGTGTACCTTTATCATTTTAAGTCAAAAATTGTTGGTTAAGTCCACTGTGAAATTTGGCATATTTTACCGCATTTAATGTGCGAGAGGGATTACTGTAGCGATTAATTAGTTGTGATATTTGATCCTCTGAAAGCTTCCTGGACATGTTCACTGAGAGCCAAACTTTTATTTCCAGCTGATGATTGCCATGGTTACTTCAGTGACCAGTATTAATAGCCAAGAATATTAACCATTATATTTCCACTCTTGTGGTTTCTTTAGACTATTCAATAGAGGAACAGAATTAGGGCAACACACACAAAATGCTGGAGGAACTCAGCAGGCCAGGCAGCATCTATGGAAAAGAATAAACAGTTGACGTTTTGGGCTGAGAACCTTCATCAGGACTGGTAAGAAAGAGGAGAAGTCCACTAGAAGAGAAGGGTCTCGGTCCAATACGTCAACTGGTTACTCCTTTCCCTAGATGCTGCCAGGCCTGTTGAGTTCCTTCAGCATTTTGTGTACGTTGCTTTGAATTTCCAGCAAATGTAGATTTTCTCATGTTTAGGAACAGAACTAGGTATTTTGGCCTGTCGAGTCTGCTCTGCCAATCAGTGGTTAATTTTTTTTTGCAACGCCATTGGCAGCTCTTAACCCCTTTTCCAATCAAGAACCTATCAATCTCTGTCTTAAATACACCCAATGACTTGGCCTCCATAGCCCTCTGTGGCCATGAATTCCTCAGATATACCATCATCTGGTTGAAGAAATTCCTCTTTATCTCAGTTTTAAAGTGACACCACTTTATTCTGAGGTTTAGCCCTCAAATCCTGGACTGTTCTACTAATTGAAACACACTCTCCATGTCTACTCTAGGCCTTGCATTATCCAGTAGGTTTCAACGTAATCCACTCATCCTTCTGAGGTCCACTGAGTTTCAGTTCATGGTATGCCATTAAGGATAGAAACTTCTAAAAAATAATTTTCAGCCAAACAAATCTACAACAGGTTGATGAATTACTTACAGTGAGCCTAATTTGCAGCTGCTGTCAAATGTAGTGGCATTTGTTAGGGAGAGCAGAGGGAGCAAATGAAGAAATGAGCGTCAAACAACAAGAGTCATGAGTGGAACTTAGGGAGTGGGGCAATCTTCCTGAAATCCTAGTGCATAAATCTATTACTGCTTCAGCCAAACGTTGCAAATACACATCTATCTAAATATGCCCAGGCTTCTTTGTGAGAAATTTCTGTGCTTTAGAACATTGCGACAGGGAAAGATTTAAAAACGTGAGAAAAGGATTTTATTGGATGCTGAACTGTGATCCTTGTGTCAAAACTCCCTGCTCTCAGCCAGCTAATGAGTTACATAACTAGCAAAATGTTAAAGTTCATTGATACAGGGACACAGAGCACAATTTTTCAAATCCAATACTGTACTCATGAATAATAAAACCCATCTGAACTTTGGATGCAAGGACAATGGTTATTAATTCAAAATAAGTGACAAGATTGCAATAGCAAAGCAATGTTTATTAGAAATAAATAACTTGCAAATAATATCCTCAGAATGTGGCAAAGTCCTTTCACCTGATTTAACTCATTTTAAAGCGTAGTCCTTTTTAAAAAAATTAATAAGAAACATTGGAGCCAATCTAGCTCAGTAAAAGCTCCAGAAATAGCAATGTGATATCGCTCAGATCTTACGTCCTTAGTTACTCTTGCTGAAAACATATTGTGGCTCCAAATTCATGCTGTACTGCTTCCAAAATTTGTTTTTGTTTCAACCAATTTAAAAGATCAGGAAAGATCTCAGTTTTTTGTGGAGTGGAAGTTTTATTTACAATCTATTCTCAGAAAGAAACTTAATACCACCATCACTGCAAATTATCACCCCATCTCTCATTTCTTCATCCTCTGGAATCCCTGGACATGTTGTATTCTCCAAAATTCTTGCCATTCTTTTGCACAACTTCCTGCTTTAATCCCATCAATTAAGTTTCAGACTCTGCCACAGTACTAAGTGTTCTTATCAAAATCACCAATGGCATCCGATATGATTTTATATATTTTTCCTCATCCTGACACCTTTGACTCCTCCAATTTCCCACTATGCTAGGAAAAACAGTGAATGTTGTAAACATTCAGCAGCTCCAGGTTGAATCTGGAGAAGGAGAAGCAGCACTAATACATCAGGTATATCAAGTAGGGTAGAGACACGAACGACTAATTCCATTTTGGTTGTTAGTTTCTATCGTTTACTGAGTTCCTCTTGCTTCCCACACATGCGTCAGCCACCCCTCTTTTTATCATAGGTATTTTTTTTCAAAATCTCTTATTGCGATCTTATAAGTCTTGTTTTCATCCCTCCACAGGAGGAGCTTTTCAACATTACGTCTTTGGCTTTAGTGAGGCTGGGTTAGTCGGAGAGAAGTTCTGTCTGAGAGAGGAGCAGAACTTCTTCATTGTTGGTATTCTAATAAGTGGCAGTGAAAACTACCATAAATGAAGATAAGAAAAAACTGCAAATGCTGGAAATCCTCAGCGTGAAACTTTATTTCTGTTCCTGTCATCATAGATGCTGGCTAACAGATTTATATATATTTTTATAATATTTTTATGTATTGTACAATACCGCTACTGCAAAACAACAAATTTCACAACCTATGCCGGTGATAACAAACTTGATTTTGGTTCTTATTCACTAAGACAACCTTCTTCCGTCTCTGTAATTGCGTGTAATTCTACCCAAGCTTCAGCTCACCAGCTAGAACGTTTACCAATGTTTTTGTAGTCTCTAAGTACTGCTCTTGAAATCAATAGGTGAATCTCCGTTGTTGTAGTCAGGGTACACCTGAGCTCTGTTACCCATCCTTATATCACTTCGTCCTTGTTCTCGTGGACCTTGCTTTAATATTTTCTCCCTGATTTCATATTCTTCCATGAGCTTGCTCCTCTCTGTCACTGCAAACAGCCCACATCCGTAAACCTCTGAGTTACCAATGTTCCTCGAATTCTGGCCTCATGAAGTGAATTGATTTGCCACTGGTTGACATGTCATCTGCTGACTCGGTCTCAATTTCTGAATTTCCTTCCTAAAATTTAACACCCTCTCTCTCCTTCATCTATTAAGGTATTCCTTAAGCTTACCACTAAGCTCTTGATATCTTATGAGAAGATTAAGGGAAATTTGACTGAAAACATTGTTGGGAAGAATCCTGCTTTTTTAAATTAAAGCTAATGGACAAATGCAAATTGTTAGTATGGAGCAGAAGGGAACAAAAGTAAGAAGGTTATTCTAAGCCCATATAAAATGGCACCAAGACCATCTAAGGTATAGCATTCAATTCTGGAAAAATAAAGCAGACAAGAGAGGATGGGAAGGGATTTACTAGAATTGTGTCAGGCGAAGAACTTCAACTTTTGTAAGGAATTGAAAAATTAAAGTTATTCTTCTCAGGACAGACAATATTAAGAGAATATATAACATAGGAGTTCAATATCATGAATATTTTTGACAGTAATTAAGTAAGGAAAAGATGGTTCATGTGAGAGGAAAACTGGGATAAATATTTCAGATTTGAGGTGACTGACGAAAGAACCTGAGGTGATTTGAAGTATCTGTATTTATTGAAGAACAAATTATGATGATCTGGAATCTACTGCTCTGCAAGTTCATACAATTTTTCTTTAATCATCTGCAGGATAATGGCTACCCTGGCAAAGCCAACATTCTCTGTCTATCCCTAAAAGCCCTTGAGAAAATGGCAGTACTGCATCTGTCTACTAGTAACTATTCTCCCAGTATACTGTTGAGTGAGGGGTGATAAAGGAATACCAATTATATTTCTAAATCAGATTGGCATATAACTTCAGAGATACTTGCAGGCCTTTGTATTACTATGCTCCTCCTGCCTTGTCCTTCTTGGTGACAGAGACTGTGGATGTGGTATGCACTGGAAGGGGAGGCCTTGTGTGAGTAAGTGTAATACATTTTATAGATGATAAGCACTCTTTCACTTTGCACCAGAGGTGAAGGGTGTACATGTGGCATAGAGGGTATCGATAATGTGAGCTGTTTTGTTAGGACAGTATGAAACTTCTTGAAAGTTGTTGGAGCTGCGTTCAATTAAGCAAATAGAATAATTCCATCAGGCACCTAACTTGAGGGGATGAGCCAACAGAGATAACTAAGATCATAAGGGGCATAGAAAGGGTGAAAACATACAAGTTTTTCCTCAGGGATGGGGCGTTAAGTGTCACTTTAAGATTAGAGGCAAGAAATTTAAAAGGGAAATCAGGCACAACTTCACTCAAAGGGTGGTGCAGACTTGGAATGAGCTGCTATAAACAATGGCAGAGGCGGGTACATTAGCAACATTTAAAAGACATCTGGATAAGTAGGAGAGGCTGAGAGGATTATGGGATAAATGCGGGCAGACAGGCAACATCAGCATGGATCAGTTGGGTCAAAGGATGTGTTTCCCTACTGTGCAGCACAATGACTCTATAACTTGTCCCTTGTAGAGGGTGGGAGTCAAAAAGTAAGACAGTCATTATAGACTATCTATTATCTGGCCTTCTCCTGTTGTGGTAAGTCTAATTAAGTTCCTAGTTAAAGGTGGGGGGGGGGTGGAATCTCAGGAAGCACTTCAGACTTGTGGCTTGTAGTTGCTGTAACAGAGGAATGTTCAAAAGAGAATCAGTTAAATACTTAAAGTAAGATGTTTATCAAACAGTGAGAAGAGAACACAGAAACCTACTGTGGCTTGTTCCCACTTCCTAAAGATGTGCAGATTGGTAAATTAACTGGCCATTCTAAATTGGCTCAATGGAATTAAGGAGGGAAAGGGTGGAATAGAAGTAGTAAAACAGACTTATTCACACTATGGAATCTCTTGTTTCGTGGATGTCTGTGAAGAGTACAAATTTCAGGTTGCGTACTGTATGCATTCTCTAATATTAAAGGAACCTAAATCTAACCTAAAAATGGTATTGGCTTTGAGCGGATGGGCTAAATGATCCCCATCTATGCCATAACAAAATGTGATAAATTCTATGAATGCCACTGGTGAGTTCTCAGTTTAGATTATGAAACTCTACAATCAAGTCTTTCTAATTCACAAGTCATCAAAGTTGAATCCTTGTTAACTGTCCCCTTAACAGACAAAAATCATGTTTTCTTTCTCCGAGTTACATTGACCGTAAGCACTCATACTAGATTATTTGATTAACTGCTAAAATTAGAGCAGGGAGATAAATAACCCCTAATCTCATTGCTAGATACCTGTTTACATAGAGACATTTATTTTATTTAATTATTTAACTGATTTATTTCTCTATGGTGCAAAATTACACACAGCTTAACTGTAAGTTTAAAAAACCACATTCTGTTTCTTCTTTCAAGGTGACCCTAATGCAGCTGATGGAGAGTCTGAGGAGTTTGTCTGAATCAGAATCAGATTCAGGTTTGATATCACTGGCACATGTTGTAAAGTTTGTTAACTTTGCGGCAGCAGTACAATACAATACACGCTAATCTAGGGGAGAAACTGAATTACAGTAAGTATATATGCAGTATATTAAATAGTTAAATTAAATAAGTAATGCAAAAATAAAAGTAAAAAAGTAGTGCGGTAGTGTTTATGGGTTCACTGTCCATTCAGAAATCTGATGGCAGAGAGGAAGAAGCTGTTCCTGATTCATTGAGTGTGCCTTCAGGCTTCTGTATCTCTTTCCTAATGATAACAGTGAGAAGAAGGCATGTCCTAGGTGGTGGGGGTCGTTAATGATGGACGCCGCCTTTTTGAGGCACCGTTCCTTGATGTTGTCTTGGAAACTACGGAGGCTAGTACCCATGATGGAGCTAACTAACTTCACCACTCTCTGCAGCTCATTTTGGTCCTGTGCAGTAGCCACCACACCAGATGGTGTGGTCTGGGGGAGTCCTTTCAGTGTTGCAACTGCAACAAGAAAAAAGGACATTCCGTGATCTGTGGTGTTAGTATTGTCAAAAAGTTGTCTGTTTGCTTTTGCAGTTCTTTTTATTTCATATATTGTTGAATCTCAAGGCAAATTGAGGGTGCCTCTGTTGCAGTACACATATATTGCCTTTGGATATAGTTCTGTCTCTATGAAGTTCACAAGATAGTTGTCATTGGTTTCATAGCAAACATTTCCAATTGAAAAAAAGAGAAGGAAAAAATTACAAAGTTTCCCCTTGAAACATATGTACACATGTCATTAATTTTTCAGCAGAGCACCGATTGGGGGAATTTTGATCCACTGAAAAGTAATGTTGACAAGGTTAACTTTGTCAACTATTGAACACAAACTCTCAAGCATCTATACATACATCATATTTTCAAACTTAATATTATAGAAACTCACTCATTCATACAGGTGTTCATAAGGTAGGGATGCGTAACATTGGAATGATTGGTACTACCCCTGTGACCAACCTAGCAATAATGGTGCAGCTGTGAGCTTTCCATGCAGCTCGTGTTGGGACATGCACAGCTCAACACTTGTCACTTCTTCTGAGATGGAATATGCAACCCTTCGACCTATAGTATCTGCATCAGCCATCAGGAGCCAAAGTTCATCTCATTCATCCCATTTTAGTTTACATCTGTAAAACTGGAATCTATTCATTACCCAGGGATGACTTTTAATCTTAAAAGGCCTATCTCCAAGAAGGCCCTGGATCAGCTGCATAATATTCTGCTGTTATGGGGGTGAAATGGAAGTGCAGTGGGAGTAGAGGAAACTGATTTTTTTTGTGTGTGATGGCTTTGCCATGTAACTGTGTTCCTAGAAGGAGTCTCCAACATCAGTGTGCATGTGGGATGATCAGAGGCAAAGATCATAGAGTACAGATCCCTCCATGAAATCGTGAGAACGAATTGGCATGCAAAAACATTTTAGCCCAACTAAAGTCCTGCATCAAAATTTAATTTATACTGATCTGCCTATTTGCATGTTCAATGTATTAACTCAATTTATTTCTTTTTAAACGCAGATGCTAGAAACATCAAACTTAAACAGAAAAGGCCAGATAATTAGCAGACCAGTCAGCAACCATGGAGAGAGAAATTTCTACTTAAAAGTGAACTTCGTAGTTGGAGTTGTATGATTATCACCCTCTCTATCACTGGAAGCACTTTAATCTTATTTACTCTACCAAAATCATTAATGACTTTGAACAAATCTAACAAATTTTCCCTTAACATTTTCCTGAAATGAGAAGAGTAAATCTAGAAGTTTCTCAGCATAACTGAGGTTTCAGATCCACAATATATGGATTCCTCCATGCTAGTAAATACCCTTTGTGTCCTTACCTAGGTTATGACAATCTCTCTAAGATGCAGAATTGACCACTGCTGAGTTATTAATGTAATCTCCTCCTTTGGAATCAAACAAGTGGAGATGAACATAGCTGATACCAACTACCTTGTGTACTGTATATGGCACTGACAACCACAAACAAAATTCCACTTCTGTATTTATAAAGTTGAGTGTAGACTGGAAAGAGAGTAGACTATATCCTGGGAACTAGCAGTGTGTTATTTGGCCTTAGCCTTCTAATGGTGAGTAAGGAAAGGATAAATGCGGAGAAGCCAAGCTAAACTGGCACCGGCCCCTATCAGTTGGTAGCAATGTCTCCTAGTTCGCTATTTTACTGGTGATGTTGAAAAAGACAGATGAAGCAGTAAATGCTTTAATCCGAATCCTCAGAGATGTAGATCATACGGCAGTAAGATGTAAATCCACTGCCATTCCCCATTCTCTCTTTGCCAACCAACCAGTCCGATTCCCTTTCTGCCATGTGGGTCTCCTCCTTAGACTCCCTTTTTGAGAACATTGCTTTTCCACCATTTTTCTATATAACGCCAAAATCGTTCTGTACTAATCTTGTCAAAGGGAATTTTGAAGCCTGACAGAAATTTTTACTTTGTACTTGGAGCTTGCCCTTTGCTGAGCAGTTCCCTCTCGATATTCTCAGCATTGCTTAGAGTGCCAGCCCCACAAATAAACTATTATCTTGTCATTAACAAGTGTTGAAAGGATTTAGAACTCCATAAATTGCAACCCTTGGTTAAAAATAAATGAGCTTTACCTTCTGCTTCATAACTTTTAAAGCAGTCAGGTTATGTGGAAGTTATTTCCACAAAGCAACTTGAATTATTCAGTGTGAATCTGCACTTCTATCACATGCTGTTTAGCCAGTTGCTGGTACAAAAGAGTATTGAAGAGATGACATGTTCTAAATTGCTTTAATGATATTACAAAGTAGGCTTTAGAAGGGGAAGGATAGATTTCCCTCATGTCATACCGAGTTTGGTGGCAGAGGCAGATTAGTATCAGGGATGCATACTTAACCCACTGCTTTACTCTCTCTGCAGTATACCAATGACAGTGTGGCTAGGCATAGCTCAAATGCAATCCATAAATTTGCTGATCATATAACCATTGTTGAGTGGTGTTGCAGCAGTAATCTTGCACTCAGCGTCGGCAAGATGAAAAAGCTGATTGTGGACTTCAGAAAGGTTAAGACGAGGGAACACATACCAATCCTCATGGAGGGATCAAAAGTGGAGAGAGTGAGCAATTTCAAGTTCCTGGGTGTCAATCTGAGGGCCTAACCTGGTCCCAAAATATTGAAGCAGGTATAAAGAAGGCAAGACAGTGGCTATGTTTCATCTGGAGTTTGAGGAGATTTTGTTTGTCAACTAAAACACTCAAAAACTTTCTACAAATGTACTGTGAAAAGCATTCTAATTGGCTGTATCACCGTCTGGTATCGGGGGGGGAGGGGGGACTACTGCACAAGATCGAAGTAAGTTGTAGAAATGTAAAGTTAGTCAGCTCCCTCATGGGTACCAACCTCTGTAGTTCCCAAGACATCTTCAAGGGGCTATGCTGCAGGAAGGCAGTGTCCAACATTAAGGACCCCACCACTCAGGACATGCCCTCTTCACACTGTTACCATCAGGAAGGAGGTACAGAAGCCTGAAGGCACACACTCAGTAATTTGGGAACAGCTTCATCCCCTCTGCCATCCAATTTCTGAATGGACATTGAACCCATGAACACTACCCCACAACTTTCCAATTTGTTTTTTTTTGTGCTACTTATTTTAACTTAACTATATAATAGACATATAAATATTTAATATAACTCAGTTTTTTTGTACTCTATATTTATTTATCATGTATTTCATTGCAATGCTGCCACAAAGTTAACAGATTTCTTGACCCTGTCTCCTCTCTGTTGTCAGTTTGATGCATGCACTGGCTGCTGGTGTAGGTCGGAAGCAAGGCTAAGAGAAGGGAGGGGAATGTTGAGATGCTGCTGAAGGCTGCTGATTGAGAATGGTCTAACTGACAGAAGACAGTGAATGTGTCAGGGAGCAGATCAGAGAACTTGGAGAGAGGAGGAATGAAAGGAATGGTGATCTCCCACCGTGGATGCATCAGATAACTCAATCTATGAAATGAATGGGAAGACATTTAGCTCCTGGTGTCACAACCAGGGCTGTTTTTAAAAAGAGATCTTTTTTAGTCAGTTAGTATGTGGACTGTTTACTCTCGGTGTCACCCCCTGCTTTTGCTTTGTCCTTGGATTGCTTACCTTTTATGTCTAATTGTTTGTCTCTGCACCAGCTCCGGTTTTTACCTTGTGTTTCATTTGGGATCATGAGGATTGTTAAGCTCTTTGTATTGATCACTTTTCTTTAACTTGTGATAATTTAATTAACACACTGTGTTCAATGTTCGGAATTCCTACATGCTCTATGGTGTGTTTCAGAGGGGCGTGCCAACCTCTCTCTGTTGGGTCCTTCTGGTTCTTTGTCTAGTGAACTTCAGACTGAGTTCTTTTTTGTATCATGAGTAATTTCAGATCATCAAGATTCTGTACAGATTGCCTGAGCTCTTGTTAGTTTTTTTTCTTGCTAATTTATGTAATAAATCCTTAGTTTTATTTTAATTGCCAAAGTCTCCCTGATTCCTGCCCTTGAGTTTGCAGTTGTCCCTCACACTTGAATCAATCAATACTTATGTCCTTTCAGCCAAAGGCACTCCTGGGATTTGGTCATGCTCTGCGACCATCACCCCCACCCCCACCCCATCCCATTAAATCCGTGGGAAAGCAGTGTATTGGGAGTAAGACTCAGATTTGTTTAAAAATTTATGTCCCAGTAATCCAAATATGAACATTTCTGGTGATTCAAATCCCTTCTATCCATTGAGTCCTAATGAAAATTGTAACTATGGACAGAACTTCATTTTACATATTTGGAACTTGCAGTTACACAAACACAAAAGCAAACTTTCTCCAACTGTAGTTCCTTTAAACTAATTTTAAAATCCATACTCAAACAATTTAAGCTTGAGTTTCTCTGTGCTGGTACTGCTGGAAGTTTCCAGTGTTACTTTTCTTTATTTTTTAACTTGTGCTTATTCAGCCTGTCTAAAGTTATCTGAAAATTGTAAATTGGGTTGAGTGTATTTCTTGTTATCCCCTATATTCAACTATCCCTAGGCAGCGTCATCATACCTCAAGGATCAATGGAAACAATGAATGGAAACAATCCTCAAGAGAAAACTCTTCCATTCTTTTTCCGATCTCCTTTATGAGATCTTTTACATTCACTGAAAAGGTAGATAAGACCTCAGCTCAGGGTCTCATCTAAAAGGATGCACCTAGCAGTCCAGCACTCAGATCCATTTTCAAATTTATTTATCATGTGTACATCAAAAAATACACTGAAATGCGTTATTTGCATTCACAACTAACACACCCGATGATGTCAGTTTTACCACATATTCTGGCACCGACACAGCATGCACACAATGTTCAGCAGAACCAAACAATCAGCCACAACAGAACAAAAGAAGGTAACCACATCAAAACAAGCCCTTTTCCCACCCTCCCACCCACACAGCCCTCAGATGCATGGGCAGACATCCAACCCGAGGACAGGCTGTCTCCAGGCCTCCAGTCCTTCCTTGGCTCCGAATGCTCAGACTTGCAGACATTGGGCCTTCAATCTCCAGTCCCTGGTCTGGACTCACAGACTCGACCTTCAGGCCTCTACATCTGGACTTGCCAACTTTGGTCTTTGACCTTGGGGCTTCCTACCTCCTCCTATGGTCCACTCTCCTATCCCATCGGACTCCTTCTTCTCCAGCCCTTGACCTTTCCCACCCACCTGACTTCACCTATCACCAAGTTAGCCTCCTTCCTCTCCCCCTACCTTTTTATTCTGGCACCTTACCCCATCCTCCTCAGTCCTGAAGAAGGGTTTCTGTCCTAAAAGTCGACTGTTTATTCATTTTCATAGATGCTGCCTGACCTACTGAGTTCCTCCAGCATTCCATCTGCGTTGCTTTGGATTTCCAGCATCTGCAGATTTGCTCGTGCTTATGATTTTCTACCTCCAGACTTGCTGAGCTCCGAACTTCGACTCAACACACACAGAATGCTGGAGGAACTCAGCAGGCCAGGCAGCATCTATGGAAAAGAGTACAGTTGACGTTTTGAGCCGAGACCGTTCACCAAGACCGGAGTCATCACACTCTGACTCCTCATCTTTTTTCACCAGTCCTGATGAATGGTCTCAGCCAAAAACATTGACTATACTCTTATCCAAGGATGCTGCCTGGCCCGTTGAGTTCCTCCAGCATTCTGTGTGTGTTGCTCGAATTTCCAGCGTCTGCAGACTTTCTCTTGTTTGTGTCTGAACTTAGACCTTCAGCTTTGCACCCTCTCCCCCCGGCCTGAACTTCGCCGACACCTCAATATCAACCACAGGACTTGCCAATCATTGGTATACTGTGTATCCCTCAGATTAGTGTTAAAATGTCAACCTCTGTTTGTTTCTTGACTTGAGAACAGGACTACGAACCCATAGCCCATGATTCAGAGTTAACTATGCCAGGGACAAGCCAAGGTGACAAGTACTGCAAGCAAAATGTAAATACTCCATGTACATTTTCTAAGAATGATTGTTGACCAACTGAAAACTGCAAAGCAAGTAAAGTATTAAATTAAGAAGTGGAAATATACATTGGAGAAGCTATGTTTTAACGACAATAATTTGGTCAGACGGTGCCCTATTCCAAAACAGGAGGAGAAATTCTGAGCCCTGAAAATGCTCACTTGTATTCAGTTCTTTCAGGAGGAGACCCACTGGTGGTCCTTTCTGGACAGCCAGAAATGGCAAATAATCACAAACCTTGCAGTGATGCCTGCATCCCAATGACAAATTAGAAAATGCCTGAGCATAAGCAGGGTCACACGTTAGTGAATACACTGGCTGTACAGCATAACAGCAAGAGGAGCATTTCGAAGAGCAGCGTAAGGACAGTGAATAAGGCTGAACTCTGTATGTACAAACATCAATGTGCACACAGCTCCACTTACTGAATTGTGACTGAGGGGTTGTACTTCGGTCAGAGAAAAGACGTCAGGATTTAAATTGCCCTCTGCATAGAGAATGTTTCCATAGGGAAAATCTGTGCCAGTTTATAGGAATTTTTGAAAATTAAACATTTGTATAAAATCCCAATGCATTTCCCATTTATTCCATAACTCTCTTAATATGAATATTTATGTGAGGAGTATGTTTTATTTACTTCAGGGTGTACCCACTAAGAAACTAGTATTCTATGTTATCAAGCTTCCTCTGGTACATCTGCACCAAGGGACTCAATGTAATATAAGTCAGGCCCTTACTCTAAAAGTAGTGTTTTGTACTTGTACAATATAAGTGGGCTTGCTTCTTAACAAGGAATTATGTGTTAATCATATTCGTAAAAAAAACTGTTTAAATGGGATATGTGAAGTGTAAGGATGAAACTTTGCGAAAGTGAGGTTTTGTTGCCCGTGATAATTAAAGACGAGCAGGTTGCCTTGGCATAAATATTGAGCTTTGTCACTTTTTGATCAATAGCTATGACTGACCCAAAAACAAGAGGCAGGGCCCTCACTTCCAAGTCTGAAGGATATAGGAGGGAGTGGCATTTCAGAATCAGAAGCAGGTTGATTATCACTGGCATACGTTGAGAGATTTGTTGTCTTTGTGGCAGCAGTACAACACAATACACAATAATAAAGGAAAAAACATGAATTACAGTAAGTATATACAGTATATTAAATAGTTAAATCAAATAAGTAGTGCAAAGATAAAAACAAAAAGTAGTGAGATTGTATTCATGGATTCAAGGTCCTTTCAGAAATTGGATGGCAGAGGAGAAGAAGCTATTCCTGAATTGCTGCGTGAAATTTCCTATTAGTATCATACCAATGGGGCCTTCAGATCATAATCACATTCATGAGTGCCACAGACTTCAATGTAATTTAGCACTCCTTTTAAATCTTCAAGAGTCTTGCAAAGTTTTCTCTGAGAACCTAAAATCTGTCAGCGAATGGTAAATCTCTAAAAACCTTGCACACCTGCTGTGATTCCTGGTTTTAGAGGTGGTCCACAATTATTCAGCTTTTGATAGTTTCAAATGGGTTTCACAGCAGTTAATCTTGTGCAGCTTCTGTAAGGGACGGCCAATTTGCAAAACTAGTTTCATATCTGATCTGCACCTCTATAAGTACAAATTAACCTTCCACTGGTATTTGTCCCTTTACCTTTGTCACAATGAAAATAAATTATCAGCCAATGATCATAACATTACTATTCACCAGAACACGAGAAAATCTGCAGATGCTGGAATTTCAAGCAACACATACAAAATGCTGGTGAATGCAGCAGGCCAGGCAACATCTCTAGGAAGAAGTACAGTCGATGTTTCGGGCCGCGACCCTTTGTCAGGACTAACTGAAAGAAGAGCTAGTAAGAGATTTGAAAGTGGGAGGGGGAGGGGGAGGGGGAAATCTGAAATGCTAGGAGAAGACAGGAGGGGGAGAGATAGAGCTAAGAGCTGGAAAGTTGATTGGCAAAAGGGATACAGAGCTGGAGAAGGGGGAGGATCATGGGATGGGAGGCCTAGGGAGAAAGAAAGGGGGAGGGGAGCACCAGAGGAAGATGGAGAGCAGGCAATGAGTTATTGTGAGAGGGACAGAGAGAGAAAAAAGAAGGGGGGGGGAGAGATGATAAATAAATAAATAAATAAGTAAATAAGGAATGGGGTAAGAAGGGGAGGATAGGCATTAACGGAAGTTAGAGACATCAATGTGCATGCCATCAGGTTGGAGGCTACTCAGACGGAATATTCACGGGAGCTTGCTGTACACAACTGGGCTGCTGTATTTTCTGCATTAAAGTACTTCACTACTGGGCTAGATTTAGTCCATAATAAGACCATAATAAGAAAGGTGCTGCGAAACTGCAAATCCTTCTACTTTAAACAAGGTTTTACCAATTTATACAACAGTCAGCCCCTAATGGAGTCATAGACATATCTGTAGTAACTGAATCTGCTCCAGCCATCAATCACCCACTGACACAAAATTCCATCTTATACTTCCCTACACCCCCTCCCCTCCCCCACCCCGACTCTGTCACCTGCCTACACACAAGGCTGGCAAATTAACTTCCTAGCCCACACACCTTTGGACATAGATGTACTTAATCCTATTCTAAACTATAGTTATAGTCATACAGAATAGTATGCACATAATACGTATGCACTTATCTCACAGAAACTGTGCGCACACATATACGCATTCATTGTCTCATGCACACAAATGTTTCTGATGCATATTTACACACATACTCACAAGCATACGCAAATGCATGTGTATGAGAATGAATACACATGTGCCTTCATCCGTGACAGTATGCATCAGCTAGAGAGCGTGTGTGCATGCATAGAAGTTTTGAGTATGCGTATGTGACCCTATGTGCATGCATGAGCTTACGAACTTGCACGCATGCACACACATGTGTTCACAGGCAGATGAGCACTCTCAGGGGCAAAGACACATGCGCGTGCTTCTCTAACTCACTCCTACTCACAGCCGCACTCATACAGATTGTCATCCTTCATAAAATATTTGGAAATAAATTTAAAATGCTTCAAAAACAGATACAAAATTAGAGCAAAATAGGTCATGGCATACAACTAACATTCCAGGTTTGGAAGTTACTGGGTTAACTGCTCCCACAAACGAAAATGTTGGGAAACAATAATTACAATGACTGCCTCCTAAACTCTGTGTGCTTCCTGTGAATGCCAGTACTGACAAATTGATATTATGGTTAATTTTAATGCCTCTTGCTCATATTCTGCCTGAAAGTTGTCTCTCAACAATTTAAAAACCCCTGTAAAACTGAGAGAAGTTTCCAATAGGCAGTAAAAGTTAATGGAGTTTTTATCCGTTAAAGTTGCATTGGATATTGGTATTCTATGCACTGTGACACAGTGTTATCATACAAGGAATCCTGTCATCCTCAGATTATGACAAAGCATGTATGGTTAACAGAAATTTAGAATAAACAAGCAGTAGATTGTACATCCAGATAAACAAGGTGAAGCAGCTTTATTTTAACAATGGTGCTTCGCAGGAGTGCCAGGGTAGTGTAGCAGTTAGGGTGACGCCATTACAGCTCAGGGTGTTACAGTTCAGAGTTCAGAGTTCAATCCCAGTGTCCTCTGTAAGGAGTCCATACATCCTCCCTGTGGAATGCGAGGGTTTTCTCCGGACACTCTGGTTTCCTTCCACAGTCCAACGATGCACCAGTGAGTAAGCTAACTGGACATTGTAAATTGTTCTGTGATAAGGCTAGGGTTAAATTTGGGGTAGTCAGGGGTGCTGAGCGGTGCAGCTCAAAGGGCTGGAGGGGCCTATTCCACAGTGTACTGCAAATTAAAATAAATAAATAAATAGTGGTAGTTGAGTTTATACTGTAGTTCTAGCAATAGCTGAATAATAATGCCAAGACTGAATGTTTAAAATCCCACAGCACTTTAAGAACAAGATCAGTTTAAAGAAAAGCTTCGAGCAACTATAAGTAACTATAAATTTGTCAAATTAATCCTGATATTTCTGCATTTACTTTTTGCATAGATTGAGGAAATTCAGCCCGTTGAATTTGCACTTGCTCAGAAATAATCCACCCCCCAGTAATTTTCCCCATAACCTATTCTCCCCACATTCACATCAGCTCACCCCAGATTCTGGGGTGGGGGGAACAATTAATCTACCAATCCCACATCTTTGAGATGTGGGTGGAAACTAGAGCACCTGAAAGAACCCCAGGGAAAATGTGGAAACTTTAGACAGTGCTAGAGGCGAGGATAGCATAGCAGCTGGATTGCTGGAGCTCTGAGAGCCTCGCCGCATCACTGTGTCATGAAGAATCTTTAGGAGCTGAGACCGCCCACCCTCACCTAGTCGGGTCCTGTCTGTGAGCTCTGAGAGCCTCGCCGCATCACTGTGTCATGAAGAATCTTTAGGAGCTGAGACCGCCCACCCTCACCTAGTCGGGTCCTGTCTGTGAGCTCTGAGAGCCTCGCCGCATCACTGTGTCATGAAGAATCTTTAGGAGCTGAGACCGCCCACCCTCACCTAGTCGGGTCCTGTCTGTGAGCTCTGAGAGCCTCGCCGCATCACTGTGTCATGAAGAATCTTTAGGAGCTGAGACCGCCCACCCTCACCTAGTCGGGTCCTGTCTGTGAGCTCTGAGAGCCTCGCCGCATCACTGTGTCATGAAGAATCTTTAGGAGCTGAGACCGCCCACCCTCACCTAGTCGGGTCCTGTCTGTGAGCTCTGAGAGCCTCGCCGCATCACTGTGTCATGAAGAATCTTTAGGAGCTGAGACCGCCCACCCTCACCTAGTCGGGTCCTGTCTGTGAGCTCTGCTCCACACTGGCATGGGTACCTTTGGGGTGGTGCAGCAAGCCTTTCAGTTGTATTAAAGCTACCAATGCACTATGCCAAACCTAGCCTTACTGTGAAAGTACAATCACCACACAATATCAAAGTCAAAGTAAGCTTCATCATCAAAGGACATATATGTCACCATCTACAAACCTGAGATTCATTTTCCCGTGGGCATACTCAGCAAATGGAACTATAACAGGATCAATGAAAGATCAACCAGAGTGCAGAAGACAACAAATTGTGCAAATGCAAATATAAATAAATAGCAATAAATAATGAGAACATGAGATAATATGATAAAGAGTCCTTAAAGTGAGATCATTGGTTGTGGGAAACATTTCAAAGGATGGGCAAGTGAGTGCAGTTATCCACTTCGGTTCAAGAGCCTGATGGTTGAGGGGGCAGTAACTGTTCTTGAACCTGGTGGTTTGAGGCTCTTGTACCTCTACCTTCTGGCAGCAGCTGGAAGAGAGCATGGTCTGAGCAGTGGGGATCTCTGATGATGGATGCTGCGTTCCTGTCACAGCATTTGATGTAGATTTGCTCAATGGTTGGGAAGGCTTTACCTATGATGTACTGGGCTGAGTCCACTAACTTTTCTGCTCAAAGGCAAAGGCAGACTGCTGATATATGCCTGTAACTGCAACTTCAGGCTTACTGGATGTGGACAACAAGTGTCAACTTTTTTTTGAAGTCCAAATTTTGAAGAAGCTATTTTGTTAAAGAAAAAGCCCGCTGAAAAATAAGGCAGGGGAATTAGAATTTATTACAAAGTTAAAATTAAAATCTGTACCTTTAATTTGTGACTCCTGCACTAAATCACTGCAACAGTGGGTGCTGACACACATATTCATTATTGTTTCCTAAGTTTGCTGCATGACATTCTATTTATTATTCTATCTCTGATTTGTAGCAGTCTCCATTCTCAACCTATAGCATATCCAACATGTGGTCAAATGTTAAAACATTCCAGAACCATTTATGTTTGAAAGCTTGATGCAGATAAAGCTCGAAATATTCGAGATAGCAACATTATTTCCAAGGAATTGTTTAGTGACATTTTAGTCCTCTCCTTGCAATGCAGCAAAAAAAAAAGACTTTGTCAAATCAAATTGCATACAGATCAAAATGATAGGATCAGTGCTTCTCAGCAAAAGTTTAGGGACATGTATAATAATAAAACCAAACCGATCTAGAACTAGACTCAAATCCTCACAATCCACAGAATCCGCCATCTAACTATCCAACCATTGGAGGCACTCCATACCAGATTCCACGTACACCTAGCCCTTAGAATTTATGAATTTTATCTCTTATAAAATCAATGTTTCAAATGCCTGATGAAATGTAATCTATTACTTATGTATTTTGCCTCATGCATGTGGGTTTGTGGAATTTTTTTTGTAACTGGAAAATGGTATTTCTTTGAAACAACTCACACAAAATGCTGGAGGAATTCAGCAGGCTGGGTAGCATCTATGGAAAAGAGTACAGTCTCTTTTCTATCTTTTCCATAGATGCTGTTTGGCCTGCTGTGTTCCTTGGGCATTTTGCGCTGTTGCTTTGATTTCCAGCAACTGCAGATTTTCTCTTGTTTGTGATTGGTGTTTCGTTGAATTGAGTTAGCCTATAGCAACAGTTCCTCCTGTGGAAGATCATCAACCAGAGCAACTGAGGAGACCACACTGGAGCAAAGACAGCCTTTTGCTTCCATTGCATACCCAAAACTTTGTACAACAGCCCTTTAGGAATGAGTACTTCACACACCACAGAAATGTACTATTTCATTCAACCCCTCACAAAGGACAGCAGACAATTTGTTTGGTTCCAATTCCACTTCAAGGTTTCCAAACCATTTAAAAGTGTCATTGTTTTCTTCCAAGAGAGAAAATAAAATTTGGCATATCTTTCTTACTCAGTGGCTTGCAATGATACCAACCGGTAGCGGTTGTCTTTGTGTTGGGTTTCAGTCATTGGGCAGGATTCCATACACAGTCTGAGCAGCAAATTAATCGTAGCATGATACTGTATATAGGAAGTGTATTCAAGCCATTGTGGATCTGTTGGCTTAGTGATAGAGTTAGTTAATTAATTCCATACTTTCCAAGTATGTGTTTTATTTACTATTGAAGCAGCTTCTACTACACTTACAGCTAGTTCATTCCAATTGTAACAATTCACTGCATAAAAAATAAAGTTCTTCTCACTTCATTCTTGTTGTTCTTAAATGTGTGATTATTGATTCCACGGAGGCAGCAACAAAGGCCCAAGGAACACAATGATGTTCCACACATCCCACCACACCTATTATTGAATGTTAAAGCATCACTTTAAATGTTCCCTTCATGTGCAATAATATGAGGAACCAAATGAAAGGATTTACATGGATGTATGAGTTGAGGGACGAATTGATGGTTGAGTTGGTGAGTGAGCTGGTGGATGACTTCTTGGATGAGTTGTTGGATGTGTTAGTGGATGAGTTGATGGATGAGTTCGTGGATGACTTGGTGGATAAGTTGGTGAATGAGTTGGTGGATGAGCTGATGGTTGACTTGGTGGATGAGCTGGTGAATGAGTTGGTGGATGAGTTGGTGGATGAGTTGAAGCATGCATTTGTGAATGTTTGGTGAGTGACTTGGTGGATGGGTTAGTGAATGAGTTAGTGGAATAGTTAATGGATGAGTTGGTGGATGAGTTGGTGACGGAGTTGGTGGTTGAGATGATGGTAGAGTTGGTGGATGAGCTAGTGAATGAGTTGGTGGATGAGTTGGTGGATGAGTTAGTGGATGAATTGGTGGATGAGTTGATGGTTGAGTTGGTGAGTGAGCTGGTGGATGAGTTGGTGGATGAGTTGGAGAATGAGTTGGTGGTTGATCTGATGGTAGAGTTGGTGGATGAGCTAGTGAATGAGTTGGTGGATGAGTTGGTGGATGAGTTGGTGAATGAGTTGGTGGATGAGCTAATGGTTGAGTTGGTGGATGAGCTGGTGAATAAGTTGGTAGATGAGCTGGTGAATGAGTTGGTGGATGAGCTGGTGAATGAATTGGTGGTTGAGCTGATGAATGAGTTGGTGAATGAGTTGATGGATGAGGTGATGGGATGAGTTGTTGGAAGAGTTGATGGACGAGTTGATGAATGACTTGGATGAGTTGATGGATGAGGTGATGAGTTGGTGAATGAGTTGATGGATGAGGTGATGAGTTGGTGAATGAGCTGATGGATGAGGTGATGAGTTGGTGAATCAGTTGATGGATGTGTTAGTGGATGATTTGGTGGATGAGTTGGTGAATAAGCTGGTGGATGAGTTGGTGAATAAGTTGGTGGATGACTTGGTGGTGGAGCTGGCGGATGAGGTGATGAGTTGGTGAATGAGTAGATGGACGTGGTGATGAGTTGATAGATGAATTGGTGAATGAGTTGGTGGTTGAGTTGGTGGATGAGTTATGAATGAGTTGGTGGATGAGTTGTTGGCAGAGTTGATGGATGAGTTGGTGAATGACTTGGTGGATGAGTTGATGGATGAGTTGATCCATGCATTTGTGAATGTTTGGTGAGTGACTTGGTGGATGGATTAGTGAATGAGTTAGTGGATGAGTTGGTGGATGATTTGGTGAATGGGTTGATGAGCTGATGGAAAAGTTGGTAGATGAGCTGATGGATAAGTTGGTAGATGAGTTGGTGGATGAGTTAATGGATGAGTTCGTGGACGAGTTGATGGATGAGTTGATGGACGAGTTGATGGATGAGTTCGTGGATGAGTTCGTGGATGAGTTGGTGAATGAGTTGGAGAATGAGTTGGTGGATCAGCTGATGGTTGAGTTGGTGGGTGAGCTGATGGTTGAGTTGTTGAATGAGTTGGTGGATGAGTTGGTGGTTGAGTTGGTGGAAGCACCGTCAGTGCAAAAAAGAATAAGGAAGAAAGGCAAAAGATTTTGTTTCCCACCCTTTTGAGTCTGATCTTGAGGGAAGCTTTGACAATCCTGAGAAGTTGATCAAATGACAACATGAGCTGTGCCGGAAACAGTGGTCGAAGGTATGATGTGAGGCTATGGAGATGGGATGTAGAGATTTTGCTGACTGCTCACTATGCAGAATCTACTTTCTCATCGGCATTATAGGGGCAGCAAAGAAAAGAGCTATCAGGACCTTCACAGTGGCATCTGAGCTAGCCTCCCAATGT
Organism: Mobula birostris; assembly: GCF_030028105.1. NCBI lineage: Eukaryota > Metazoa > Chordata > Chondrichthyes > Myliobatiformes > Myliobatidae > Mobula > Mobula birostris. Next base: position 81,553,039 of record NC_092375.1, on the reverse strand, counting down.
CTATGGATATAGGGTTGTGACCCACGGACCAATGCTGCTGGGATACAAGCCAGGGCCCGATCAACCCTGGCTGGGTCAGCTGGCCAAAAATGTCTTATGTTCCCAGTTTTTAACACCCAACCACATCCTCTGATATATCTCAGCATTAGAAACGTTTAGTACTTTCATTTACACTTTACTTGTCTACAGTTATGTTGGATGCAGTATTCAATTATTACTCACAGAACAGTGTTGAGGAGCTTGATATCAGCTCACTTATATCTTCAACAGTCTGATTTCTTTAACTTGTATTTGTTTACATGATGTGGGATATTATTTCTCATCTGCTACTATCCTTGAGATAGTGCTGATGAAGGTACTTGTGCAGAACTATCAGGTTGAAATTTCCAGTACTTGAACCCGACCAAACACAACTTGGCGCCATACTGTTAGGCACAATAGGGAAGATACCCAAGGACAGACAGAGGTGGGGGAGCTATATTGCTGCCCTAAACCCCGGCAGTGTAACGGCATCCAGCAAGTGGTAACCCACAATGATACATGAGCAAGTAACATACCCATGATATAGCTGCTTGAAGACCCACCTGTTTTTGTTATGGTAATGCTACATCTATAAATTTTAGGAGGCAAGTTTAAAGTAAGAATCCTTTGATTCCTACAAGCCGGGGCAAAATATTCAGTCCAATATTTCCCCTTTTCTGACAAGACTATCTACATATTAGCTCAAAAAAGCTTTTCTGGGTGTACTTTAAAAATTACACCCTCTCTAAGCTATTCATACTCCAATTCAATGGGGTTAATTTTAAGTTAAAATCTGTCACGAGCCTTGTGGCCCATCAAGTTGGTGCTTATGCCGGTTTCCGTGGCGTGAAGCGACCGAGTATGAGACTCCACCCCCTCCCCGCCCGATAGGACACCAGTCTATTGCAAGGTTAACCCCCAGCATTTTGCCAGTACCCAATACTGGGGATATAATTGTTATGTGCTAATGAGATGAACTCCCATGCAGCTGAGAAAAGAAAAGTCCTAGTGCTACAGTGGTGCCCAAATTCAAACCTTATATTTGTAAACATGGGCAGCTGGAACCCATGGGAAGCCACGCAGAGAGGTAAATGCATGGGCCCATTTAATCTCAGTCACAATGGTTATAAACCCAGAATCCTTTCACCCACTGGCACTGTGTTATCAATTTAGCTGCAGCTGAAATGTTAATCTTAGGGTATTGGTTCAAATATTCCTTTATCATTCCAGTAATAGCACGTCTGGATTAAATTCATTACTGTGGATTCATCTCAGGGTCTGATTAACATCAATATCCTATTTATATATGATTCAAAGCAAGAATTAAAATTAAATTACGTATGTATTTATCTTACTGCAGTGCTGAAGAAAATGATTATTTATTTTATAATGATACACAAGGATGTAAAAGTTAATAAAATGCCCTAAAATGTGTTGTTATTCGGATTATTATTGTTCTAAAGAGAGGAGTGAATATTTGGATGTTCATTTGTATGATATATATTCTCAAACCTTCTGCTGGTTTTAACTGCTGAAGAATATCCTTCCAGTTCTTCCAATCCAATGTTTTGGGGTTAATATCATCTGGCTCATAATCTAATCACCTTAATTAACAAGCAGTAAATTGTATGCAACTGCTAGATTCCCATAAAAGACATACTGATTCATCAATGTCCTTTAGGGAATAAAAATCGATCTGTTCTATCTTTGACCCTATATTGGTGACTGACTAAATTATCCTTATTTTTGTCAGTCCTGCAAAGCACTCACTTAATAACAATTCACAAAATTCAGTACAAGATGAATCAACTCTTTTTCAGACAGCCAGACATAAGCATTAAATACCAGAATTTAACAGCAATAGCTGTGTTCTGGGAGCCTTTTTTTTTTGAATGACTGGAAGGTAAATTACTTAGACCTTAAGACCATAAAATGTAGTGGCATGTTTGGGCCATTCAGCTTATCACATCTGTTAGTTTCAGAAGGCACTGCCCCAATGACCAATCCAATTTTTTCTCCTTCTTCTGGCTAGATTTTGTTCCTATATTGGAGATATGAAGAGATATGGGTCAAAGCCAATGCAGTTAAGTCATGAATGTAACTGGTGAAGTGGGGTGGGTGGCTTTCTGATTAGCTCACTCCCTGGAGTGCCAGCCTATTTCACAATACCACATTGTCTGCTCCTCCAGTACCGCACTGTCTGTGCCTAGATGTGACACAATCAGTCATTCAGTTCTGGAATTTATGTCCAACAATAGCGTGGTCTGTCTTTCTTCTCTTCATTACAGACTATTTGCTCCTTAAAATTGTACATCTCTTACTCTCCTTTTTGCGGCTTTTTTTTACATTATGATACTTCAGTCTCAGCAGTGAAATATTTAATTATTTAGACAGGTGTCGAACAAGATATTTGCAACTGTAAATACTTCAGTACTGACAGAAAACTCTAGCATTTTACAAGAATATAGGTCACAATATTTATTTACTTTGTTCTGACAAATGTTTTCACTTTATTAACATTTTGAGAGACTACGATGGGCATTTAACACCATTGTTCCTACAGTTCTGATTGAAAAACTACAGTACCTGGGCCTCTGTACCTCCCTCTGCAACTGGATCCTCGACTTCCTAACTGGAAAACCATAATCTGTGCAGATTAGAAATAACATGTTGTCCACCAGGCTGACAATCAACTCTGGCGCACCTCAGGGATGTGTGCTTAGCCCACTGCTCTACTCTCTCTACACCCATAACTGTGTAGCTTGCCTCAGATCAAATTCCGTCTATAAATTTTCTGACGACACAACTGTTGTTGACAGAATCTCAGATGGATGAGCGGGCGTACAGGAGAGAGATATACCAGCTGGTTGAGTGGTATCATAGCAACAACCTTGCACACAAAGCCGGTAAAACCAAAGAGCTGATTGTGAACTTCAGAAAGGGTAAGACGAGGGAACATGTACCAATCCTCATACAGTGATCAGAAGTAGAGCAAGTGAGCAATTTCAAGTGTCAATATCTCTGAAGACCTAACCAGATCACAACATATCGATGCAGCTACATAGAAGGCAAGACAGCAGCTATATTTCATTAGGAATTTGAGGAGGTTTGGTTTCTCACCTAAAACACTCGGAAATTTCTCCAGGTGTACCGTGGCGAGCATTCCGACTGGCTGCATCACCATCTGGTATGGATGGTGCTACTGAACAGGGTCAAAGTAATTTGTAAAATTAGTCAGCTCCATCATGGGTACTAGCCTCCAAAGTATCCAAGACATCTTCAAGGAGCAGTGCCTCAGGAAGGCAGCGTCCATCATTAGAGACCCTCACCACCCTGGACATGCCCTCTTCTCACTGTTACCATCAGGGAGGAGATACAGGAGCCTGAAGGCACACACTCAGCGATTCAGGAACAGCTCATTCCCCTCTGGCATCCAATTTCTAAATGGACATTGAACCCGTGGTTACTAACTCAATTCTTTTTTAAATTTCATTTTTTGCTCTACTTATTTTAACTATTTAATATATATATACACACACACACACACAAACACACACACACACATATATATAAAAGCACGTATGTGTGTGTAAAATTACTGTAATTCAAGTGTTTTATTTTCCATTTTGATCATGTATTGCATTTTACTGCTGCTGCAAAGTTAACAAATTTCATGACATACTTTGGTGATAGTAAACTTCTAGCCTTCCAGCCTTCTCCTTCCCACTCTCCCCCCACCTTCTTTATAGGGCCTCTGCCCCTTCCCTCTACAGTCCTGACGAAGGGTTCCGGCCCGAAACGTTGACTAATCGTTTCCACGGATGCTGCCCGACCTGCTGAGTTCCTCCAGCGTGTTGTGAGTGTTGCTTTGACCCCAGCATCTGCAGATTATTTTGTGTTAAATTTAATTCTGATTCTGACAATGACTGACAAGCAAACAATATGCAAGAGAAGATAAATTATGTAAATACAAGAAAAGAGAAAATAAATAACACTGAGAGAACATGATTTGAAGAGTCCTGGAAAGTGAGACCGTAGAATGTGTTCAGTGATCATTTCAGTGTTGTGTTGCATGACATTATTTACACTGGTTTAGGAACCTTATGGTTGAAGGGTAATAACTATTCCTGAACCCGTTGGTGTGGGACGTGAGGCTCCAGTACCTCCATCTCGATGGCAGCAGCAAGAAGAGAGCATGGCCGGGATTGTAGAGGACCCCGATGATGGATGCTGCTTTCTTGTTGGGCTACCGTAGCAGAGCATTTAACGCAATGCTATTACAGCTTCGAGGTGTCAGAGTTCGAAGTTCAATTACAGACTCCTCTGAAAGAAAGTTAGTGCATCCTTCCCATGAAGATCATGCATTCCTCCAGGTGCTCCGGTTTCCTCCTACCATCCAAAGATGTACCAGTTAGTAGGTTAATTCGTCCCGTGATTAGGCTAAATCGATGGATTGCTGGGTGGTGGAGCTCAGTAGGCTGGAAAGGCATGTTCTGCACTGTATCTCCAAATAAAAACTCCCTGTAGATGTGCTAATGGTGGGACGGGCTTTTCCAGTGACGGACTGGGCTGTATCCAGCACCCAATATAGGCTTTTCTGTCTTGGGCACTGGTGCTTCCATTACAAGCCATGATGCAACCACTCTACTATACATCTATAGAAGTTTGTCAAAGCTTTAGATGAAATGCCAAATCTCTATAAATTTCTAAGGAAGTAGCGGTGCTACCATGCCTTCTTTGAAATGGCACTAACATGCTGGTCCAGAGACAGATCCTCTGATATGATAAGAGGGATGAGCCAATAAAATGGCATCTGCTGTTGACTTGTTGTGATTGTAGGTAAATTGGAGTGGACCTAAGCCACTCCTCAGGCAGGGTTTGATATGCTTCATGACCAGCCTCTCAAAGCATTTCATCACTGTGGATGTTGGTGCTACTGGATGATAGTCATTGAGGCAGGTTACCACATCCTTCTTGCTTTGATTGAAGCCTGCTTGAAACGGGTAAATACCAAAGTAAGAGGTTAAAGATGTTAGTAAACACTCCAGCCAGTTGATTAGTCATGTACACTGTATATTAAGACAATAATGACTATACCAGTTTATTAAGAAGCTCAGCATCACCTTCTCCAGGCAACTAGCAAATAATGCCTGTCCCTCGTATAGAAACTCAGCTGCATTGAACAATTCTCAATCATTGGAAGTGCTTGCTGAGGAATAGTTACTTTACAATAGTGTTGCCAAGAGAAAGCACAGTGAATTTAAGAACAATAGCTGATTATACAACTGTGTTGTTTGTAGCAACCATTCAGTTGACGACAAGCTCAATGCAAACCAGAATAAAAATGCAAGGCTAAAACACTCTAAATCTTTCAAATTTAAAGCCACTAAGTGCAATTATCTTCCACAGTTTATATTAATTTAAGTCATACATATGATGAATTGCAGGTAGCTGTTTAAATACTAAATACCAAAGCTGCCTTTGGATTTGTTAGTAAAATATGATGACCTTTTTGGATTTTGTATGTAATGGAATATACATTAAGCAGAAAAAACTATTTTATATGCTAAATCAATCATTAAAATGGACTGCCAGCATCAGAAGATCTGCTGGAATATCTAAACAGTAGAAGCTTGATGTATTTATTCTTTCCAGGGCACCCAAACCTTCGGAGAGGAGCCGAAAGCAGATCAGTGTTTAGTGTTCTTCACTGGTTGAACTGCACTTAGACTGCGTTCTGTGGTTCAGTGGCAGTGTTCTCCACTAGGAGTCAGATACTCTGAGGCTAAGTTCACTCCAGAGAGCTAAGCACATAACTCGGCTGATTATCTGGTTTTCTTTTTGCAGAAGAATGGCTGCATGGCAAAAGAGTCTGGCTTCTGAATGAGATTTTAAACCAAATTCCATTCTGTCCTATCAGGTGAACATAAATGAGCCCATTACACTGAAGGGTGGAAGATCTCTTCATGCACGGTCAACTTGAGCAAAAGAATATTATGGCTGTCTCTTTGCTTTTTGAGGTGTGACAGTATTTCACTGGCAGAGGAGCCCAAGAGACACCAATTGAGATTAATTTCTTATGGATTAGATGGGCACGAATGCTTCACTAAGTACCACAAATATAATCTACACTGCTGTTATTTGGGGGGGGGGGCACGTTCTTTGCCACTTTTCAATCATGGTAACTATTCCGTAGACACAAGAGATTCTGCAGATGCTGGAAATCTTGAGCAACATGCACAAGATGCTGGCAGAGCTCAGCAGGTCAGGCAGCATCTACGGAGGGAAATAAACAGTCAACGTTTTCATCAGGACTGGAAACTACTCCACGGACCAGGTTATTTTTTTCACTATTTCCTTTTGTACATCTGACTTCAATCTTGAACTGTGTGGAGTTTGCACACTTTCTGTGTGACCATGTAAGTTTGCTCTGGGTGTTCCAGTTTCCTACCACACCGTCAAAAAAATGGTAGGTTAACTGGCCACTGCCAGCTACTCCAAGCATGCAAGTGAATGGTAGAATCTGGAAAATTAATAGATGTAGGGAGAATGGGATAGATGTAGGATTAATAAATATGTGTTGTAAGTGGTCACTGTGAACTCAGTAGACCAAATTATCTAGTCTATTCTTGTTACGACTTTATGACATTGCCCTTCAGAATCAGAATCAGGTTTAATATCACTGGCATATGTCATGAAATTTGTTGTTTTCTGGCAGTAGTACATTGCAATACATAATAATGTATCTTTTAAACTATAAATTACAAAAAGGAATATATATTTAAAAATTAAACTAAATTAGTGCAAAAAGAGAGCAGAAAAATAGTGCAGTAGTATTCACGGGTTCATTATCAATTCAGAAATAAGATGGCAGAAAAGATGCTGTTCCTAAAACATTGAGTGTGTCCCCTCAGGCTCCTGTATCTCCTCCTCAATGGCAGCAATGAGAAGAGGGCATCTCCTAGGTGATGGGGATCCACAATGATGGATCTTGCCTTCTTGAGGTATCGCCTTTAGAAGGTGTCCACATTGCTGGGGGCTAGTGCCTATGATGGTGCTGGCTGAGTTTAAAAACTTTCCGCAGCTTTTTCCAATCCTGTGCATTCACCACTCCATACCAGGCAGCACTGCAACCAGTTAGAATGCTCTCTATGGTACATCAGTAGAAAATTGTGAGAGTCTTTGGTGACATGCCCAACTCTCATCAGACGTCTAATAAAATATAGCCACTGTTGTGCCTTCTTTGTAATTGCATCAATATACTGGGCCCAGGATAGACCTTCAGAGATGTTGGCAGCAGGAACTTGAGCCTGCTCATCCTTTCTACTGCTGATCCCTCAATGAGGATTGGTGTGTGTTCCCCCAACTTCCCATTCCACAATCAATTTTTTGGTCTTAGTGATGTTGAGTGTAAGGTTGTTGTTTCAATCTCAATCAACCAGCTGATCTATCTCACTCTTCTGCTCCTCCTCTGTTGAAATTCTGCCAACAATAGTTGGGACATCTGCAAATTTATAGATGGCCTTTGAGCTGTGCCTAGCTACGCCGTTATGGGTGTAGAGAGAGTAGAGCAGTGGGCTAAGCGCACATCCTTGACGTGCACCAGTGTTGATTGCCAGTGAGGAGGAGATGTTATTTCCAATTTGCACTGACTATGGTCCCCTTATGAGGAAGTCAAGGATCCAGTTGCAGAGGGAGGTACGGAGGCCCAGGTTTTGAAGCTTGTTGATTAGAACTGAGGGTGTGATTGTGTTGAAGGCTGAGCTGTCGTCAATAAACAGCAGCCTGACGTAAGTATTGACTTTGGGTAAAGTTCTCTAGACTTCAGATAGCCTGTTCTATCACCTGTTGGATATTCAGTCTTCAGCTGATCCCCCTGTTATCGTCATGGTCACATGTGGATGCCTCTAGTCAAGAATTTGGGGAGGAGAACAATTTTACTCACTCTATTTCAGGAACCACCAGATCGGAGCAATACTTCCAGCAGCCATGAGTAAGACTGGCTTGATTAAATTGAAACTGGGATTATACGGTCTCTGATTTCTTAGAAAAGATTAATTTACTGAGCCTGAAAATGCAGAGGGAGCAGTAGCACTTAATAAGTATAGGCCTATAAAATCGTGAACGTAAAAAAATGGCCACTGAGTGTATGTTTGTGGTCTTCTGCTGCTGTGGACCATCCACTTCAAGGTTTGACATGTTGTGCATTCAGAGATGCTCTTCTGCACACCACTGTTGTCACTTGTGGTTATTTGAGTTACTGTCACCTTCCTGTCAGCTTGAGCCAGTCTGGCCATTCTTCTCTACCCTTTCTCATTAATAAGGCATCTTTGCCCACAGAACTGCCATTCATGGAAGGTTTTTTGTTTTTTTTTGCAACTTTCTCTGTAAACTGTAGAGGCTGATGTTCATGAAAGTCCCAGGAGACAGTTTCTGAGATACTCAAACCACCCCATCTGGCACCAACAATCATTTCATGGTCAAAGTCACTTAGATCACATTTCTTCCCAATTCTGATGTTTGCTCTGAACAACAACTGAACCTTTTGACCAGGTCTGCATGCTTTTATGCCTTGACCTGCTGCCACATTATTGGATGATTAGATATTTGCATTAACAAGCACGTGCACAGTGTACCCAATAAAGTGGCCACTAAGTGTATTTCAACTTTAAATGTGGATTAAATGGAATTATTACTTTATTAATAAAAAGCGTTTACCTTTATGGCAACAAAAGCAATCCAGACAATAAATTAGATAAGACTTGTTTTGACAAACTGCAAGTTGTCAAAGCTAGTGTCAAATTTTATTCCAACACTTGCTAACATGGGCAAACAATGCATCAACCTATTTGCAGTGTGTTAAAATGGGTCAATGTACTTTAGACTAAAAGTTAACAGAATTACTTTAGTTAACAATATCACCAGTACGAGAATACATTTCTGTATGAAAAGTAATTATAATTAATGGATAAGGTTGGTAAACATTATTAATATTCTCTTGCTTATTGGAAGCCTTACATGTTATGCAAGCTCCTACTTTTTTTGGCTAACATTGGTACATGTCATATTTGTGCTAATCTAATAAGGGTGATGTGCATTTTGTTTGACAGCTTGATAATAGATGTGTCTGACTTTTCACTATTATATTTCTGGAATAACAAGTGTGTGTTAGTGTCTGGCACCTGTGCACTGAGTGCAAGGAAGGCACTGGCTCATTAGAAACCAGTCATTTCCAGGATTTACAGTGTACTGCCTTGGCTCAACCACCAATTCTAAAATACAAATTCTGACCACAAGACATGCAAAGTCTACCGTTACTCAAACTTTGCAGATAATCAAAAGATGGAAAGGATTTTTGTCTTTCCACAGCCTGCTGTCAGTTGGTTTTGGAATCACAGAACCAGGTGCAGATGGAAAGGTCAGCCCATCATTTGTAAAAGTAATTCAGTTTTTTTAGGATATTCAAGACATGGCTCGCTCTCCCGTGATGTTCACTCTCCTCTCCATGGCACTGTCTATGAAGACTGCCCCGACTGCTGTGCTCTGTGGCCGCTAATACGATGGACTGATACCAAGGCTTTGGGCCTACTCTGAGCTCTGGGGTTCGGTTCTAAGGATTCATTCTTGTTGTTGCTCACTTCTATTGTTTTCATGATTTGTGCTTTCCCCCCTTCCTCTGTGCATCAGGTGTTAGTCTTTACCTTTTTTAAATTGGGTTCTTTCGGGTTACTTGCTTTGTGACTGCCCATAAGCAAACAAATCTCAAGTCCCACACAGGAGATTAGTGTGCAAACTTAAAGCACACGGTATTGGGGGTAAGGTATTGATGTGGATAGAGAATTGGTTAGCAGACAGGAAGCAAAGAGTGGGAATAAACGGGACCTTTTCAGAATGGCAGGCAGTGACTAGTGGGGTACCGCAAGGCTCAGTGCTGGGACCCCAGTTGTTTACAATATATATTAATGACTTAGACGAGGGAACTAAATGCAGCATCTCCAAGTTTGCGGATGACACGAAGCTGGGCGGCATTGTTAGCTATGAGGAGGATGCTAAGAGGATGCAGGGTGACTTGGATAGGTTAGGTGAGTGGGCAAATTCATGGCAGATGCAATTTAATGTGGATAAATGTGAGGTTATCATCTTTGGTGGCAAAAACAGGAAAACAGATTATTATGTGAATCCGATTAGGAAAAGGGGAGGTGCACCGAGACCTGGGTGTCATTATACACCAGTCATTGAAAGTGGGCATGCAAGTACAGCAGGCAGTGAAAAGGGCGAATGGTATGCTGGCATTTATAGCAAGAGGATTCGAGTACAGGAGCAGGGAGGTACTACTGTAGTTGTACAGGGCCTTGGTGAGACCACACCTGGAGTATTGTGTGCAGTTTTGGTCCCCTAATCTGAGGAAAGACATTCTTGCCATAGAGGGAGTACAAAGAAGGTTCACCAGATTGATTCCTGGGATGGCAGGACTTTCATATGATGAAAGACTGGATGAACTAGGCTTATACTCGTTGGAATTTAGAAGATTGAGGGGGGATCTTATTGAAACATATAAAATCCTAAAGGGATTGGACAGGCTAGATGCAGGAAGATTGTTCCCGCTGTTGGGGAAGTCCAGAACGAGGGGTCACAGTTTGAGGATAAAGGGGAAGCCTTTTAGGAATGAGATTAGGATAAACTTCTTCACACAGAGAGTGGTGAATCTGTGGAATTCTCTGCCACAGGAAACAGTTGAGGCCAGTTCATTGGCTATATTTAAGAGGGAGTTAGATATGGCCCTTGTGGCTAAAGGGATCTGGGGGTATGGAGGGAAGGCTGGTACAGGTTTCTGAGTTGGATGATCAGCCATGATCATACTGAATGGTGGTGCAGGCTTGAAGGGCCGAATGGCCTACTCCTGCACCTATTTTCTATGTTTTCTATGTTTGTATAATTTATATATTCTTTGATAGTAAATATACTTTGATCCTTTGAATTATTCAATTTTGTTCAGGAAACTATGATTAAACCTGATTCAACAATTCTTTCAGGAAAATTGAGAGTTGGAAATAGAATAAATAAAATTATTTTCAAAACTATCTGATTATTTCCAATATTGCTAGATTATTAAAGGTCATCAAAATACTTCTTTTCCATAAATAGTGCAGAAACATATTAGAAGATGGATAAAGACAAACATATATATGTATATATAAAACACCTACAACACACACATACAATTTATTATGTAATGATATATGTACCGTTCTTGAATTCTGAGACTGCTTTATAGACTACAGCATGATAGAGTACTGTGTTCACAAGCTGGGACCAGAATCATTTTCAATTAAATCCTCAGAGTTGCAAAGCATCAATGGAAACTCCTCAGATTTTCTCCCAGTGTCAATGCAATAAAGATTAGTTACATTATACAGCAAGCAGTGCCGTTATATTTATGATGGTTCAACACAGTAAGTTCTAGTCTCTCTCTCTCGCTCTCTTTCTCTCCCTCTCTCTCCCCCCCAGTAACAGGTAATATTGGGGTAAAAAGAAATATGCAGACAATTAAACTGCTTGTAGAATGAAGCTAAGTTCTGACATAAGATGGTCATGGCCAAATCCAGCAGGCAGACAGTTTAAGTTTAGCATAAAGAGAATTTAAAAGGAGAAGGATGCCAAAGCATCAACATTCAGTCTGCCGAGGTGATCCTGAGCCTCCCATGGCTTACAACCTTCATTCACCATCTCATTCTTATTCTTGGCCTTTCTGTCTGATCGGGAGGCCACTGAGGTCCAAAGCAAGCACAAGAAACAACGTCTTATTTTCCACCTGGATTCACCACAGACACACCACACCTTCGGGCTCAGTCACTGGTAACTAATTCTCCAACTTTCGGCAACACGCTCTTGATTCTGTTGCAGGCAACAGAAGCTGCAAACAATATGAATTGGCCAGTGAGGACTAGGGAAACTCAACCCTGTTCCATTGGGGGTGTGGGGAAGAAATGGAGTGAGGGCAAAATTGCAGAAATTAGAGGAGATGTGGGTGAGGGTTCCATCAATTGCAGTGGAGGGCGGGGGGGTTAACTCTATTCTCTGAAAAAGGAGGGCATCTTGAATGGCTTGGAGTGCAAAGTCACATCATGAGTGGTGGCACAGTGACCCAGTAATTAGCGTAATGTTGTTATGGCAACTGCGATCTGGGTCCAATTCCACCACTGTCTGTAAGCTCTCCTTCCCCAAGACAGTGTGGTTTCCTCCAGGTGCTCTGGTTTCCTCCAGGTGCTCTGGTTTCCTCCCAAATTCAAAAAGGGGTTATGGGTAGTAGGTCCAATTGGTCACATTGTTGTAATTAGGCATCGTGGGCTTGTTGAGACAGACGTCCTGTTAGCGTGTTGTATCTCTAAATAGATGCAAAAGAGACAGAGAAACTGAGAAAAGGGGTTGGCAGCCTTGTAAGTTACAGGGTGGGAGGAGGTATAGTCGGAATAGCTGTAGGAATCAATGGGTATGTAACAGATGTCAGTGGATCATCTGCATTTATATGCATTCAGATATATATAGTATTTATCCAACATTATTCTTTGTTTCCAGCAGAAAAATAATTGAAGTATTTGTTACTAAAACACTACCATTTCAGAATCCATGGTGAAGAAATGCAGAGATGCCTTTGATCACCCATCAGATTCCAAAACCAATGGCAATCACCCTTCAGCTAGTTATATTCTAGACTATTAACCAAACAGATTCACACTTATCATTCGTGGCATTGCTCCTGGCCCCCAAGTCTCCAGTCTGAATTACGGTAGCTAGTGGTGAGCACACACTTTGCAGTACAGGCAACCCGGGTTCAATTCCCATCGCTGCCCGTAAGGAGTTTGTACATTCTCCCCGTGACCGTGTGGATTTCCTCCGGGTGCTCCAGTTTCCTCCAAAGGCGTACCAGTTGGTAGGTTAATTGGTCATTGTAAACTGCCCTATGGTGAGGCTAGGATTAAATCGAGGGATTGTTGGGCGGTGCAGCTCAAAAGGCTGGAAAATCCTATTCTGCGCTGTACCTCAAAAAAAAAAGCAACTTGTGTCTAGTACAATAAACAATTAAGCCACACCACATAACATTACCAGTGACGGGTGAGAAGTTTAGAAACTCAAAAGTGTTGGAAATACATCTGATTGTAAGGCACACCCCACTGAGAACATTTGAAACGAGAGATGAAGTGCTGGAAAATCCAACACAGCACAAACCTTTCAACTCACAAGAATAGCTTTAATAAACTAAATGTTACCGAATTGTATAAATATTATCACAATCATCAAAAGATTAAGGGATATATTTAGTCTCTACTAATTCACAGACCACTGGCTGAGGCAGTTCCTCTCCAACAAACAAAGCCACTCCCTGGCACAATCTGTAATTGACTGGCTCATCCCATCCTTCTAACTCCCCCTAGACATCAGACACACGACAAGTAAGTTCACTCAAGCAAAGTGGACTGCAAGTAACAACCACTGGAACTTGTAAAACCTCACATTAAAATGTTGTAAATAAACAATTGCTTTAGGCCATTTGCATTAAAGTTAGAGTCAGGGAGAGAGACTCAGCCGAATGAGTCCACACCAACAATCACGAGTAATTGTAGAATAGTAAGTTACAATGAACACAAGAGAGTCTGCAGATGCTGGAAATCCAAAGCAGCATGGAACTCAGGCAGACATTTTGGGCTGAGACCCTTCTTTAGGACTGAGAAGGAAGGGGGAAGATGCCAGAATAAAAAGGGGGAGGAAGGGGGAAGAGGCTAGCTAGAAGGTGATAGGTGAATCCGGGTGGGTTGGGAAGCTCAAGGACAGAAGAAGAAGGAATCTGATAGGAGAGGAGTGTGGACCATGGGAGCAAGGGAAGGTTACAATTTTACAATGAAATCAACAATTGTCAAACTGACTCTTCATCCTAATCTTCCTGCCACCATTCCATTCAGAAACATAACATGGCCACTGAATTAGACTTGTTTAGTGTCCACATAAAAATCTCAGATCAGCGTAAATATATAAATAAACTTCTGTTTATTTACTGATGAACATAGTTACGCTTATCATTTTCAAAAAATTTCTCACAGTTTACCATTGAAATAGTTTTCACTGCAGACAAACTGTACAAGGCCTGTATAAAATCTCACTAACTGTAATTCTTTACTTTCCTTCCGAGACTACCGCATGGAAATCAATGTTGAACTGCTTTCTGTATTTCTCCAGCGTTTTTCTGGAATTTCTGCAGCTGCCTTGAAAACAAATCATTTGCATTTCATAACCATTCCAATCATCTCAGAGAATAAAACTATTTTGATTTTCAGAAGTTTAGTTTGGATAATTGATGTGAAACGGGAGTACTAAATATATCAGAACCCGCCTATTAAACAAACACATGTTAATCATTCATTGTGCCCATTGATTTAGAACGCCGAATGAACATGTTATGAAGTGCGTTGAAAAAGTACTCAGCCCCTACAATTAATTTCACATTTTACTGCCTTCTTTTCTAAATTTAAAATATATTGAAGTAGGATTTGTTGAGCTAATCTACAAAATGTTGTGCATCATGTCAAATCAAAATTCCAAAACCTGTCAACAACTTACTAAAAATTAAAAAACAAAATAGTGAGGCTGTAAATGTATTCATCCCCTTTGTAATTACCACATTAACTTTCCTCTGCTGCAATACCGTATATTACCTCACACAATTTAAAGAGATAGAAAATTGGAGGGTCATCTGAATAAATACCCACCCCCCGCAAGGTCCAACACTATGGTAGATTTTCAACTGACCAAACCAAAATGAAGTCAAAAGAGCACTCAAGGCAAATTAGGGAAATGATAATAGATAATAGAGAAGTACAAATCTGGGGAAGGGTACAAGATCACCTCAGAGGCACTGAACATACTTTGGAGCCCAGTGCAGTCCATTGTGAAAAAGTGGAAAAATTATGAAACCACAGCCATGCTGCCTAGGTCTGGCCGCCCCTCTAAACTTAGTCACCAGAGAAGATTGGCATTTGTAAGAGAAGCTACAGTGATACCAACAGTTAATCTGAGATGAAGTTCATGGTCCACAACCTCTAAAGCCTTGCACAAAAAGGGTATCTATGGAAAAGTGGCAAGGAAGAAGTCCTGGCTAAAAAAAAAACATCTACTTGCCTGCAAAAAAAGACTGCGAAGAGTCACTGAGCAGATACTGTAAAGATGTGGAAGAAGGTCTTGTGGTGAGATGAGACTAAAATGGAACTTTCTGACCTCAACTCTAAGTGGTATATGTGGCATAATTGTAATACTGTGCATCCACCAGGTAACACCATCCCTGCTGTAAAGTATGGTGGAGATAGCATCGTGCTATGTGGATGTTTATTAGCACAGGGACTGGAAATCTGGTCAGGATTGATGGGAAGATGAATGCTGCTAAGTACAGAGAGATCCTGGATAAAAACCTGCTAGCCTCTACCAGAAAACTTAAATTGGGGAGGAAGTTTGCCTTTTAGCAAGACAATGACTCAAAGCACACTGCCAGAGCAATCATGGAGTGGCTTCAAATATTGAAAATTGATGACCTTGAGTGGCCTAGTCAGAATCCTGAACTAAACCCAATTGAACATCTCTGGCAAGACCTCAAGATTGCTGTCCACTGCCAATCCCCAACTAACCTGGCACAGCTTGAGCAATTTTGCAAGGAAGGATGGGCAAATCTTACTCCATCATACTTTGCAAAGCTAATTGAGATTTATCCAAAAAAGACTACTGGCTGTAACAGCTGTGAAAGGTGGTTCATTTAAGTACTGAGGAAAGGGGATGAATACTTCTGACATTTCAGTTTGTGAACTTTTAGTTTTTCATGCTTTACCATTTTCCCTTTCTTTGGACTTCACTGTGAAGAAAGGAGCATGTGATTCACAAATAAAAATCCTCAGTTATACTGATCAAAATCCCGGTTGTAATACTCACTTATGTGGACAATGGGTTGGGGGCTGAATACTTTTACAATACATTGTATCTGTTGTGGGTTTCAGGAATACAAAGTCCTTCATGCACGTTGGGTCTAGTGTGAAGTGAGTTTATGCTCCTTGGACTCATTCTGCTGCTCAGGTTTGTCAGCCATGATTCCCCACTCTGGGCCCAAATGCACAGGCCTTTTTGGAATCAGGTGGCAAAGTCTGAGGCAACTGAGCCTCAGGCAGCAGATGACTCAGGCCTGCTCTTGAATTACTTCCATAGCTTCAAAAGAAGCCAAAGATGGAGGGCGGAGTTTTGACCTCTGTCAAAGCCATGAGAGTTTTCAGAAGTCTTTAAACAATTGGGGCGCCACGATAGCATAGCAGTTAGTGCAATTATCGGAGGGTCGGAGTTCAGAGTTCAGTTCCAGCCCTCTCTGTTAGCAAGCTTGTATGCTCCTTCTCATGTCCGAGTGGGTTTTCTCCAGGTGCTCTGGTTTCCTCCCACAGTCCAAAGACAGACCACTTAGTAGGATAATCGGTCATTGTGAATTGATCCGTGGTTAAGCTAGGGTTAAACCGATGGGTGCTGGGTGGTGTGGCTCAAAGGGCCAGAAAGTCCTGCTCTGCACTGTAACTCTAAGTAATATTCTAATGATATTTAAAACTTATTAAAACACAATGAGGCGCTTCAAAAGCAGTAAAGCACTGAAGACAAATAATTTAAACTTAACACCTTCCCATTCTATAGGCTAAGGGTTCTCATTAAAATTAAAAGTGTCATCAATTCCATGTCAAGACTGATCTGGCACTATCGTGTTAAGGCAGCTCATCATGCTTTCTCAAGAATGTTACCAGCAAGCTTCACAGTCCACAAAACACTCTTTTGTAAACCTTAAAGGTGATTTTCTATGTCCACGCTTTCATTTTTGCATTTCCAGGACATAGGTTGACCTAAGTGATCCTTGTCCCTAATTGCTTGAAAGGGTGAAAGAGCACCCACAATTATGTGAAAGAACTATAGGACTTTGATCCATCAAAGATGAAGAGTAGTAAGATGCAATAAAATGGTTTCAAATTAAGTTCCCCTTCATTGAGCAAGAGGTTGACATGGATGAAGTGTTTATGACAAGCAAACGGCTGAAATAAAAAACTTTTATTATCTACTTTGCTGAATATCTGCTTTCTGCCCGCTATGGCTATCTGGAGCTCCTGGTTACTAGTCGGTTTAATTCCCCACTCCATTTCCTCACTAACCTGTCCATTATCAGTCTCCATCACCACCAGGGTGAGGTCAAACAGAAACTAGAGAAACAGCACCAAATAATTTATCTGGATAGTCAGAGTCAGAATCTGGTTTAATATCACTGGCATGTGCTGAGAAAGCTGTTAACTTAGCAGCAGCAGTACAATGCAATATATGATAATATAGGAAAAATAAGAAATTACAGTAATAAATGAATATATATGTAAATTAAAACTAGTGCAAAATACAGAAATAATAAGAGTGAGGTAGTGTTCATGGGTTCAATGCCGATTTAGATATCAGATGGCAAAGGGGAAGAAGCTGTTCCTGAGTCATTGAGTGTGCGCCTTCAGGCTCCTATACCTCCTTCCTTGGCCGGCTGGTGGCGCAATGGCATCAGCACCGGACTCCGGAGCGAAGGCTCCCGAGTTTGAATCCAAGTCAGGCCACCCCCCCGAGCACACTTCCCACCATCCGTTCCGGGTTGAGCATTGAGCTAGTCACTCAGCCTTGTGAAAAAAAAAAGGGCTGAGTCAGAAATGTTCATATCGTGACCCAGTTAATCAGATCCTGACACTACGCACCAGACAAGAATGGCTGACTGTCTGGTGTGACACGCTAAAAAAAAACCTCCTTCCTGATGGTAACAATGAGAAGAGGCATTTCCTGGGACACTTTAATGATAGACGCCATCTTTCTGAGATACCGCTACTTGAAAGTGTCTTGGATACTACGGAGGCTAGAGCCCAAGATGGAGCTGACTAATTTTACAACTTCCTGTAGCTTCTTTCGATTCTGTACAGCAGCATCCCCCCCCCCGCCGCCCAATGCCAGACAGTGTTGCAGCCAATCAGATGTTCTCCATCTGTAGAAGTTTTCCAGTGTCTTAGGTGACAAACTAACTCTCCTCTACAACCAAGCAACACCTTCTGGTCAAGATGGCGGTGAATTGTGATGTCTGTCGATGTCAGGCTCAGATTTAATTGTGTTTTGTTAAGTTCATAGCAATGGTTTTGGGGAGAGCACAAAGAGTTGGGGGTTAGGTTAGGGTTTAGGGACAGTTAAGGGTCAGGAGTAGGAGCTAGTGTTCGGAGTCTAGGGTAGAGCACTTCAAGGTCGAAGGTCGGTGATCCCGGAGGATGAGCTGGCAGGCGCTGAAAATACCAGGGTTCCCCAGTTCAGCATGTCCCAGGTCTGAGGTCTGTATGAGTCGGAACCATGAGGATCAGTAACGACATCATCCCCAGTAACCAGGGTCGGAAGTTGTGCGAGTCCAGAAGCCAAGGCCCAAACCCATGATCAGTGAGTCCTGGGTCCAAAGAGTTTAGTGAAGTCCGGAGGGCAAATATCGAAGTTTGAAGTCCAAAACTCACCAAGTACAGAGGCAGAGGCCCAAAGATTGAAGCCCCTGGGTTGGCTTGTCTGGAGGTCAGAGCCCTGACGTCTGCAAGTTTCTAAGTCCAGGACAGTTACTGGATGTCTGTGAGTCGCAGAGTCCAGATTTAAGGCCTAAAGGCCTGGGAGCAGCCTGTCCTGGGGTTGGAGGCCCGTGTGTGTCTGTGTCTGTATGTATGTGTGTGTGTGTGTGTGTGTGTGTGTGTGTGTGTGTGTCTGTGTCTGTGTCTTTGTGTGTCTGTGTCTGTGTCTTTGTGTGTGTCTGTGTCTTTGTGTGTGTGTGTGTGTGTGTGTGTGTGTGTGTGTGTGTATGTATGTATGTATGTGTGTGTGTGTGTGTGTGTGTGTGTGTGTGTGTGTGTCTGTAGGAGGCGGGTAGGAAAGGGGCTGGTTTTGCTGCTGTTGTTGTTGCCAGCCCCCTAGCATCCAGTCTCTTATCCCTCCTCCAAATATCGCATCTGTCCAATCACTCCCACAATCTCTCACTGGGTCACTTCCCCCCTCCCCCGAAATGTTCCCTATCTGCTCTCCCCACCTCTGTTATTTGGCTCCACGTTCCATTTTCCTTTCCTGTCAGCTTCCATCACCTGTAGCCCTTTATTGCCTTCACCTATCACCTCCCAACCATTGGTGTTGTTTACACGGTTCCCCACTCCATCTCTCAATCAGTTCCCTTCACGTGGATCCACCCACTGCTTGCCAGCTCTTGTCCCATCTCTCCCCCTCACATTTTTATACTGTTTATCTCCCTTCTATCTTCCAGTCCTGATGAAGTTTTGACCCAAAACATTAACTGGTTTGGACTCTGTAGTTCATGTTATTATGTGCTTCTGGTTTCTGATCACTCATTTTTTGCTGCTATTTTGGGTAATTTTGAACTGGGGCAGTCTGCAGATAACAAACGCTGAGCTGAACTGAATATGCTGGACTCTTTCAATTTTGAGTTTTATATTCTGTGTGTTTCACTTTTCTCTGCCGCTTGCATTTTTCGCAAAAAATCTGCTTGTCATAAACACTTCATGCACTTCAATCCTCTTGCCCAGTGATGGGGAATTTGATTTGAAACCATTTGATTGCATCTTATTGCTCTTCATCTTTGGTGGATTAAAATGCTGTAGCTCCTTCACACAATTGTGGGTGCACCTTCACTCTTTCAAAGCATCTAGGGATCAGGATCAGCTAGGTCAGCGGTCCCCAACCACCGGGCCGCGGACCGGTACCGGGCCGCAAAGCATGTGCTACCAGGCCGCGAGGAAAATATGATTTGGCAATATGAGTCAGCTGCTCCTTTCCTCATTCCCTGTCACGCACTGTTGAACTTGAACGCACGCGAGGTCATTACCCAGGCGGCATCCATGTCAGCACGGGAAGAAGATCAACTCCTCGAGCTTGCAAATGACGGCGGGCTGAAAAGTATGTTTGACATAACATCTCTGCCGGCATTCTGGATCAAAGTCAAGGCTAAATATCCTGAGATAGCCACGAAAGCACTGAAAACATTGCTTCCATTTCCAACATATCTCTGCAATGAATGCAACGAAAACTAATTTGCGGAATAGACTGGACATAAGGAACCCCCTTCGAGTATCGCTGTCTCCCATCACCCCTCGATGGCACAGTCTCATTGCAGGGAAACAAGCCCAGGGCTCCCACTGATTCAGCCATATTGGTGTGTTGCAATGATTTTATATGTTCATACAGGGAAAATATGCGCTGTGTGTTTAATATCCAAATGTTACTTAAAATGTTATGATGTTATTGACTTATGTGACTTACAATTGACGTATCACTATATTCATGCGCTGTGTTACATAAAACCTAAAATAACACTAACATATAGTAAAAGCAGGAATGATATGATAAATATACAGCCTATATAAAGTAGAAATAATGTATGTACAGTGTAGTTTCACTGAACAGAATCACCAAAAATGCTTTGTAGAAAAAAATGGGCATGTACACGCATGCGCATGCCATGCATGTGCACACAGGTGCTCGTGCAAGGCTTCATGGTCATGGTAGTCTTTCTCAGGGTAAACACAACGTATTTGAATGCTACTCTTGTCCGTTGGCAACCCTACCCCCCCCCACCCCACCCCAGTCGGCCAGTCCACAAGAATATTGTCAATATTAAACCGGTCCGCAATGTAAAAAAGTTTGGGGACCCCTGAACTAGGTCAACCTGTGTTTTTCTTTGAATGAACTCGGTGATTTTCTTTGTTTCGTGATTGTCTCTGGGGAAGGTGATTCTCAGGGTTGTATACTGCACACATACTTTGATAATAAATGTACGTTGAATATTTTGAATCATTGAATCCTTCTGCTGATACTGCCTGTAATGTTGAACCTTCTATCTGTACATTTTTATTTTGTCTCAGATCCTGGGATCTGCATCCTCCTGTGTCTCTATTGCATCATAATATGTTTAATTATATGAAGCACTATAAGACTTGTGAGCCTTGCCTTGCTTCAGGTAAAAGCATTGGTAGACCCCTGAAGTATTTTCTGTCTCAATTAAAATCAAGTCACAATGGCAATCATGATATTGGTGTGATTTATCATAATGGTAGATTACTACACTTTGCAAAGAAATGAATTGAATTGACTTTATTTCTTGTATCCTTCACATACACGAGGAGTAAAAATCTTTACATTACGTCTCTCTCTGAATGTGCAATTTATAGTAATTTGTAATAAATAGTATGTACAACAGAACAGTTAATGTACAACAGTAGTGTTAGTACAAAGAGAGCATACTTCAAAAAATGTTCATACAGAAGATGTGGGCATTCTTTCCAATGTCAGCCCATATTCTCCATCCTCCTTTATCTCTGAATGGAGGAGACAGTTGACGGTTAAGCACTTGATGTATCTAGAGTCAAATCGCCTTACTGGGTAATGATGGGCATAAGCAACCTGCTCTTTTATTACTGTGAAACAAATAAATTTCATAAGATTCCAGTACTTTCATGGTTAATTGCATTGAGCCTGACTTCAAAAAAAATCCAAGTTTTAATTAATTTCTTGAATTTAAATTCTCCTCCTGCTGTGGTGGGCTTTAGACTTATGGATGTATGGACCCAAGGCCTACAACTCTGGCTGTTATCGCAGTAATTTAACCACTACATCTCCATGGTGGTCTCGAGGCTAAGTTCAGCAGTGTTCATCTCCACCACAAGCCCAACAAGACGTGCTTCAGAGACCACCTCCATGAGCACGGTAATAGACAGATGTTGAATACAAACCTCTCTAGACTTCAGCTGTAAAAACTAGCAACGCATCATTGAGACAGTCTTGGGTCGGTGAACACTTCATTAGTGAAGAAGCTGTGAAGCATTGCGTGTGGAAACTTCTCTTTCACACTGAAAGCTCAGGCCTTGCATCTGCCAAGGTGCTACCTTACTCTGTACTGCACTCCTGATGCCCTTTGGCTCTGCTTGTGCTGGTTGGAATGCCAGGATTCTTTCCCAGGTGTTCTTCTGCCCTCTCCATCGCATTATTCATCAGTGAAGACATATGTACAGTTGTGTTGTGCTTGTTTTCTGGCTAAAGATGCCCAGCACCTGAATTAATCCTGCAATGCCTCACCACCCACAAGGCTGAGGAGTTTGAAGCAAGACGGATAGAAACAGTGTCATCTGCAAACACATATAAAACATTGCTTTACCATGGTCAGGATGTGGTCACTGTAGACCTTTATTGCCCATTTCTGCTTGAATTTATTTACAACTGTTCTGCATGCTTCTGCCCAATTCAACAGGCAGCTCGGTCAGCTGCACTTCAGTTGGGCTGGAGTCACAAATAAGCCAAAAATAACATCAATTCACAGAAAGAGTTAGCAAGAAAGGAGTCTATTCAACCCATCAAGTTTATGCTAGACTGATGGAAGGGAAGACTAACTTGAACCACCCTCCTGCTATCTGACCAAGGCCCTGCATTGTTTTCCTTCAAGTAGTGAACCCTGAACACTGCAATTTAATCTACCTTCACCACAAGCCAGTAGTGTCTGTGCATTCCAAACTGTGGTAAAAACATCTTCCCTCTTGTCATTTTTAGTTGGTTCTTTCTGCTAATATGAATAATTTTACTCTACTTGGTCCTTAATGATTTTCAATAGCCCTCTTACAGCCTCCTCTTCAGCTTAAGTCTAATGACCCTCATCCCTGCATTCATTCAAATAAATCAATTATGCACTCTCTTTAAGATTTCACATTTCTAAGTTTGTGCCCAGAACTAGGAACTACTTATTTAGTTACTTCAACTTAAATTCCCCAGAAGGTATGCTGGTTCAAAACTCCAGTTGCTAATCGAGTAATTTAACTACTGTACCACAGTGGTGGTCTCAACACTGAATTCAAAAGGGTTCAATTCCAATCCACTGCGAGTCCAAACCAAAAATGTCAAAACAACTCAGGTTTTCTGTTGTTGTGTTGATAACAGTGTAGCCAAGACATGTTTAGATACTAATGTTGTCAAGACACACAAGCTCAAGATTCCATCTGTAAAGAATCAAGAATTGAGGTCAACTTACCAAGCAGAGACAGGCAGTTATTGCTTGCTGGAAGGAACATGTTAAAGATCTCTTCAATGGTGTGCCCTTAACTCAGACCCATAGCAACCTGCTCAGCTGAGCTCTGCCACCATACTTTACTGACAAAAAAAAGTGGAAAAGGCCATCAATATGCCAACTAGAAAATAACCAGGCCCTGGAAGTCAAAGATATCCAGAATTTTTGACACCCAATGAAGGGGAAGCTCAGACATAAGTATACAACATCTGACAAGTGGATATCTTTTAAATGACACCTAACATTGAGAGCCTTTGAGAACAGGCCAGCACGCTTCATCAAGTTGAAAGGCAAAGACCACGTAGTTAGGGACATCTGAATGACAAAGGATATTGAAGGTTGGATCAGGAAATAAAAGGCAACATGTGACGGGTATAGGCAACTAGGATCAAATGAGTCTCTGGAGGAATACAGAGGGTTTAAGAGAGGATATAAGAAATAAATTAGGAAGCCAAATAAGGGCTATAAAATATCCCTAGAATTTCAAGATTTAGGAAAATCCTAAGACATTCTGCTAGTATATCAGAAACAAGAAGATAGCTAGGCCAAGGGCTAGGATGTGGGAGATAGTGAGGTCACAGTGGGCCATGTTGATAGACTGAAGCATATTAGCATTTTGAAGGAGAGGGATTAGATATTATTGAACAAATCCACAGGACCAGATGAGATCTATCCTAGGATGCTGTGGGGAGCAACAGGGAAAATAACTGGGGTCCTGACAGTGACTTTTCCATCTTTGTTAACAGGGAATGAGGCATCAGAACTATTGATGGAAAAGTAATATTCTTCCTTTATTTAGGAAGTGCAGTAGGAATAAGCCAGGTGAGCAACACATCGGCAGGAGGAAAATTATGGAAGAAAATTCTAAGAGATAGGATTTCTGTACATTTTAGAATGGCAGGGGCTAAATCAGGAAGAGTTAGCATTGCTTTGTCAAGGAAAATCCTGACTCAATGATTCGATTCAATTTGAAGGAGGTAACCAGCAAAGCAGATGAAAGAAGGGCAGTAGAAGGTGTCTATCCGAACTTAGTAAGGCACTTAGTAATATCCTGCATGACAGGCTGGCTCAGAAGATAAAGACATACAGGATCTGAAGTAGGCTAGCTAACTGGATCCAAATGTAGCTTGGTGAGAGGAAGCAAGGGTGGTAGAGGAAGGTTGTTTTTCTCATTAGAAGTTGGCTGTCAGAGGGATATCACAGGGACTGGCACTTGAAATCTATTGTTTCGGATATACATTAACAACTTAGATGTTAATGTGGAACAAATGATCAGTAAGTTCGCCAATGACATGAAAATTGGCGATGTTGTGGATAACGAGGAGGATTGTCTAAGGCTATACAGATCAGATGGAGATTTGAATGGAGCATTGGAAGGTAGAACTTAATCCTGACAAGTGCAAAATAATATACCGTATTTCAGTAGGTCAAATAGAGGCAGGGCAAATACATAAATGGTAGAACACTCAGGAATCTTGATGATCAAAGGGACCTTGATGTAAAGGAACTTAGCTTCTTCAAACTGACAACACAGGTAGAAGGTGTGATGAAGAAGGCATTTAGTAGGCTTGCCTTTGGGCAGGCATGGAAAATAAAAGTTGGGATGTTATATTACAAATTTGCAAGGTACTGGCCAAACCTCACTCGAGTACTGTGTACACTTCTGTGTGCTGGACCATACTACAGAAGAGGGTCATTTGAATGGCCCTCCCCCTCCCACTTTCAAATCTCTTACTATCTCTTCTTTCAGTTAGTCCTGACGAAGGGTCCCGGCCCGAAACATCGACTGTACTTCTTCCTATAGATGCTGCCTGGCCTGCTGCGTTCACCATCATTTTTTGTGTGTCTCATTTGAATGTTGCCTGGATTGCAGGACTTAAGTTATAGGGCCAGATTCAATAGGTTGAGCTTGTTTGTCCTGAAGTGAAGGGCGACCTGATGGAGCTATATAAGATTACAGGAGGCATAAATAAGGTAAATAGGCATAACTGATTTCCCATGCTGTGGGTATCAAAACAAGAGGGGATAGGTTTAAGGTGAGTGGAATGAAGTTTAAATTGGTTTGGGGGATAAGTTTTTATTTTACATGAAGAATGGCAATATCAGGAACTCTCAGGAAAGGCAGTGCAATTAGATATGATTACTATATTTATGAGACATTTAGCAAGACACTTGAATAGGCAGGGCGGAAAAGACAGACCAACTGTGGGCAAGTGGGATTAGTGTAGATGGGCAAACTATCTAGCATGGATATAGTGGGGAGATGGGCCCATTCCTGGGCCTTAAACCCTATGACACAATCTCATGTCAATATCTGGAAAGATGAGGATGTGCCAGTGGACATTACAGATACTGTAATTGTGGACAGATTTTTGACAATACTAAGTGTGGTATTAACAGAGGGTGTCGTCTCCCCCTGACTGTCACAGAAGACACCATCACGCATCCACCCTCTGGCACAGTGTCGCTTCCCAAATTGCAATGGACATGATCTTCACCATGTGTTAAATGTAAGGAGCAGCATAAACCTTTGTACTCTGTATTCCTTTTCAATTTCACAAAAGCTATTGACTGCAATGAATTTAAAAAACACAATTGTGTTTTATCACTCAAGCTGCTTAATTGTTTATTTTGACTTCCTTGCTTTTACAGTAGAAGTCAGGAAAGTATTATTTATATTTTTAACTGCTTTATCAATCTACTGTGCCAATTTCAATGAACTGACTATGCACAAAAAACCCTAATTGAACTATTTCAGTACCACTTCTTTTAGTGTTATGTCTTCCAGTTTGTATTGCCTTTTCTTCTGAATGAAAGAAATATAACACAGCAACTTTCTGCATTTAACCACTGTCTATGCCTACCCATTCTACCAATCTGTCCATTTTCTCTTGAAATGTATTGCTATCTTTCTCACAGCGCACTCCACTTAAAAGGTTTGTTACCTCTGCAAATTTGGGAGTTGTGTCCAGTTACCAAAGTCCGAATAATTAATATATATTTAGGAAAATAGTGCTTCTACTACCAACTCCGAGGAATATTGCTGTTCTCTTTCCTTCAGTGTAAAAGGAGTCTTTCAAAGCTACTCTCTGCCTTATCACTGAGCCAATTTTCTATCCATGCTGCCAGGGCCTTCTAATAACAAACCCAACAGCCAAAAAAGTGTCCTGATGTAGGCCTTGACCTGAAATATCAGCCATCCCTTTGCCTGACCCACTGAGTTCCTCCAACAGCTTACTTTTTTGCAAAGCCTAAAGCACCTCGTATGAGATTCCAGAGCATTTTTATTTTTTGTTAAGATCAATGCAAATTCTCCAATTTGGTTTTTCTCTCTCTCTTTAAGTAGATCTTCTTTTTATCCCTATTCACCTCCACCTGTTTATAGCTTATATGCCTATAGAAGATTCCGGAAACCCCTTTCATGGTTAACGGAGTTGTCTCATAGCCTACTTGTTTACCTTTCTTGCTTCCCATATTATCTTCCCTCTGATTTTTTCTATAGTTAGCCTGGTTCTCATATGACATACACTTTTATTTAATCTGCTTCATTTTACTCTGTTATCTCTTACATCATTCAAGGAATTGTGACTTTACCCCCTTCTCCACTATTGCCCAAACTACCTCCTCCCCAAAGTTAGCTAGTTTTCATTTACAGTTTTACCTGCCTGTTTTTTTAATAAAATTATTTTTATTATAAAGGCCCAATCCTATTTTATCCTATTGAAATTATTTTTTTTTTAATAGGCATCCGTTAGTCTCATGAGACCATAGATTTGCGCCTTGGAAGGTTTCCAGGGCGCAGGCCTGGACAAGGTTGTATGGAAGACCGGCAGTTGCCCATGCTGCAAGTCTTCCCTCTCCACGACACCGATGTTGTCC